>NC_081344.1:38083798-38198904 GCF_029784015.1 Lycium ferocissimum | reverse complement strand
TCTACAGACAATTATCTAATTCAATACTTTGAGACTTGTATTTTATTTTATAAGCTCTTGTACGAATAAGACCAGGTTTTGGGGTTGTAAAGACTAAGTTATCTTTCCGCACACTTCTATATTTTTAAGACTGTTGGATGATACTTTAGGTGTTCTTACATTTTTCCGCATTTTCTTTTCAAATGATTTGATAACTTGGGAATGGTTCTCCTACCGGAGGATAGTGTAGGTGCCATCATGACCCGTGAATTGAGTCGTGACACTTATATTTCTTTAATATATAACCACGAGAATTCTCAATAATTTTTACATTACATTTGAATCGGGATGGCCAACCGGTCACGCTAACCGATAAAATCAGTAAACTTTTAATTTTCTGTAGCATGCGATTTCTTCGTGCTTGCATTTATGTAGCTCACAGTTGGAGGAAAAAATAGGTCATATTTCACATACATATTTTTTACCTGCTATAGTTATAGTAATATGAAGATATTAAATCTCCCCATAATTTATTGTTTCAATTAATTCATTATTGGTCAATTCCTTTGAAATTTAATAAGTTTCTTTTGAGGCTTACTAGAACACTAATATAATAAATAATTTCATCCCTTCGGGTAGAACAAATTAGCTTTTTGGGGCTCTCAATTAATTTTGTGCTGCCAAATATTTTTTGACACCATCCATAGGTACGCGATCAATGACAAATTCAAATTAATGAGGTCATAAAATAATATTCATTCTGGTCATGTGTCACGACCCAACCGCAGGGCCGCGACGGGCACCCGGTGCTAACCCACCCGGGCACCTCTTATTATACTTTCACATTTACATCTGGGTGAGCCACATAGCTAAATCATACTTTCCATCCATTATTCATACTAATTCCATTGGGCAACAATACATATATATCAACATCAACAACAATGCCCATATAGATGTACATAAGTCGACGAGGCTAACAAAATGATATCCAAAATATAGGCCGACAAGGCCAAACACATCTAACTATATACACATGTCTACGAGCCTCTAAGGAGAGTATGTCATATCATATAGGCGGGACAGGACCCCGCCATGACCATAAATATGTACACAAAAGAATAAATACCAAAAGCTGTAACACCGAATGAAATGGAGCTCCGCTATGTAGCCCCTAAGTAATAAATCTATGGATCAAGTCTGTCTCCCTGGCCACCTGCGGGCATGACGCAGCGTCCACAAATAAAAGGACATCAGTACGAAGAATGTACTGAGTATGTAAAGCATGATCACATCATTATGAAAGCATAATAGACAACATAAGATATAGCATAGAATGGGAGATAGTAGTATCATCGTTATAAACACTTACTTGCTTTTCATAGGGACATTCCATTTCTAATGCGTGGTTGTGTACATACATCCATATCCGTTTCCGTACTCATTTAGATTTCGTATCCATTTTCGTGTTCATAGCATATTCGTATTTATATTCATAATTCGTTTACCTATTCATATTCATAGCATACCCGACCATGAAGGATCGGTGTTTCACATGCCGGCCGATGACGAGGCTCGGTGATTATACATACACAGCCCTTCCAGCTCGGGGTTATCCGTACCAAGCGCGGTGGTGTGCGCGATACATAACATACCCGGCCATATAAGCTCGGTGTTACATAATCATAGACACATATACGTAGGAGCTCATAAGCAGCTTTGACGTCATTACTATCGTGGTTCATTACATCCATCCGTAGAGGATTACTCATCATATAAGGAATTTAGTACAAGCGTAACATATCAAGAATCATGAGCTTAGTAGCTTTTAAAGATAGAATCATTTGGAGGACATCATAGGCTCATGGAAGAATAGATATTTGGCCAAGGAATCATTCCTTATGAAACAAGGGTTAGCCTTACATACCTTTCCGTTCAACTATTCTACCACTTGCACGTTCTCCTTCAATGCTCACGTTTCTACCTTCATTAGAGTTATACTGTCATTAGAAAATCGATAGCTTAGCATACATGACTAAAGCTAGAGAAAATTGGACAGCATCTCCTTTATTTATACGACTTCCTCCATGTCATCTATCAACTCCCAAACATCAATAATAACATTCACAACATCATAACAATAGTCTTTATTCACCTACATGATCCTTACTTCTAAATTCACTTCCAATCATCCACATCCATGATCATAGCACACTATTACATTCATTCATATACAATGTCCATCCCATGTTCGTAACCTCATTTATAACATAACCATAATCACAACATATCAAGAATCATGACTCAATCCAAGCTATTACTCAAAAATGACAATATTCCCACATTCATGACCCATTTTCTATATTCTTCTACAATCCAAGTGTTTCAACGTCTCAATAACTTAAACAACACGAAAATACCATAAAACTTACCTTAGATGGTGTAGGAATGACCCTTGGGTGGAAACACTTCACTTGAGCAAAACCCTAGTTTCACCTTCACTCGGATTCCTTGTCTTGGATGAACTTTAATGGTTTCTTACACTTGATTCTCTTGGTTTGATGAAGTTGATCACTAATATCCCTTGAATTCTTGTGGCATAAGTATGGAGAAATGTTATAGAGAGTTCTAGAGAGAAGGGGTGTGAAGGGGAAATGAAATGAAATAACTTGGACCCCTTATTAATAATACTCAAATCTGTCCCGCTCCAAATCTACGGACCAACATACGGTCCGTATAAATTTCACTGACCGTATGTCTGGCCGTAGATTTGGTCCAGTGAGGCTGGCCATCTGGGCTGATTATACGGCCAAACATACGGCCAGTATAATTTATACGGCCAGTATGTTGGGCCGTATAATGCCCAGTTCTTCCGAACTCAGTCTCGTCGACTCGTTTGATCTCCAATCCTTATGGAACCTTCTTGACACTTATTTATCACCTCATTAACAATCTAAGGGACGTTATAACTCTTCTCCAAAGCATCATTAAATTATCATTAACTTGTTACTCGTAAATCCTTTATGATACATATCGTATGCCTTGCCTTCTCTTGGCAAACTTTCTCCTCTTACCTCGAATGTCTTTGAAATCTTAATTAGGATCATCAAATGTCATTCCTTACTTATTGAAATACCGTATACTTCGTGCTCTTCGTTAGTCTATTCACTGTGCATCAACGAAAAAATTTTCGAGGTGTAACATTTTTCCCCCCTTAAGAACATTCGTCCTCGAATGTTAAGTCCTCCACACACGACCCAAATGCATAAAACGGAAAACATACATACCTTATGATCTTGATGTCTCATCTTGGATCTCTTCCGGGGGCTGAAATAAGTGCGGGTACTTGGATTTCATAATTTCTTTTGCTTCCTGTGTCATCTCTTCTCGGTTATTGTTTCCCCATAAAACCTTAACTGAGGCCACTTTTTTGTTTCTAAGCCTCCGTACTTGCCTATCTAATATGGCAATGGGTACCTCTTCATAAGTCAGCTCTTCTATCACTTGAACATCATTTACTGGCACGATCCTAGTAGGATCTCTAACACATTTACGAAGCATCGAAACATGGAAAACTGGGTGAACTGACTCTAAATCAGGAGGTAGATCTAACTTGTAAGCCACTTTGCCTACCTTGCGCACAATCTCATAAGGCCCAATGTACCAGGGACTAAGCTTTCCTTTTTTGCCAAATCTCATAACGCCCTTCATTGGTGACACTTTTAAGAATACCCAATCTTTAACTTGGAACTCTAAGTCCCTTCGACGATTATCTGCATAGGACTTTTGACGACTTTGGGTTGCTAATAACCGATCTTGTATGAGCTTAACTTTTTCTATAGCTTGCTGGACCAAGTCTGGCCCTATCAATTTAGTCTCTCCTGCTGCAAACCACCCAATTGGGGATCTACACTTTCGCCCATATAAAGCCTCATACGGTGCCATTTGAATGCTAGAATGATAACTATTGTTATAAGCAAACTCAATAAGGGGTAAGTGATCATCCCAATTTCCTCCGAAATCCAACATACATGCCCGTAACATATCCTCAAGAGTTTGAATGGTACGTTCAGCTTGTCCGTCAGTCTGCGGATGAAATGCCGTGCTAAGGCTCACATGAGTCCCCAAACCCTCTTGGAAGGACTTCCAAAAATTAGCTGGTAAGCGAGTCCCTCTCGTAGAGATAATCGATCGGAACACCGTGGAGTCGCACTATCTCTTTAACATAAAGCTTTGCATAATCTTCTGCCACATATGTAGTTCTGACTGGTAAGAAATGAGCTGACTTCGTGAGCCTATCCACAATCACCCATATAGAGTCATACTTACGTCGAGAATGGGGTAAGCCTGTAATGAAGTCCATGTTAACTACTTCCCACTTCCAAGTTGGAATTTCTATAGCTTGCAACAATCCACCTGGCTTTTGGTGCTCAATTTTCACTTATTGATAGTTGGGACATTGAGCTACGAATTCCGCTATATCTTTCTTCATCCCATTCCACCAATATATAGATTTAAGATCATGGTACATTTTCATTGCTCCGGGGTGGACAGAATAGCGGGAGCAATGGGCTTCTCTCAATATCTGGTGGCGTAACCCTGCCACATCAGGAACACATAATCTTCCTTGGCATCGGAGAACTCCGTCTCCTGTAATCTCAAATGATGACTTCTCCTTCTGAGGGAGTGTATCTCTGTAATGCATTAGCATGGGATCTTCGTATTGTCGCTCTTATCCACTACTAGCGACGAGGCGCTAAATTACGAATGGTAGTTCACAACACTACCTCGAGTCCACTACTCGAACTCCTAGGCTAACTAGCTCGGAGCTCACGAGCTATTTCTCTTTTCCCCGGTCGTGCATCACACAAACTTCCCATGGATCTACGGCTAAGAGCATCAGCCACAACATTTGCCTTTCCGGGGTGATATAGGATATCAACATCATAATCTTTTAGTAATTCCAACCATCGTCGTTGCCGCAAATTCAACTCTTTTTGCTTGAAGATATCCTAAAGGCTCTTATGATCTGTGTAAATATCCACATGAACATGATACAAGTAATGTCTCCACATCTTTAATGCATGAATCACTGCAGCCAATTCAAGGTCATGGGTTGGATAATTTTTCTCATGTTTTCGTAATTCCCTTGAAGCATACGCAATCACCTTACCATGTTGCATCAACACACCTGAAGCATCGCAATAAACAACATAACCTTCCAATCCCTCTGGAAGTGTCAAGACTGGGGCAGAAGTCAATCTATCTTTTAGCTCTTGGAAAGTACATTCACAAGCACCGTCCATTGAAACTTTGATTTACGGGTCGACTTTGTGAGTGGTGCGAGAAATAGAAGAAAAACCTTCAACAAATATCCTGTAATATCTGCTAAGCCCGAGCTACGAACCTCCGTAGGAGTTGTGGGCCTTGGCCAAGTCTTCACGGCCTCAATCTTTTGGCTATCTACCCGAATACCATCCCAGAAACAATGTGCCCCAAAAAATGTCCTTGAGTTCAACCAAAACTCACACTTAGAAAATTTTGCAAACAACTCTCGAGTTTGAAGAACTCTAAGGACAGTACGCAAATGATCCGCATGTTCTGCCTCGGATCTAGAATACACCAAGATGTCATCGATGAATACAATCACAAATGAATCTAGGAAGGGCCTGAACACATCTATTACACCCCCAAGTTTCGGTACATTGAGATTTATTAGGAGTTAGCTAGTTAACTATAGACACCGGAGTTATTGTCGAAAGGATGCAAGATCATTGGTGCTCGTTTTGCAATACAAGAGTCCGAGTTCGTGTAATAGGTTATGGAAGGACGGGAAAACAAGTGAACTAAGGAGATTAAGCTTCCGAGGCTTTGAAGGAAAGTTAAGGGCAAGGCCATTTTCCGGTTTTGATTTAATGCGCAAGTCGCTTATAAATATTATTGGCATGGAATATTAAGGGCAAACTTGGAATTCGGAAATTATTATTAGTTCATGAAAATTATTATTAGCTCATGACTTTTTTGAGAAGCCAAGTGGTCGTGGGTCCCACCCATGGTTGGCCAATTATCTTAAGCCATGAAGATGTACATGTGGTCATCTTATATTTTAAGGATTAAATGTACGTATGTAGACAAGATGACTAGGAAAGCAAGGAAATTTGTCATCTTTTATGACTTAAGAAAAATTCTAGAAACTTGGAGAAGAGAAAAAAAAAAAAAAAAAGGAAAGAAAAGAGAAAAAAATTGCACATGACCGGCCATGTGCATGTGTGTATATATATATATATATATATATATATATGTGATGAATAATACAAGGCAAGTCATCATATTCTTCCCTTAGAAAAATTTAGAAGCTTGGAGAAAAAGGGAGAAAAGCCATTCGGCCAAGGGGAGGAGCCGAGCAAGGGCAAGAAAAAGTGATCAAAAAAAAATAATTCTCTCTAGCAATTCCACTCCTTAGAAGGTGCATGACAACGTAGTGGAGTCGTTGGAGTAGTAAGAACAAGCGTCGATTCAAGGTGCAAATCATAGCCAATTTGAGGAACTAAGTGAAAGAGGTATGGTTCAATCCTATTTTTCATATGTTATGCATGGTTCGTGTATGTTGTGGAGTGTGGAAACGAACGAAATCCATGAAATTGTGGTGTTGTTGTGGTGGCCGTGTAGTTTGCCTTGGCCGTGTGTATGCCATGTGTGTACGAATGATGAATTCATTTTACTTAGTCTTGTAGTTGTGTTTGTTGTAGATTCTATGATGAAAATGAACGTTTGATGACTCATGTTGACGTTGGAATTGTTGTGGGCTGTTTTGGAAAGTAATATGATGTTAATATAGGTTCTTGTGCTCATAAGAATGATGATTGTTTGCATGCGGATTGTTGGTGTAGTTTATGAATTCGGCAGAACAATTAAATGGTTGAATAGTGAATTGACTAGTTATGGAAATTGGAAAACAGCGAGTGGGCTGTTTTATGGAATATTTGATATGGGAAATGATATTATTGATGTTGGTATTGTTGTTGTTGTTGTTGGTTGATGAATTGAGAATTCGGGCTAGGCACCTAAACGGGGAGATGCGCCGATTTTCGATAGAATATAAAATAGCTTAAGTTGGAACTTGAGATAAGTATGTGATACGGAGACTAACATTAGTGTGAATCCTCTCAAATGTAGATTTGTGAGCTCGGGGCGGATAGACGTAGCCAATAGGAGGTCGAGCGAGGTATGTTAAGGCTCGCCCCTTTCTTTCAAAGGCATGATTCTTAGATTACGATTTCATAAATGCCTCCATAACTTTATTGTTGTCAAAAGTTAGAAGTCTATAATTCTAAGGCATGATTTCTTTTCCCGATGACCCGTAAATGCTTTCTAAAATGTCTGTATCTTTCCAAAATGGAGGTTTATGACTCCGTAAGCTTTCACGACAACTCGATGGATATGTTTTACAAGGACAACGATGATGTCAGAAATGAGAATATTTTCCTACGATGAACATGATGATGATGATTCTATGTTTAAAGGTTCCAAGTTTATGATTTCAATGACGATATGAGAATGTTGAGCTATTTCTTGATTTCTCAATTTTATTCATGAATGATGGCTATTTTTTTTAAGGATTCCAAAGTATATGAACTGATGCCTTATGATCCTATTTTATGTTTCCTCGTGAAGGTATTTCCTCGTGAAGCTATTCTTCATTGACAGTCTCACCTTATAATAATCGTTCCTCCAAAGTGAGACAAAGCGACCACGATTAATCCATAATATGATCGGAGGCTACCGACCTTACGTCACTCCGATAGATACATGACTTTCTTTGGGCTCTCATGCATGCTACTTATATGATATATGAATGTGAAATATGTATGTGTATATGTGGAATATGGGAAAGGGCGAGAGCGTTATATACGCGTAACCACCTGATCAGTTGGTATAATATGACATGATACCGTCCCGGACGCGGGATGCCCGGACGCGGGATATGTGGTTACGGATCGGGCTGCACGTTCCGCAGCAATATATTATATGGATCGGGGTGCACGTTCCGCAGCAATATAATATCTATATATATATATGGATCGGGCTGCACGTTCCGCAGAACTAAGCATGCATGGTACCCGCCTAAAAGGCACTCAGATGTACGTGTGTTACTCTTTATCTCATGATATGTTCCATATTTTCGTCTTGTTACTATTCATGTTTTGTATCCTTCCATATGTTGTTACTCATGCCTTACATACTCGTACATTCCGGGTGCGCGTCCCCTTTGTGGACGGTTGCGTTCATGCCCGCAGTAAACGGGTAGACGCATCGATCCCTAGGAGCTCCACGGCGGCATATTGGGAGCGCTCCGGTTGTTCGAGCTTCGGTTTACCGGTACTACTTTTGTGTACATACTTGGGCACGGTGGAATCCGGCCCCGACTTGTGGATATATGTATCTTATTTAGAGTCTCGTGACGGACGTGTACGGTCAAATGTTTCGTAGTCCTGCTCGCCCTTATGGTTGTATAATCTTTTGGTAAAACCTACTGACACTCGTTCACGAGTATGCTATTGATGATTATGTTGAGTAAGATATGATTGTTTCGTCCATATGGCCCACTCAATAGTACGAATAGAATACATGATAAGAGGTGTCGGTATGATATTATCGGGTACCCGTCACGGCCTCTGGTGGGGTCGTGACAACATCGTTCATCAAATCCATAAATACTGCCGGTGCATTAGTTAGTCCAAATGACATCACCCGGAACTCAAAATGGTCATATCTTGTTCTGAAGGTACGTCTTAGGGATATCTTTCTCCCTAACTCTCACTTGATGATACCGGATCTCAAATCTATCTTCGAAAACCATTTGGCGCCTTGTAATTGGTCAAATAAGTCATCAATCCTCGGAAGAGGATATTTATTCTTAATCGTCACCTTATTCAGTTGCCGATAGTCAATGCACATTCTCAAGGAGCCATCTTTCTTTCGGACAAATAATACGGGTGCTCCCCACGGGGATGAACTAGGCCTAATAAAGCCTTGCTCAAGCAAGTCTTTCAATTGCTCCTTCAACTCTTTCAACTCTACGGGAGCCATTCTATAAGGTGGAATAGATATAGGCTTGGTGTCTGGCAACACATCAATAGAAAAATCAATCTCCCGCTCGGGAGGGAGGCCGGGAAGCTCTTCCGGGAATACATCCGAAAATTCATTCACCACGGGGACTGACTGAAGAGTTGGCAGTTCAGCTTCTACATCTTGATCCCGAACTAGGTGATAAATGCAATCTTTTGTGATCATTTTCCTTGCCTTAAGATAGGAAATAAACCTACCTTTTGGTTACGCGATATTTCCTTTCCATTCTAAAAGCGGTTCTCCGGAAATTGGAAACGAACCATTTCATTCTACAATCAACATTGGCATAGCAAGAAGCCAACCAATCCATGCCCATAATAACATCAAAATCCACCATTTTTAACTCATGTAAGTCAACCATAGTATGATGGTCACAAATCACAACTACACAATTTCTATACACTCGGCTGGCTATTACCGATTCACCAACGGGTGTAGACACCTCAAAAGGTTTGATCGACTCCGGTTTGACTCTAAACCGACCCGCAATATATGGAGTAATATATCACAATGTGGAGCCCGGATCTATCAAATCTCTGGCCTGAAAACCGTGGAGGCGCACTAGTCATAGAATGGCTGGAATGCCTCGCGAGCTGTTGTCTGTGCCCGCCTCTATACTCACTCATCGGACCCGAAGATCTAGCCTTCTTGTTATACCCTCTATCATGCTCACGCTCACTTCTTTGTTGTTGTAGGCTTTCTTCTAAATTTTGAGCATGGGCTTGAATGCGTGAAATATTCATGTTGTCCTGAAGGGATGCAGTCAAGCACCTATCCATCAAATGTGGCCCTAGGCCTTTCACAATTCGGTGCACTCGGTCACCCATATCCGCTACCATGGCTGAAGCATACCTAGCCAAAGAATTGAAGCGGAGAATATACTCTAAAGCACTCATGCTTCCTTGCCTCAAATTCAAGAACTTATCAGCTCTAGGTCGCCGAATATCTAGAGGCAAATAATGTCGGAGGAAGGCATCTACAAATTCTTCCCATACCGGGGGAGGCGCATTGGCTCCCCGTGAAGCCATCCAAACCGTGTACCAATGAACCGCAACATCCCTCAATCTATAGGATGCTAACTCCACCGAATTCGATTGTCCGAAGCATGTATCAACCGAAGTGTCCTCAACATTCCATCAATAAAATTTCGAGGGTCCTCATCGGCTTTGATCCAAAGAATTCGGAGGGTTCAAGCTAATAAAATCACGGGCCCTTGCACTAACTCCCTATCACCTTGCCCCTATGCCGGGTCCGGGCACAACCAATTGAGTAAGCAAATGAATGGCCTCTTTTACATCTTGGCTGAACATCGGGTGGCGGAGCCGTGAGGTACGCGAAGGCAGGCCGAGGGTCCTCGATCCCAGGCACCGAATGAGAGGACCGAGATTGAGCGCATTCCGGGACTCACTCTCCTCTGGCGGTTGGCGGTGCTCTTTCGGCCGTTTTTACGCTACATCGTTGTCTTCCACGCCTTTTGGGTCGCTGTAGCCTTTCTCTTTACGAGCATCTCGAAATACATAACACACGGTTAAGGAAAAAAGAAGTTCTTATGTCATAGCTCTATCGCACGATCTTATGAAGAAAGAAGGTCATTCATTCCTAAAATACCCGCAGCCTCTTATTTATAAGTGTGGCGCGCAACACACCCATAACCAAGACTCTACTGGACACGGCTCGTTGATACACTCTAGGACAGAACTGCTCTGATACCACTTTTGTCACGACCCAACCGGAGGGCCACGACGGCGGCGGTGCTAACCCACCCGAGCACCTCTTATCATACTTTCACATTTACATCTAGGTGAGCCACATAGCTAAATCATACTTTCCATCCATTATTCATACTAATTCCATTGAAGCAACGGTACATATATATCATCATCAATAACAATGCCCGTATAGATGTACATAAGCGACGAGGCTAACAAAATGATATCCAAAATATGGCCGACAAGGCCAAACACATCTAACCATATACACATGTCTACGAGTCTCTAAGGAGAGTATGTCATATCATATAGGCGGGACGGGACCCGCCATGCCCATAAATATATACACAAAAGAATAAATACCAAAAGTCAGAACTCCGAATGAAATGGAGCTCCGCTATATGTAGCCCCTAAGTAATAAAGCTATGGATCAAGTGTGTCTCCGGCAGCACACTGCGGGCATGCGCAGCGTCCACAAACAAAATGTTCGTACGAAGAATGTGCGAGTATGTAAAGCATGATCAACATCATTATGAAAGCATAATAGACAACATAAGAAATAGCATAGAATGGGAGATAGTAGTATCATCGTTATAAACACTTACTTGCTTTTCATAGGGACTTTCCATTTCTAATGCGTGGTTGTGTACATACATCCGTATCCGTTTTCGTACTCATTTACATTTCGTATCCATTTTCGTGTTCATAGCATATTCGTATTTATATTCATAATTCGTTTACCTATTCATATTCATAGCATACCCGACCATGAAGGATCGGTGTTTCACATACCCGCCATGACGAGGCTCGGTGATTATACATACCTGGCCCTTCCAAGGCTCAGGGTTATCCGTACCCAACTGCAGTGGTGTGCGTGCGATACATAACATACCCGGCCATATAAGCTCGGTGTTACATAATAATCATACATAGACACATACACATAGGAGCTCATAAGCATCTTTGACGTCATTACTATCGTCGTTCATTACATCCATCCGTAGAGGATTACTCATCATATAAGGAATTTAGTACAATCGTAACATATCGAGAATCATGAGCTTAGTAGCTTTTAAAGATAGAATCATTTGGAGGACATCATAGGCTCATGGAAGAATTGGCCAAGGAATCATGCCTTATGAAAGAAGGGTTAGCCTTACATACCTTTCCGTTTAACTATTCTACCACTTGCACGTTCTCCTTCAATGCTCACATTTCTACCTTCATTAGAGTTATCCTATCATTAGAAAATCGATAGCTTAGCATACATGACTAAAGCTAGAGAAAATTGGACAGCATCTCCTTTATTTATACGACTTCCTCCATGTCATATATCAACTCCCAAACATCAATAATAGCATTCACAACATCATAACAATAGTCTCTATTTACCTACATTATCCTTACTTCTCAATTCACTTCCAATCATCCACATCCATGATCATAGCACACTATTACATTCATTCATATAAAATGTCCATCCCATGTTCATAACCTCATTTATAACATAACCATAATCACAACATATCAAGAATCATGACTCAATCCAAGCTATTACTCAAAAATGACACTATTCCCACATTTATGACCCATTTTCTATATTCTTCTACAATCCAAGTGTTTCAACTTCTCAATACCTTAAACAACATGGAAATACCATAAAATTTACCTTAGATAGTGTAGGAATGACCCCTGGGTGGAAACACTTCACTTGAGCAAAACCCTAGTTTCACCTTCACTCGGATTCCTTGTCTTGGATGAACTTTAATGGGTTTCTTACACTTGATTTTCTTGGTTTGATGAAGTTGATCACTAATATCCCTTGAATTCTTGTGGGCGAAGTGTGGATAAATGTTCTAGAGAGTTCTAGAGAGAAGGGGTGTGAAGGGGAAATGAAATGAAATACTTGGACCCCTTATTAGTAATACTCAAATCTGTCCCGCTCCAAATCTACGGACCAACATACGGTCCGTATAAATTTCACTGACCGTATGTCTGGCCGTAGATTTGGTCCAGTGAGGCTGGCCTATCCGGGCGATTATACGGCCAAACATACGGCCAGTATAATTTATACGGCCAATATGTTAGGCCGTATAATGCCCAGTTCTTCCGAACTCATTCTCGTCGACTCATTTGATCTCCAATCCTTATGGAACCTTCTTGACACTTGTTTATCACCTCATTAACAATCTAAGGGACGTTATAACTCTTCTCCAAAGCATAATTAAATCATCATTAACTTGTTACTCGTAAATCCTTTCCGATACATATCGTATGCCTTGCCTTCTCTTGGTAAACTTTCTCCTCTTACCTCGAATGTCTTTGAAATCTTAATTAGGATCATCAAATGTCATTCCTTACTTATTGAAATACCGTATACTTCGTGCTCTTCGTTAGTCTATTCACTGTGCATCAACGAAAAATTTTCCGAGGTGTAACATCATGGCCAAAACCTTTATAGGCAAGGATCATTTCTTTCTTTGACCCTTCCGTAGTTCATGATAAAAATGCTACAATATTTGTGACGTACTAAAGTAAGTGACCAATGACTGTTTATGCCAAAATAAAATTTCTTTATTTCTCGCAAACCTCTCGTAGAGGTAAGTTATGGTATTTATCCAACCATACATAAGTACATTCTTATCCATAACTTTTATCATACTTTGCCACATTTACTTTCAAAAATGAGTCTGCGTTCACAATACTTATCTCAGGTCGCATTCTCTTCAAGGAATGGACAATAATCATCTGGAAGTGCTTTATTATTTTTTCCATACCACATTGATGGCAAACATTGCTTCACCTTTTGAAGGATTATCTTGAAAACACTTATTGTTCTTCCTTCCTAAGTACCATAATAATGATTAACATTATTTTGTCCTTTGCCACGCCCACATTTATTTGTTTAACCACTTGTCTTTATTCAGACTTATTATGCACTCTACCATATTCCCTCATGAAATGGAGCATATCAAGTGGGATAGACTTCATGATTTTCATCAAAAGCACATTATTTTGTAGTTTCATATCTTTATATCATCAATATGGTGCATTAGGACTCTAACCCAATGCCTTAATCCATATAAAGGCGTATTAGGCCATAATTCGTTAGGACTCGAACCCAACATCTTATCATCATGGTGCACTAAGACTCGAACCCGATGTCTTATCCTTTTGGTGTGATGGGACTTGAATCTACCGTTTTACCCTTAACCAATAGCATAATAGGCCAAAGTGCAATATGACTCACCCTCGAGTCTTTTATAATATTACCATTTTAGTGATAATATATATATATATATATATATATATATATATATATATATATATATATTATAAATATAAATATAAACACAATCAGTCATAACAACACCTTGAAAAAAATACTCCTCACTTCTGGTGATTCAAGCATAAACATGTTTACTTTAGTGTAAACAATTAGTTTCTAACATATAAAATTCTTTTACAAAAAACTAAAAGAAACTAGTAATATAAATAATTATATCGTGATGAAAAAAAACATAGTAAGAATTACTAATATTCTTATTACTATGTACCAACCCAGTAGAGTTTTCAAGTACCAAACCAAGTACAATCAGTAATCAAGATTAAAATTTGCATTTAAAATTAGGTGCGGTTTATTTCAAGAGATTTGAGTAAAAATGCTTAGAGAAGCAGTACAGGATGTAAGTTTTGTATCCAAATTTTTTTTCTTTAATTGTTGTCAAGTATGTTTTGTATGAAGTAACTCATTTTTCATGCATAATATTTTTAATATTAACCAAAAAAAAAAAGTGGAGTGCATCAGAAATAACTTTTAATTAAAATACAATTTAACTAACAATCAGAAATTAATCCATAATAGCAGAAAGATTATACCTTTATGTTCTAAGATTTATTACCTACACACCCTTTCTTCTTCGACCAAATCTGAAATTTGTTGAAGGGGTGATCCTATCACATCACATCAAGAGAAATCAATAACATATAAGGTTGTTACTCGACTTTAACTGTCCTAAGTTGTTAGGACAACCCATATGTCCAACTTTCTTATTAGATGAAACGAAATTTTAAATAACTAGAAAGAAAAAGGAAATGAAATTGGGATAACATTGCGACTGGTGAATTAAATGTCTATATGTCAAAGCAAACATATCAAGAGACACAATACATGGAACCCGTTTGATATGATTATGTATGTAATTTTTTTAGGAAAACACACTTCACATCTCAAAAGGTTCCCAAATTAAAACCACAACCACAATGGACATTTTAAGGCTTCTGTTAATATATATACTCAAAACATAGGTATGACAACTACGTGCCTTCAATTTTCTTAGAAAAAAAACTAAACTCCACTTACATTTGATGATGAAATTGAGAAGAGCCTCATGCTTCCCTAACAATTTAATCTCTAGACCAAATTTGCTTCAACAAACTAATTCCTCAATAGATGAACAATCGTGCTGATAACGTGTTATAAAATAAAAAGATAAAAAGTAATAATACAAAGAGAATTAACAAGAATATGTACAAAGGAAGAGAGATCTTTCTTATAGCTTCCAAGTATTTCTCAAGTGTATACAATATGAGTTCTTATGTCTCTATTTATAGTGTTACAACGTAACAGCTACATAAAAGCAAACAAAAGGTAGTAAAATTTGCTGAAGCCTAAAACAAGTAAAGCACTTCCTTTAGGCACCAAACATTTTAAGGCCCCTAAATTACTAAATATTATTATATGATATATATTACAATATATAGTTTATTCTAGTGAAATAATGATTTTAGCTCATAAAATTTAACCTTTTTACAAGTGAAATTCATTTTAGCTCATAAAATTTAACCTTTTTACAAGTGAAATTCATGTCCAAACATAGTTTCAACATTCAAATACTCTTTTTCAATTTCAATTTCAAATATTCATTTTTCAATTTCAAACAAATATTGTCCAAACAAGCTGTAAATATTTGAAGTACACATATTTTTTTTTTATTCGTTCCTATGCTTTTTGTTAGATTCTCCAATTACATATTATTTTATTATTATTATTCAAACAAATATTGTCCAAACAAGCTGTAAATATTTGAAGTACACATATTTTTTTTTATTCTTTCTTATGCTTTTTGTTAGATTCTCCAATTACATATTATTTTATTATTATTATTCAAACAAATATTGTCCAAACAAGCTGTAAATATTTGAAGTACACATATTTTTTTAATTCTTTCTTATGCTTTTTGTTAGATTCTCCAATTACATATTACTTTATTATTATTATTACTATTTATAACTGTCAATAGGGGTTTTTTGTAGTCCTCACAGCACCCTTTAGGAATCTTACACATGGCTGTTGTGAATTGTCCTTGCATATTTTCATTTTTTCATTTTTATTTCATTCATTACTAAAGGCCACTTCCCACATGGGCTTTTGTAATTGGTGTGTTGTGTAAATTTTTGAAAAATCTCGTCTTGGTGCTTATTAGATCATTCCTCTAATCCATATTATATGGTGATTTTAATTTTGATATTTAGTTTAAAATAAAAAATTATTTATATAACTAAGCATGTATTATTTTTTTTAAAAAAATTTATCCTTATTTCCGATAAGTGAATTGTTACATAATTAAGAAGTATTAAATTGATAGCATTTAATTAAAGATATTATAGTCTAGGGGTGAGTATTTTTTAAAGGGTGTCTCCAAACTAAAAACGTCATATAATATGAACTGGGGAAGTACCTTTTAAATTATTTGTTTTTAGACTGGTACAATTTAAGTAACTTTGACGCCAAGTTTTCTTTTTCAACTGAAGCATTTATTAGGTCTTACTTTATATTTAAACATATCTTACGTCATATATTCCTCACCAACATTTTCTCTCAATTATTTTAAACTTCCAAAGTTTTGCTTCTTTAGTGAGATCACATATGCTTACAAATATAAAAAGTAAAATTTATTGAATGGTGTTGTAGAGTATTGAAGATTGAAAGTAGCATTATTAGTCAAAATTGAATCTTTATAATCTCTTGTTTGATTGACTAGGAGCTAATCCTTTTAAGCAGAAAGTACATACGAAGAATTAACTTAATTCTTAAGGTTCATCTTAATGAATTTAAGTCATTTCTTGAATTTCGTCTAAAAGTAAGGTTAAAACCCGCATCTAACTAGCATAAAGCCACACATAAAATAAATGAGTGAAAATTTAATTAACATAAAAGACTATTTTTATCTATAAATGAAAATCGCATTCTCACAAAATCATAAAAATACAAAAATATTTTTCAATTTATGATCTTCGCTCCAGTTGTAACTATGATATTTTATCATGTTTATAGAATATTGAATTACTTATGTCACTTTGATATTTGCTAATTTTCATACCAAACTTACTTTCTCATATTATCCAATTATATGACAAAGAAACTTTGATAATTATGAAAATTTATCGATAAGATATGTTTAACCTGCAATTACATTAAATTAATTATGTAGTAGACATATGTGACACAAATTATACTTATTTTATAAAAGTTACATACTATTTTTATATTTTGAGTTTGGACTCGGGCTTAGCACGGGCCTGCTGCAACTAGTGTAGATATATATGAGACTATGAGTCGTACCAAATACTCCTTCTACCTGAAATATTTATGCGCCTCACTTTCTTTTTTAATCTATTTAATAGAAATGCATTTCATATTTAATAAGTTTCTGATCATATTTTCTATTCTAGCCTTGATAACACACTCTCTTGTAGGAATGATATAACATGTTTAAGATTATAAGATTTAAAGAAGATTTTTGATATGCTATACACGTCTTTAGTTTAAGAGCACCAAATTTTACATTCTTAAACTTCATGTCGAGTCAAACGAAGACACATATAAAAAAAAAATGAACGGTATATATTTATGTCGTTCTATTCAAATTTGGCTTTATGCCACAAATTTCACTGAGCCGCCTATGACAAAAGGTAATCATAAATATGACATTAACCATGAAGGTCATGGAGGAAAATCACGAGGCAATTGAAGATATGACATTAAGCCTTTGAGATCATAGATGAGGTCAGGGTTTACTTTTAAAGTAGTGGATATCCACACTAATTATTTCATAACACAAATGATATTATATTTGATTGTTTAAAATTCATTTCCGCTATCACATGAATCCAATACTAGGCCCCCGTGGGATTGACATGTGATTGTGGAATCGATTTGGGTTGGGGGGGGGGGGGGGGGGGAACCAGACCATATTTAGTACTTTCTCCGTCGCAAATTTCAAGACATCTTTTTCTTTTTAGTCGGTTTAAAAAATGACACATTTCTAGTCACCTATAAGTTTAACTTTTTACCCGAAATGATTTCTAGCCACACAAATTTTTATGATTTATTTTAGACTATAAATGTCAAATTTTTTATTTTATTTCTTAAATTTTATATCAAATCAAATATCTTAGTATAAAGTGCGACCTACTAGACCTTTTACGGTAGTTTTGCATTTCAGTGTACCAAAAAAAAAGGCCAAACTCATCGACAGACACCTGTGGTCGTCCACTTCTTTCACTTGAGCACCTAAAGTGACCCTTGTTCCATTTAAACACTTCAGGTGGGTCATTCCTATTCCACTTAGACACTTTTTGCACCGTTATCGGAGTAAAGCCAACACCAAAGGGGGCGCCACCTCATTGCACATCCAACTATCCCAAAAGCTCCCATTTTTACTGGTCAAAACTCCACGAATTTACAAATTAGTGAATTTACAATTAAAATGAGTTGGCATAATTTAATTGAGTTGGCACAATTTAAATGAGCTGGCACAATTTAATTGGCCACTTAATCCACGTACGAGACGGCCAGTGTTGGTTTTGCTCGATAATGGTGCAAAAGTGTCTAAGTGGAATAGGAATGGCCACGTGAAGTGTCTAAATGGAACGAGGGGCACTTTAAGTCTTTCGAAGTGAAAGAAAGTGGACGACCACAAGTGTTTGTCGATGGGTTTGGCCAAAAAAAAAAAAAAAAAAGAAAAGGTAACCATACATAGGTGCCAAATATATAATAATGATTTGTAAAATAGAGTGATTAAACCTACTTCCCCCCCTTAAACCCCATTTCTTGGTTCTCTGTGATACTCTCTCATCAATCAACAATGGCATTCTCATCTCCAATTTCTCCATCTTATTCATGTCATCTCTCCTCTAAAGATAATAAGGAATTAAATTTCAAGCCGAAGGGGACGAAGCTTAACAAGATCTACCACCCATTTTCTCTGCTCCAACGCTCTCCTTTTCTCAAGTAACACTCTTATTTCCTTATTACCCATTTGCTTGCTTTTTTGCTTTTTGGTTTATCTGTGCATGTTATGGTAATTGAAATGTCAAGAGTCTTGGATTTTCCTTAATTTTTTATGTTCTTTTTTGGGGGATGAGTGAGTAATATCAGCTTTTACCCAAAGCTCAAGAAAGTTATCTTTTTTTGATGGGTTTGTGCACGGTTGCATGGGATTGAAATGCATCTTTATTGTGAGATAGAATCTGCAATTTACATCCTTGTGGTATTACATCAGCAGCCACTTTCCTAGAGAAGGAAGGGGTGATTATTTGCTACTTTGTTATGGGTATTAGTCTTGAACTTTAGTAAAAGGAAACTGACAACGGTGGCGTTATGCTAAAAGCATGATAAAAACACTGCCTTAAACTATTTGAATAACATCATCATTCTGCTAGCTTTTGAGCACTAGCCACCTTTTGTGGTTTTATGGTCTTCTACTGACTAGTGAGGAGTGACCCTAGATAGGAAGGTATGGAGGTCCAGAATTAGGGTAGACGGTTAATAGGTAGCCAAGTATTACCGCACTTTTTTGTGGGAGAGACAGGGGGTTAACCTCGTCTCCTCTCTGCTTATTAGTAGCAGTAGTTAGTAATTGCGTGGTTTCTTATTTTCCCTGCTTTTGCTTCAAAAACTTCTCTTTTGAGCCGAGGGTCTATCTGAAACAACCTCCCTACCCCACCAAGGTAGGGGTAAGGTCTGCGTACATCCTACCCTCCCTAGACACCACTTGTCGGACTACTCTGTGTAAGTTGTTGTTGTTGTTGTATTGACTAGTGAGGAGGACTAGGAACTTCCTTTGACATAATTTTAATGTGCTTTGTTTTGTGGGTCCACATTTAGGAAGTCTAGTATCTATGTCTAATTACTCCATCAGAGAATTACTTATCTTGTACTCTAATTAAGCTTTGAATTTCTGTACCATAGCAATGACTGTAAAATGGATAGAGATATTTACTTGCTAGAATATTGGGGAGGGGATTTGTAAAATCACTGGATATTGAACATTTTCCATTGTTGGTCCACATCTTAGATGAATTGTATTCATCTATACTGAGGCTTGCATTCAATTTAAAGAGAAAAAAAAAATCGTTAGTATTGTGTATGTGTTGGCACATAGAGGAAAACAGGAAGAAAAGAAAGAGGGCAAGTATATCTTGGTGAAAGAACATTTCTCTAATAAAGCACTTCTAATTTGCTATTTCAATTAAGGGCAAACTGTTATCAATATCACTGTGTTAGATCATACCATCTTCTTTGGTTTGGCACTATAATTGATGTAGGACAATAGAGGGCCTCTTTAGCCCACAATTGGGAAGAAGACAGGGAAGTTGAGCCTAAATATAGACGCTTATGTTACTGAATCTGGGTTGAAGAAAATAAGAGCATTTGATGGGTAGTTAACTGGTATGGGGTGGGGGACTCTGAGAACGAATAATCAAAGATTCGGGACCTTTTAGGAAGCAGATCAGAGATACCTCCATATAAAGTGTGAGCAGTGAAATTCTCAGAAAACTTTGAAGGAATAAAGAAATGCAATTAACAACTGAATCAACAAATAGTTGTTGAAATGAGCAAGTCCAAAATGTATTCAACTGATATTGTTTCACTATTATGTCCATAAAAGTCTTTATCCATTCTTCTTGTAAGAAGAACAAGGATTATTTTGCACATTCAAATCTGTAATAAGGCTACCAGCACAACCTATTGTGCTGATGATGTTTACAATGCTACCTTTCTGGAAAAAAATTAACATTCATTCAGATACAGCAGTTTGATTGTAGAAAATTTGCCTCATCTGTGGTTACTGGAACAACGTCATCACCTTAAAGAAATAACATAAACAGAAAGCAGCTAACTGATGTCCGCACGATATTGATTAGCAAAGAAGTGAGGATATTCTGCAAAGGTCAAGAGAATAGTTATAGAGGAGCGTGTGCTAGCAAATGTAAGCCTGATGTTTGATCCCGTAAGAGATTGAAACTTCTTAAATAAGCCTGATGTTTGATCCACAAAGAGATGTTTCTCCGACATATCTGATTTCTTCTTTGGTGGAATTTAAGGCTACAAACATTGGAAAGAGAAAGAAAGAAAGAAAGAGAAAATTATCCAACTCAGGGGGATAAGGTGGACTAACCATCTATGAATGAACATGTACTTTATACAAATGCAGATGATGTATAGAGCTAATTGACTAAGGCCATTTTTAATGCACAATGTGTCCATTCATCAACATGAATATCCATATATAATGCAGTTTTACTATTCAGATTCTTTTTTTTGGTGAACACAAGAACAAGATAGCAAAAGACTTGGGTACCATCGAAATGCGAACCTTATAGATCATTATAACAAAGAGCTAGTGCCATGCTTATTAAATGATACACCTTTCAGACATACACAAACCTACATTCATACCTGCATAAATGCTCTTTAATTAAATCGTTTCGGTCATTTATATATCATGAGATGTGAAAAAGAAAAAGTAGAAAATTGATTTTAGTTGCATCTTTATCATGGGAATTTTCTCTTCTTTTTTTTTGTTTTTGCTTTTCCCCCTTTTTCTCCTCTAAAAAAATGTTGTGTCTGCATTTATTTGGTCCATGTTGATGTTACAGAAAAATAGCAAGTAATGATCTGCAGGTAGTTGAGGCAGTCCAATTCCTTTTATCTTCTTCTTGCTAATTTAGAAGAGGTTTCTGATCCATTAGAATTGCATTTACATCATTCTACTTATTCCCTTCTGTTGACTGTTGTAGGACTATTCAAAATTTTGCTGGTCTTGCTAATGCATGACATAACATTGAAGTGGTCCTCATATATAAATAAATTTTGGGCTAATGACCGTACGCCATAAGAAAGTAATGGAGTAGTTTTTCTCATGTCTAAACTTCCAGTTCAATTTTTAAGTTACCCTCCCAAAAGGTGAAAAGAGCGAAGGAGAAAAAGGAAAAAGGAAGAACGAATTTAAGGACCATAGTTGTATACAGTCAGACCTCTCTATAACGGCATCCGCATATAACAACACCTCTCTATAACAGCCAAGTTTTTTCGGAACCGATTTTTTATGTTATATTTTACTTCTCTATAACAGCATTTCACCTATAACAGCAACAACCAACTTTATAACAGTACGCTCTTTGTAAAATTACCCCCCATATAACAGCTATCTTCTTTTTTTGGTAATATAATAATTAACCATCTTTATAAAAATAGAATATCTATGATTACCAATAATAAGTGTAGAGATTTTGACCAAATATTTGATCCTTTAATACAATATTTATGACAAAAAATATCATATGAATATATATATATATATTGTCATCATTAAAAGATTTTCCTTCGTTATACAAAGTGTGATTAAGCTTAGAATTTGGCAATTAAAAATGAAAAATTAGATTTTATGCATCTTTTTTGCCTATAACAGCAAAATATTATTTAAATGCCAATCTTTGTTATAGGTGTATAACAGCAATTCTCTATAACGGCCAAAAAATTTCGGACCCAACGATCTTTGTTATAGAGAGGTTTGACTATACTTACCATTCTCAGAAAAAAATAATGACCATAGTTGTAAGGACCCGCCACCTCGACACATAAGGTTGAGGTTTCAAGTCATCGAAGGAGCGAAGTTGGCAAGGCCACTGTTAGGCTCATGGGTAAGGCGTTCGGAGGGGTGGGGTTTTCAAGATTCCCCCACTCACCCCACCCCCAAAAGAAAAAAAGAATAAGCAAACAAAAAAGAAAATTTTGTTGCCATCTGTGACATATACTTTAAGCTAAAAGGTCCTTATGATATTGTTATTTTGCGAACAAAACTTCTAATGAGCATCCTAGACACTTACTATGTTTGTCCCTTTCCTTTGAGAATCTTCTTTTCACCTCATTGTTTCTCTTCTGGTAAAGTCTTTCCTTGATTTTTTCTTATAATTTCATTTCAGAGTGGATTTTAGTTCACAATGGGAAAGAGGAGAATCATCAAAGTTCAGCATAAGTGCTGCTGTGACGAGCAAAGGTCTAATTTACGCTTAAAGATCTTGTCATCCATGTGTGATTTTCCCTTGTTACTAATTTCCTCTTCCTTTATCCAATGTTGTGACAGAATACATGTTGGATGGAGCGCTAGAAAATAGTCAGCTCCCTAAGGGCGATTGCTGGTCTGTTCATAAATTTGGTGGTACCTGTGTGGGAACATCTGAAAGAATTGGGAATGTAGCTGAGATAATAACTGCTGATCAATCAGAGAGAAAGTTGGTAGTAGTATCTGCAATGTCAAAAGTCACAGACATGATGTATGATCTGATTTATAAGGCGCAGTCTCGAGATGACTCATATCTAACGGCACTTGATACTGTTCTAGAGAAACATAAATTAGCAGCTGTTGATCTACTTGATGGAAACGACCTAGCTAGTTTCTTATCTAAACTGGAAGATGACATCAGCAACCTTAAAGCCATGCTCCGTGCAATATATATTGGTATGGTTGTTTTCCCATTTGTTTGCCTGATGTCCGGAGGAAAAAGCTTCCTGATGCTTCTTTGCTCAAACTGAGTAAACTGCAAGTTTCTAGTTCGAAAAGAATGCTGTAACAGAAAATTATTTTTAGAGCACCCCGATCCCCCTTCCCTACACCTTTGCACATGGTTAATTGGAAGCATATCACGGGCAATAGTTATGGTTATACTTCAGTCTCTGGTTAGCATATTGGTTGTTGCTTCAGTCTCTTGTTTTTTCTAGAACTGAATTTGTTCCTTGTTGGAGTTCCTTTGATTGACCCCCTTCTTTGGCATTAACTTTACAGCTTACTTGTTTTGCAGCTGGTCATGCAACCGAATCTTTTTCCGATTTTGTAGCAGGGCATGGGGAGTTGTGGTCTGCTCAATTGTTGTCATCTGCTGTCAGAAAGGTGGGTTTCTTGTAGATTTCTTCCAATCTTATATAGCTATTATGTCTTCTAGTTATGAAATTAAAATCGTTCCACATCTTGGCTCTACCTTTTAAATTCATGTTTGCAGAATGGCGTAGAGTGCAAGTGGATGGACACAAGGGAAGTGCTTGTTGTGAACCCAACAGGTTCTAACCAAGTTGATCCAGATTATTTGAAGTCAGAGGAGAGACTTGAGAAATGGCACTCTAACAATCCATCTAAAACAATCATTGCAACGGGCTTTATAGCTACCACGCCGCAAAATATTCCTACTACTTTGAAGAGAGATGGTAGTGACTTCTCCGCTGCTATAATGGGGGCTCTTTTAAAAGCACGTCAAGTTACAATTTGGACAGATGTTGATGGCGTATATAGTGCAGATCCCCGAAAAGGTATGTCTAGTGAATGCCTTTTCCAACTTGATGCCTTTCTGGACTTTCATGAGCCAAAAGTTTATCAAGTATTTATCATTGATGTTAGGATGTTTTCCAACTGAAAGATGCTTCATTTGCAGTTAGTGAGGCAGTAATACTGAAGACACTGTCTTATCAAGAGGCGTGGGAAATGGTGAAGTCATGACATTCTATGCCGTTGCTGAATTTAGTATGGCTTCTTATCTGGCCCTTTCTAACAGCAAAATTTCTCATTTATGTGCAGTCCTATTTTGGTGCCAATGTCCTACATCCTCGAACAATTGTTCCAGTGATGCAATACGACATTCCAATAGTTATAAAAAATATCTTCAACCTTTCTGCACCTGGAACAACGATCTGCCGATCCTCTGGCAATGAATATGAAGATGGACAAAAATTGGAATCCCTTGTCAAAGGGTTTGCAACAATTGACAATGTAGCCCTTGTGAATGTTGAGGGGTAAGGCTGCACTTGATTCAGGAATAGCAACACTCAAGAATTCTTATTTTACGTGATGCTTATTACCCTTTTTCAGAACCGGAATGGCTGGTGTTCCTGGTACAGCTAGCGCCATTTTTAGTGCAGTAAAAGACGTTGGTGCTAATGTAGTCATGATATCCCAGGTACATTTATCCAGTGATTTCCTGTTGTGCTTATTACTGTTATGACTACATGAAATTTAATTGGCTGCTATAGTACAGGCTAGCAGTGAGCATTCAGTGTGCTTTGCTGTGCCTGAGAAAGAAGTGAAAGCCGTTGCGGATGTTCTGGAGTCTAGGTTTGGTCAGGCTTTGAGTGCAGGGCGACTTTCTCAGGTATTATGCTTTCCTGATTTCGTTTGAGAAGTTAACAGTGTTGTCGATCCAATAGTAACAGAAATCAAAAAACGGGGTGTAATGTTGTGTTCAGTTCTCGGTTCTATCTTTAGTAAATGCCTTTTGCATCAATTGCACCTTCCGTTTCCTGGTTAAGGTTTGAGCCCTGCTACGTGATAAAGGTCCCCTTCTCTTCTTATATTTTAACTTGTTCATTTAGATGTTGTACAAGACCAGTTAAATGGAAAAACAGAAAATTTGCAGTAAAGATGCAGTGTGAGTGTGACAGAGCTTCAATAGGTCTTCTCGTGGAGAATATAATCCCGTCCTTATGGGGTGGTTGTTAGATATGCATTATGTAACACTGAGAGCTCCAAGGATCATGAAATCTTGCTTAAGAAAAGGCCAAGAAAAGTTGATGTGTTGCTGATTCGATCAGAAAAAGGAAGAGTATAGTTAGGGGTGGCAAATGGGTGGGTTTGGTTGGATTTGGTTTGGTTGAAAATGGTTTGAACAAAAATGGGTTGGGTTTCAAACCGCCCATATTTTATGTGGGTAAATATGGGTTGGGTGATAAATGGCTGGGTTGGTTATGGGTTAACCCATATTATACAAGTGGACTGTTATTTCAAGTATATGTTTATAATTTTTTTCTTTTTTCAAGTTAAATTAATTTTTTCATATAAATTTCAGGCGTGAGGGGTGGGGGTAAGAATTTTTTTTTTTCATTTTTTATAATTTTTTTATAAAAGTAAAATATATGAAATTGATTTTTTTTTTGTTGGGGGGGGGGGGGGGGTCGTGGAGGGGTGGGCCGGGGGTAAGAATTTTTTTTTTTCTCCATTTTTTATAAAACTTTTATAAAAGTAAAATATTTGAAATTGTTTTTTTTGTTTGGGGGGGGGGGCGGGGAGGGGTGGGGGTAAGAAATTTTTTATTTTTTATAAAAGTAAAATATTTGAAATTGAAATTTGTGGGGTGGAGGACTCGTGGAGGGGTGGGGGTAAGAATTTTTTTTCATTTTTTATGAATTTTTTATAAAAGTAAAATATTTGAAATTGAAATTTGTGGGGTGGAGGAGTCGTGGAGGGGTGGGGTGGGGGTAAGAATTTTTTATAAAGGTAAAATCTATGAAATTGGGGGGGGGGGGTATGGTGGGGGTGGGTGTACGGATCGGAGTGGGAGGTAAGAAAAAAAATTTCTCCTTTTTTATAAGCTTTTTATAAAAGAAAAATAAAATATATGAAATAAAAAAAAAGTGTGGGGTGGGGGGGCATGGCGGGGTGGGTGGTGGGGTAAGGGTTGGGGTGGGAAGTAAGAAAGAAATTTCTCATTTTCAAAATGAGTTGTTATTGGGTCTAGTGTGTTCTTATATGGATACCCATATTTTACCCATATTTGCCCATATTTTTATGGGTTAAAGAGAGACTTGAAGCTCATATTTACCCACCTGAAATATGAGTGACCCAACTCACTAACATGTGGGTAAAATGGGCTAATTTTCTAAATATGGGCTCAAATTGCCACCTCTAATATAGTCATCCTCGGATTGAGCATTGTCCGGCAATATTGGGCGAGTTATGATGATAGTCAGATTGGATATTTGTGCCATTAGGTTCTTGGTTTTACTAATTTTTTTTTTTTTTTTGGTAAAGCAATCAAATGTCATTGGTAAAGCATCAAGAAGATGCAAGGTTACAGGTGGGCAAAAGAAGCTGCTTCAATCAAAACGGGAAGCAAACTTAGACAAAAAACCTGTAAAACAGCCAAAAGGAATCCTGCCTATTGTACTAATCTAAGCTAAAGACAGGGAACTAACAAAATCCAAAAAAGTATCCACACTGTTTACAGGGGTAAGAAAATGCCAACTAAATAAGCTTGGTTTTACTAACTTGAAACTTAAAGATCAGCTGAAGAGAGCTTAAGGATTGGTATGGCTGTCAAATTCTATGGGTAGTAGATGCAAAGAGGAAAGAGGAAAACCTGAAACAACAGCTTTTGGATGCCTGGCAACAGTGATATAAGCTCTAACGCAGTCTCTCTTGAGGCTTCTTTCTTCTGTAGAGTGGATAATAAATATGGCCAGCCAATTGGAAACAAACTGAGAAATTGTGGATCTGGAGGCTTAGCATTGCAGAAATAAGAGGACAGAGGAGGATAAACCCGGAACATCTATATATTGTCTGGGCTAGTCAAACTGATTATGGGCATCACAATCCACTAGTATATTCACACTGCAGAGCTACTCTGATAAAAAAATATTATACAAAACACCCATTAAAGAAACTAAATTTACCTATAATGCTGCTGCTAAACAAATTTCACTATTCAAAGCACTGATTAGATAAAAAAGGACTCGGACTACTCTTTGCCCAACCTTCCAGATTGTGCAATTTATGGTTTCAACAAGTAGGGTCTCTTTGACCTTTGGATTCAGCTTTGAAACAGTGATAGGCTTGTTTCTTTCTACTGTAGCAAAGTGGGTTGGGGTTTTTCTTTCTAACTTCAGATTCTTCTTTTAGTCGCTTCACTGGTGGCAACATTATACTATAGCTACCTGATTAAAGGTACTTTTGAAACAAGCTGATAATACTTTCAATTCTTCTCAGATTGCAATAATTCCGAATTGTAGCATTTTGGCAGCTGTTGGTCAGAGAATGGCTAGCACTCCCGGAGTTAGTGCCACACTTTTCACTGCACTTGCAAAGGTTTGACAATTTTCTACCCTTATATATCCAAAAGATTCTCTTTGAGGCTGTATCTCATGAATACAACAGTAGCACAAACAAAATGTCAAGCAAAGTTTCACAGTGACGATCACTATAATATGAATAATGTAATTTTATATGATCCTGGTAATTTTTCTGAATGATATAGTCTTCAAAAAGTAGCATTTTAGTGCAGGCTAATATCAACATTCGTGCTATAGCTCAAGGCTGCACAGAGTACAACATTACAGTAGTTGTTAAGCGAGAAGATTGTGTAAGAGCTTTACGTGCTGTGCACTCAAAATTTTATTTGTCAAGAACAATAATTGCTGTGGGCATTGTTGGACCTGGATTGATTGGAGGTACATTGCTTGACCAATTAAAGGATCAGGTTTGTCTATTCACCTTTTTGTTAATTTGATCTTTCCTATTTCGTTCTGACTTCTCTTATTGAAATTAAGTAGTTACTTTTTACTCTTTGGTTATTGTTTCTTCTATAATATCAATATCCATGATTGTTTTTAGAACATATTTTGATTTTCCGTCCATGCCCTCTCAGTAATATAGTTTGAGTCTCTTCAGAATTTCAAAGGCTGATCTTTGGAATATAGCCTTATCATTTGCTATGTCTGCTTTACTTCTGTATTTTATCTTTTTAAAACTGCTTTGAGATGAGTTACCTTGAGCCGAGGGTCTTTCGGAAACAGCCTCTCTAGGGGTAATGTCTGCGTACACCCTACCCTCCCCAGACCCCACCTGTGGGATTACACTAGGTATGTTGTTGCTGATCTTAGGAATATAGCCCATAATCATCTCCATCAGAAGGCCAAGTCCAATTTCACATTTCTATCTAGTCATTACACTTGTAAAATGCCCAGAACAATAGGTGTTTCTTTCAAATTTGATTTCCACTTGAAACGATACAATAGAATGATTTATAACCTACTTTATTTCTTCCCAATTGAAATATTACCCGCCTTTTGCAATTTTGATTTTAAATTTCAATTTTTACATGATTTCCTTTGTATGATCTGGGCTATTAATTTCTGGTCATGTATCGTGGAGAGTTTCCTTGTACTTTGATCACTCTTTTCCTCTCCTCCCTTTTTGTGCCATGGGGTTTCTTATTGTTGCTACTGGTTTACAACTACATTTAGGGTGTGTTTGGTACGAAGGAAAATGTTGTTTATGGAAAATGTTTTCCTAGAAAATGCTCTCTTTGAAAACTAGTAGGTTTCTTACTTATTCTCTAGTGTTTGGTAAGTAAGCAAAAAAATATTATCCCAAGAGCATTTACACTTTGTTTGGATGGTTGTTACATATTGTTTCATAATGTATCGTACTGTATTGTAATGTGTTGTATTGTATCGTGTTGTATTGTTTTGATTAACAGAACGTTTGGATAGATTGTATCGCTTCCTATCGTTACATAATCTCACCTATCAGCGATTTGAAGGATAAACCTACAAAAAAAAAAAAAGTAGGGTACAGGATAAAGCTACCATAAAAAGTAGCGTAAATGATAAAATAGAATTATTAGATAATACAAATGAGAAAAAAGATTTACATAAAATGAGACTTTTCGTCGTTACGTAACGATGGATTTAATGATACGATACATTAAAATTTAAGTAACAATCAAAACAACCATTGTATTTAAACTCACAACACAGTACACTACAATAGGTAACAACCATCCAAACAAGCTGTTATGTGTAATCCAGCAAAACACTGTGGGGGTGGGATGGGCTGGGGTGGCAGGGGATGGGATGATCAAGGGGTGGGGGTTGGGTGGGTGGGTGGGGAAAAGACGATGAACTCGGAATATCACTTATGGAACTTGTTTTCCCTACTTCCATTAGGGAACATTTTCCTCATTTTTAAGGAACTTGTTTTCCTAGAGAAAATGTTTCCCAAAACATTTTGACCAACCAAACATGGGAAAATTGGAAAACATTTTCTGGAAAAGAAAATGTTTTCCTCCATACTAAGGGTGAAAATGTTTTGCTCCATACCTAACACACCCTTAGTATGCTGATTTATATTCATAATTTTAGTGACTTTAGTGATGTTTGTTATAGTCATTGCTTTATTAAATTCCTTTATACATTAAGTTTTTCCCTTTTCCCTATCCATTAAATTTCTAAAGATCTAATCTAGTTGAGCCTTTCAGCATTTCCAAGCTGCAGATCATTTTGCTTTTGTTATGAACTTTCTTGTTCGAGTAGTTTACCTTTTCCTCATCTCTACATGACATGTGCCTGGAAGATGTGGTTAACTGTTTCAATTTTTTAGCACTACAAAACATCAGCTAACAAGTCAAACTTGAAGAGTCAAAACTTAAATTTTAAACTTTATGTCTATGTTAGCTCCTGTTTGATAAGATCTTTTGCTTATAAGGATGTTTCAAATGTTGTTCTTCTGTTTCAGGAACAATATTTTTTACGGGTTATGGCTCGTCATTTTTAAAGTGATAATATCTTTTCATAGACCATCTTGCTAGACATAAGCCGTGGTCAACAAATTGATACTGTCTGTTTTAGCTTCCCCCCCCCCCCCCCCCTTGTTTTCTCCTGGAAAAGAAAAAAATAGGAAACAACAGAAGCGAGTAAAACACAGAAGGAAAGCATAACTAGAAAGAAACACATATCAGGATATGAAGGCCCATTTTTGCATGTCTATTAAACATGCTTTCCTGCTTATTTCTTACTTTACTTTCGTTTCTGAAGGGTCTCTCTACTACAATGCTACAGATACAGTATGAAATATTCTGGTGATCTGGTCCACTCGTTGTGGTTGTTAGTTTTTCTGGAAGTGGACCTGAAGCAGAGTAATTATGTGTTTGATGCCACTTGCACCTTCGGTTTCCGAAGCACAGTTTGTCAGCTTTCGTTGGAATGTTGTTTGACATTTATTGAGGACACTTTCAAAATATTATATATGACTTTTATGCTTCTTGTTTTAAAGGTTAGAACTTTGATGTATGTCAATATGGCATGCATAGGAAAACCTTTCATTATCCTCTTAGTAGTTGAATACCGAGGAGATATCTGCAAGCCTGCATACTTGTTCAAGTTCAAAGCCGGTCTTTCTTCCGGTAGCTTAGAATTATATTGGGTTAAATTGATTAAGATTTTTGATGCATTAGTGCTGTGAATGCAGCACTCAGGTTATTGAGGAATCGAAAATAAAGTGCTAATTAACCTTTTAACTTCTTGTGTAATTTGTGGCAAGTTTTCAAGGAAAATTTGGTGAAAAACGCTTCAATAATTTTCTTTCTTTGGCAGACAGCTGTATTAAAGGAGAAATTCAACATTGACTTGCGTGTGATGGGTATAACTGGATCGAGGACAATGCTACTGAGCCAGTCGTAAGTCTTTTCTTTTAGATTCTCACTGATATATGTTATGCTTCTAAATATGGCCTTTATTTATTCCAGCTTTGACGTAAAAGATGAAAGAGCAGCACATTTAAGCTAAGTTACTCGGACTCTTCATTTTCGCTGCCGCACCCGTGTCGACACATGGGTGTGGGTGTGGGTATGGGATCCGTACCCGATTTGGTCAGACAATTTTGGGTACTTTGACCAGAATCGATAGTGAAATTTGAGACAGACAATGATTTCTGAAATCAAAACGAAAGCTAGGGCTATTGCAATAGCCATGTTACACCTCTATATCATTGCAATAGCCATGTTACACCAAAAAACTGAAGGAGATGCATCTATACTTAATAATAATTACACATTCAAACTTGCTCTCAAAATTCGTGCATTCTTTTCCTTCTAAATAGTCCACTATAATTTGGGCATATTTATTATAACTTTATTTTTAGATATTTGAATTATTTTTAGCCGAATCCCAGCACCCGTATACATACCTGGATCCGTACCCCCGAATCTTAAGATTTAGATCATGAAGGATCCGACCTATAGATTTGCACCCGTATCGGACACCCGCACCCGAGTCCGAGCAACATAGCATTTAAGTATGCCGCATAGTAGGAACCTGATTGATTAACTAATGGAACTAAGTCTATTCTGTTGTTTGAATTTGATGAAGTAATGGTCAATTAAAAATATGTACATCTACTTCTCTGAAGTTAGTCCTCCAAGGGAAATTTTATTATGATTTGGTTTGCATGACAGTTTGCCAACAATGCTTGCTGAGGTTGCAGAATAATGGAAGTCAAATTTCAAAATTTGTAGTGCTTCAGGATTATTTTTTTCGAGATTTGTAGTCAATCAAAGGGGAGAAATAGTCTTCTAAATCTCCTTCCATCTTATTCTTTAACTAGGAAAAAAGAAATAGAAAAAAAGTTTGAATGGTTATTTGGTTAGTAATACGTTTAAGATAATAGATTTGGTGTTAAATGTGAAGGAGTTTGTTGAAGAATTAACAAAGAAAATACAAACTTAGTGTGTACTCACAAGGATGGCACTTCAAATGCTTCTTAGCTGGTTGGTTATACTGCTGTACATATCGATAATATTAAATGCTCTTTAGGAGTATTATTCTAAGGCATTCTTGTCAATGTTTACAGGGGTATTGACTTGTCAAGATGGAGAGATCTGCTACATCAAAAAGGAGAAATGGCCGATATGAATAAATTTGTTCACCATGTACGTGGCAATCATTTCATCCCAAACACTGTAATGGTGGACTGCACTGCAGACTCTGATATCGCAAGCCATTACTATGGCTGGTTGCATAGAGGAATACATGTTGTCACCCCAAATAAAAAGGCTAACTCAGGACCGCTAGACCAGGTAATTAAGTACTTACGTATTTGACATTTCTAAACTTGCCCGCTTTCTGGAAATAGTACTTCAACTTCTCACCATTTTCTGGTCATTTTTAGCTTTCACCTTCTTTCCACTCAATCATAAAGGGGAAAAGATGACGATTTTTTTAAAGGAGTTGTTTTTTCTCTTTTACTGAAAATTCTGAAATAGATGAGACGGAGCTTCTCATACCTGTTATCTAAATTGCTTTCCAGTACTTGAAGCTGAGAGCTCTACAGCGACAATCATACACTCATTACTTCTATGAAGCTACTGTCGGAGCTGGTCTACCAATCATTAGCACCTTACGCGGACTTCTTGAAACTGGGGACAAGATATTGCGGATTGAGGGCATTTTTAGGTTGGTACCGTTAATAAGTGCAAATTCATTTCTAAATATTCAATTGTTACTGATAAGGTGACTCATGCTTCACTACCTCATGCACTATGGGAAACAAAATTTGTTAGTTTGGTTTCCTTGTATTCAGTTTCATCTTCTCTCGTTTTTGCAGTGGAACTTTGAGTTACATATTTAATAACTTTACGGACTCAAGGGCGTTCAGCCAAGTTGTGGAGGAGGCAAAAGAGGCGGGTTATACCGAACCAGATCCAAGGGATGACCTGTCTGGAACAGATGTTGCCAGAAAGGTATTTGGTGATGGTTTCAAGTATTTTATTTCTTGTCATTTAAGTGTTAGCCTGAAATAAACTATTCCTCCACTTCCATTTTTCCACAAAGTCCGCGATTCAATGAAGATTTTTAGCAAGAAGAAAATGCTTCTTGTATTTCTGAATAATTATACAACCCATAAGAATGGGTAATTATACATAAGTTCTAAGACTAAATAAGGAAAGACAATATTACACAATCAATTCCTAATCAATTACATTACTACAATATATTTCTAAAATTAAGCTATCAATCTTAATCATCAAATATCAAATCAACATCTCAATCTTAATCATCAATATCAAATCAACATCTCAATCTTAATCATTAATACCAAATCAACACTCCCTCGAGTTGGTGCAAAGATGTCGCACGTACCCAACTTGCAAATCGATGTATGAAAAGTCGTTTGTTGAGGCCTTTGGTAAACACGTCGGCTAGTTGTTTTTCGGATGACACGTGGAACAAACTCGAACACCACCGTGACTTTTTCTTTGATGAGGTGTCGATCAATTTGACATGCTTTGTTCGGTCATCTTTGGATTGGATTTCGAGCTATCTGCGATTGCGACCTTGTTGTCACAACACAAGGAAAGTTTCCTTTTTCGGACAATCTCAATTCTTCTAGTATCTTTTGTAACCACAAAAGTTCACAAACACCCTACTGGGCCATAGCTTTATATTCGCCTCCGCACTTGATCTAGCAACTACACTTTGCTTCGCTTCTCCAAGTGATCAAGTTTCCTCACCGAGTGTACGATAACCGGATGTAGACCTTGTCATCCGGAGATCCACCCCAATCTGCATCCGCATCCGTAAAGGCTTCTTTTGGAGGTGACCATGCGGAGTAAAGTAGATCTTTTCTGGAGCGGACTTGAATCCGCAAAATGTGGAAAACAGCTTGCATATGAGGATCTCGGGGATCATGCATAAACTGACTCACCAGGCTGACTGAATAGGCTATGTCTGGTCTAGTGTGAGAGAGATAAATGAGTCTTCCAACCAGCCTCTGCTATCTCTCTTTATCAATTGACTTTCCAACTTCGCTTTGTAGTTTGTGATTGCTTTCAATGGGTGATTCGCGGTTTGCAACTGTCATACTGTTTCTTTCAAGAGATCCAGAATATACTTTCTTTGAGAAATAAAGATTCCTCTTTTTGATCTAGCAACTTCAATTCTCAAGAAGTACTGCAATTTTCCTAGATCCTTGATATCAAATTCCTGTGCCAACAACTTTTTCAATCGGGTTATCTCCTGTCATTACTATGTCATCAACATAAACTATGAGAAGAGTGAGTTTACCCTTTTGATGTCTTATAAAGAGGGTGTGATCCGCATTGCTTTTCTTTGGTAACTAAAAGAGATCAACGCTTTATAGAATCGTCCAAACCAAGCTAGGAGATTGCTTGATCCGTACAAGGCTTTCTTCAGTCTGCATACCTTTCCTTGACTTTGTTCAGTACCAAAACCAGGAGGAATCTCCACGTACACCTCTTCTTCTAAGTCTCCATGGAGAAATGCATTCTTCACATCAAACTGTTGTAAGTCTCAGTCAAGATTAGGCACTGAACGAGAAGAATTCTAATAGTGTTCATTTTGCAAGCGGAGCAAATGTCTCTTGATAATCCACTCCATAAGTCGAGTGAATCCTTTAGCCCCAATCTTGCTTTGAACCTTTCAATGGAACCGTCACTTTATGTTTTACGGTGAAAACCCATTTGCAACCAACCAACTTCAGTACGGTGGTGATGCGACAAGTTCCCAAGTCTCGTTCTTTGATAAGGCCTTCATTTCTTCCGTCATAGCTTGCTTCCATTTAGAATGCGCAAAAGCTTCCCTCCGATTACGGGGAATAGACACGGAGAAGAAATAGACAAGGTAAAGGCTCTATAGGAGGCCGACAAAGTATTATAGGAAACAAAGTTAGATAAAGGGTGTTTAGTGCAAGATCTGACTCCTTTCCTGTGAGCAATAGGCAAATCTACTCACCATAAGAAGGAGGTTCGGCTTCGGCAGGTTGCATGATGGCTTCTTCTGCTCTATTTCTCCTTGAGTAAGTTATCAAATCAGGCCTATCCAAACGCCCCGACGCTTCCCCCTGAATTCTTTCTCCAATTTCACTTTCCCTTGTGGCAGTAGTTTCAAGTCTCCCCCTGAATTCTTTCTCCAATTTCACTTTCCCTTGTGGTAGTAGTTTCAACAATGGGACTAGGAAAAACCATCTCTTCTTCCTTATAATTCCCCCCCCCCCTCCCGAAGAGGTGATGGTGTAATACTGAAATAGGGCTCAGATTCCGGAAAGGTAACATCCATACTGACAAAGAATCTCCTAGAAGGAGGGTGATAACATTTGTACCCTTTCTGTGTTGGAGAATACCTAATAAAGACACATTTAAGAGCTCTAGGTTCAAGTTTCCCAGAGTTCCTAGCGTGAACAAAGCAAACATACCCAAATATCTTTGGAGGAACAATATAGTCATTTTTACCCTTTAAAGCTTCTAAAGGACTCTGAAAATTAAGAGTTTTAAGTGGCATCTATTGATGAGATAGGCAGCTACTAGAATGGCATCCCCCAGTAAGGCTTCGGCAAATTCATGGTAAACAAAAGGGATCTTGCTACTTCTAACAAATGCTTATTTTTTCTTTCAGCAACCCCATTTTGTGCACTAGTATAAGGACAACTAGTTTGATGGATTATCCCAAAAGACTCCAAGTAAGCTCCAAAAGTTTTATCCATGTATACATTGCCATTGTCGATTCAAAATATCTTTATCTTAGCCTCTGAGTACAAATCATCTTATGAAATGATTGAAAACAGGAGAAAACTTCACTTTTGGCTTTTAACAGATATACCCATGTCATTCTAGTGCAACAATCGATAAAAGTAACAAACCACCGACTACCAGACAAAGAAAATGTTTGAATAGGACCCCAGACATCAGAATGAATAGTCGAAAAGGGAATTGTGCTTTTATTGTCACTCAGAGGATAAGAGTTTTTAGTGTGCTTGGCATATTCACATGCATCACAAGATAAAGATTCAAACTCAGTTCTAGAAAATAAACTAGGGTATAACTTTTTTAAAGCAAAAAAAGATGGGTGCCCAACTACATGCCTTTGTATTATTTCTCGGTTGACATCCTTATTTCCTACAAAAAAGGCCTGACCAGTCCTGAGTTCCATCGATCAAATATAAGCCATCATGCAATCTACCAATGCCAATCTTCTTCCTTGTATGACGGTCTTGAAAAACATAATAATCAGGAAAGAATCTGACACTACAATTTAGTTCTTTGGTGATAGCGCTAACAGATAATAGGTTAATAGGAAAATCAGGCACATGAAGAATGGATGATAAGGTAATATCAGGAGTACAAACGATTGAACCTGTTCCAGAGATAGGGGTTAGGGAGCCATTGGCTATTCTGACATAATCCCCTTTGGGATTAGGAGAGTAATTTTGAAGGCCTTTAGAAGAGCCTGCCGTGTGTCTATTCGCACCAGAATCAATAATCCAACAATTAAGCTGAGCATTAAAAGCAATACCTGACTGCACATAACTGGGGCTAGCAACACTAGAAGAGTCAAGTTTGTTCAGAAGACGGCGAAGATGTTGAACTTCATCCTGAGACAAAGTCTCTCCAGAAGTAGTGTCACCCATATTATCTATCATTTTTGTGTCACCCATAATTTTAACAGATAATAACCCAAACAGAATTTAGAATCTGAAAAGAGCAACTTTAGAACCTGGATGGGAAGGGTCAGAATAGGCTACGACCCGAGATTTGAAAAAACAATTCCAGAAAAAAAATCGCCGGAAAGTTGGCTGCCACGCCGGAATCCTAATTTAGGTGATCGGAAAAAATCAAAACGGGTAGGGATAGGCTCAGAATGTTCCAGCGACCCCAACAGAGAAAAACAATCCAGACTGAACGGGAGGAGTTTTTTGGTGCGGACAGCCACAAAGAGAGAAAAACTCGACCTCTGTGGTAAAACACGGAACCCTAGTCTTTGCGAGGGAGAAAACTCATCTCAAAAAAGTGATGGCTCGATACCATGAAGATTTTTAGCAAGAAGAAAAGGCTTCTTGTATTTACGAATAATTATACAACCCATAAGAATGGGTACTTATACATGAGTTCTAAGACTAAATAAGGAAAGACAATATTACACAATCAATTCCTAATCAATTACATTAATACAATATATTCCTAAAATTAAGCTATCAATCTTAATCATCAATATCAAATCAACATCTCAATCTTAATCATTAATACCAAATCAACATTCACATTTTGCATAAACTAACATCTTGGGAGCACTATATGGCCAGAGTATTATACTCTGATTTTATTTATAGAAAATGGCCAGAGTATAATACTCTGATTTTATCTTTAAAACATGGTCACAGTAAAATGAAATTGCAAGTCATGACTTTTTGTTGCAAATACCATGTTGATCAATTTGTTTCCAGCTGATGCTGTTGTGAGGATTTTCCTTGTCATCTAAACGTTAAAAATAAAAATTAAGTTCCGTATCTACTAATTCTGTAGTTTCTTATACAATGGCTTCAACGTTCCAGGTGATAATTCTTGCTAGGGAAAGTGGGTTAAAGCTAGAACTTTCAGATATTCCTGTTCAGAGCCTTGTGCCTGAACCATTAAGGGTGAGTTCTTAGTTTAACTATGAGCAGCATTAGTTAGATAGCTGTTTTTCTCCATGAAGTAAATTTTGTTAGTTTATTTCAGGCTAGTGCATCTCCCGAGGAGTTTATGCAGCAGTTGCCACAATTTGATGAACAGATGTCTATGCAGAGGCAAGTGGCTGGAGACGCCGGGGAAGTGAGTACTCTGGACTTAAATTTTGCAGAAATGAGCTTGAATGTTACAAATACTTTGTGCTGTGATGGTTGTCTTGTCCGAAAGAAACCTTTGTCTTGCACTCTTCCATCAGAAATTGATGTTTGCCTTTCAATTGAAAATAATTTTCATTTTCCTAGAATGGGAAGTTTTCCCACACATTGGGAAGTTTTCCCACACATTACATAACTTTAGAAACTTTACATGGGACTCATTTAACACTTCAGATCCAAACTTTTTCTCGGTACTCTTGAAAATGCTGTTCTACTTTGGCAAATACACCTTTTCCTATGTCATTTTAATGTATGTACTGTGTTGAACGTGGATGTTCAATTTAGGATAGAGGGAGCAAAACAATTTTATAAGATACAAAAAAGTAGGAAAGAGAAGCATGAAATATTTGTGTATTTCACTCGTTAAAAGTTATTGCATAGAGAAATTGCTGGTTCATTTAGCATTTCAATCAAAGAAGTACCACATTATTCGTATTATGTAGAGATTCATCATTGACTACTGATTTGATTCAATCTTTGAGGCAGAAACTAAGTGAGAGAAGTCTTTCTGGAAGATGCGTGGATAATTGTTTATTTCTAATGTAATGTTTGATTTGGTCACAAGCATCATTTTTGTGTGAATCAATCTAGTTCAGCAGCAGTACATCTGCACATGCATGATAATATTTTCCTGTCTCAAGATTGTTGGAGTAGGTCTCTAAGCATGTACTATAAGTTTTGTTTTCTTGCATTTGTGCTATTTTATATGAAAAAATTGATGTAGGTTTTGAGATATGTCGGAGTCGTGGATGTTGTCAACGGAAAAGGGACTGTTGAGCTGCGAAGATACCGCAAAGAGCACCCATTTGCACAACTCTCTGGATCAGATAACATAATTGCATTCACAACTGAAAGATATGCGAAGCAACCTCTAATAGTGCGTGGTCCTGGTGCTGGGGCTGAAGTGACAGCCGGTGGAGTATTCTGTGACATTTTACGACTTGCATCATATCTTGGTGCTCCATCATAATTCATTTACTGCAAGCCACTTAAATTCCGATTCTCTCACTACCCTATGTATGCTTCACATGATTGGTGTTGCAGTTTCAGCAAAAGTGTGGCTCACTCTGTTGACTAGGTTCTTCTCTTCTTCTATTGGAGTAATTGTAACTTGCTCATTTATGAATTGATTTGATTACGCTGTATTTTGTTCGACATGCACATATCTTGTAGGGATACTCCCTTATTAGTGAAGTGGACTGGTGATGTATGTCGATGTAAGTGAGTGTTCAAGGGGTTGTTTATCTCGACTGTTTAGTGTTAATTATTCCATATCCGTGCTTCCTTTGCTCAAATTTGTTATATGAGCTCATTTTACACTTGGTGGGCACTAATTGGTGCTTTTAGTGTAAAAGATGATTTTGTTTCTTTTAATTAGCTCGTATGTGGCGTTCCAAATTGAGTAGAGAGTTATCTCCACAGCAGATAATGAGTACAATGATGTTGGGGTATTGGCTCCCCTCCCAACTTGTATTCACCACACACCCAGTTTTTCTATGTTCCAGTCATTATCAAATGAAAAATAAGAAAAATCACGTTGTAATGTACTAGGGGCAATTCGCAGGATTGCCCTTCCTTTGGGGTGGTCTTTATTTGGTGCCCCTCAAATTGTTGGTCTTTAATTTTTGCCCTTCGCGTTGCGAATTCAAAACGCGCCAAATCGTGAGGGTTACGGTTCGAAAGCATAAGATTTTAAAAAATATTTTTGCAATGCAAGCCAAAAGCAAGGCTTGGATGCGTGTTTGCCTATACCGGTATAACCTTGTTAAAAAATAACTAAAGTTATGCCGGTAAGTTCCGCCTTATAAGTCAAAGTTTATGCTCAAGGAAAAGTTCCGCTTTAGGGGCATACTTTTAGTTATGCCTTAAACTAAAAGTCTGCCCCCATAAGGCACAACTAAAAGGATGCCCCATAAGGTGGAATTTTTCCTTAAAGCATAATTAAAAGTTTGCCTTATAAGGCAAAGATTATTTCTTAAGAAAATGTTATGCCTTATGTGACATACTTTTAGACATGTTTTAACTAAAAGTACGTAAAGCGAGGGCTAAGCCATGCGCTTAAGGAAAAATTATGCGCTATGGGGGCGACTTTTAGTTAAAGGCATATAAAAAGTACGCCGTAAGGCATAGTTATCGTCTTGCACTGTGATAACTTTAGTTATTTTTTAACAAGGTTATGCCGGTACAGGTAGACAGACACGCGTCCAAATCTTGCATTGCGAAAATATTTTTTAATTTTATGCTTGAGCGGGGGTTCGAACCTAGAATCTCAGTATTCGCTCACTTTTTCAAGCGAGTGGTAAAGCTTAAAGACCACAAATATGAGGGGCAATATATAAAGACCACCCCAAAGGAAGGGCAATCCGCGCAATTTTTTGATGTACTAGATATAAGAAGTTTTAGTGAGTATGAGAAATGTCCCTAGGACCAGGCAGCAAGGTATCGCAAAATGATCATTGTTCAAATGCAATGGGACAGAACAGCAACACTAGACAATCATCAGAACATAACAAGACTGAATACAGTGAACTTTTCTATGAGTAACTATATACCTTTTATTTGAAGCAAACGGTAATATCTTTTCTTGTTGATGTTTTTAGGGAAAAGATACACACAGAAATTTGTTGGGCTTAATACCCTAAGTCGGCCCAAAGAATTGACAAGTGCTAGCCTAGCTGGCCATTCACTAAAAAAAAATAAAAAAAATTAGACTATTTGTGGCCACTAAAGATCGACGAAAAAAATTTATATTGAGCCTTTAAAAAATATCCCAAAACATCTTTTATATGTGTATATTTAAAAAGTATACGTTAATTGAGTCTTCAAGAAACATCCTAAAACATGTATAATATGTGTATAGTTAGTAAGTATACATTAATTATACATCTATTAAACATAAATTATACACCAATGATACATTTTCTAATTATACGTTGATTATACATCTATTATACAACAATGATATATTTTCTATACATATACAGTAGTGATACATATTCTATACAATAATGATACAGTTTCTATACGTATGATACATTTTCTATACATATACAGTAGTGATATATATATGACAATCTGATTTATATACGTATCTTTTGGAATTAGTTGAAAAATGGCTAGAAAATGTAATTATTTTGAAAAGGCTAAAAAATGACTTTTAAGAGTCTTAGGCCATCGGGTGTCAATAGTTTCACCCGAATGACCATTTGTGTCCTTTTCCCATGTTGTCATCCCTACTTGTCAGTTGTAACCAAGAAACTTTCTCGTTAAAATTATTTTATGTATTTTTTTTTGTGTCCTAGCATATGTCATGTTTCGCATTTGAGAATCACCCCATTATCTATCAGTTATGAACTTCACAGTTGCAATTTCATTGAGGAGAGAGAGTTCAAAGTTTTATGCTTGGATAATTTCCTTATTTTGCACCACTATAAATTAGAAGATTTGCACAAATAGGAAACTTCAACATAGCTATTTAATTTTTTTCGTTGTTTAAGGATTTTGTGCAAAAACATCGGGTGGCATAACTTTGGTACACTAGTCTTATTGGATTGATAAAATTTGCCTTGTTCACAAATTATGCCAGACGAGGCATAACTTTGGCATAAATTGTTCGTAACGTTCTGCCAAATTGACAAAACTTGTCTTCTTCACAACTTACGACGAGTAGACATATTTTACTACAAAATTGCTTAAAAGTTTTGCTACATTGGCAAAACTTGTTCATAAGTTTTGTCGGATTGCAGAAACTTCATACTGTCTTCATTCTACCTTCTTATGAAATTGTTCACACAAGTCTTGCTGGATGGCCTAAGCTAGCGAGGTACACAATATATTGTTAAATATTCAATATGACTCCACAAAATCTAATTTCGTCAAGTAACAGGTTCTAGCTAATTAAAGGCATCTTCTGACCATTTATATGTGTTGTTATGTTAATTGTCTCAATGCGTAGGTGGAAGACACAAATTCATCTTCCTCAAGGAGAATCCCCTTGGCGAAGAATTGTAAAGATCTTCCAATCTTGCATTCGCCTCTGAACAAATTTCAAAATTATATAATTTATGTGACACACAAGCATGGAGAGATAGATGAGACAACCAGAGAAAGAAGCGGAAGGAATAAAATTTTTTTGCTTGTGAAGGAGGAAGAAGAAGAAGTTATGACATAAGAGTTTATATTTGCATAACTTTTAATACGGAGAAAAATAAAAGAGCATGAATTGAGGTCATTCCATAATCACATTTTGAGCTGAAATCCCTTTGAAATAGAGTGTAGTTTTAGTCGATAAATTACAAGACTCCACAAATGATCTTGTAGGAAATTGCCAAAGTAGTTGATGGCTGTAACATAAATTAATCCCAATAGAAGATATGTCTAGACTCTAGTTATCGATTAATCTCTGAGTATTTATCCTTCATTGGTATCAAAAGATGTTAGACGTGTTTTCTTCCACCATTGTATGGATAAAAGTTAGAAAAAAACTGAATTTTCCATTTGACAGATGTTGCATGTCAGAAGATTTGTGAAAAATATGATTAATATTTTTATTTTCGACTGCATCATCTTTCCGTATAGGCTTCTTCCATATGTGAGCCTTATATTACTGAAAAGGTCTTTTTGATATCTTTCCCGCAATATATTATTTGTAATATTTTAATAACGGATGAAGGAGATATGATTATCGAAAGTCGGCATGTGCGTCCCAATTTGCCATACGTTTTTTCTCGCTCTTCAGGCTTCAATTATGTGAGTTACATATCACAAGTTTATTTTTATATATATTTCTAACAATATATTATTTGTGATTTTGGTATCCGCTGAAGGAGATATGAGTGTTAAAAATTGGTTGACTAATAAACTGGGTCGGGGCGGGTCAGGGAATTGGGTATTTTTTCCACTAAATTGGGTAATTTAAGAGGATTTGGGTTTTCCATCCAAACAGGGTACAAGTGTTAAGTTTGTAGATGGTAGGGGTATATTTGACCACTTTAGCTAACGGAGGGAAAAGTTGACTAATAAACTAAAGTAAAGGGGTATATTTGACCCTTTTCCCTACTATATATGCACATTTGACTCACGTTATGGACTAAAAATTCTTTAATTTGACAAATGGTGAGTTTTAATATAATCTTTTTGAGTTTAAAAACTTATCGAGAATATGTTTTATTTTATGAAAAAAATAATAATATAGTACGACGTTCACATTGGTTATGTCCACATTTTTATGAGATAGAACAACACACACACACACATATATATTTTATATTTTCGCGTGGGAGTTCTAAAATGGTACACAACTTAATTATCTATAGCTATTATTGACCAACTTGCACAAATTTGATTTAAAAAATTTCTTAAGGTTCATGTGATGAAAGTAAGACAAACATAGACTTTCAAACAAGACCCTATAGTACATCAATGTTAGTTTAGATGCAAATTTGTGGCAAATATAGATATTGTGTTAGTACTTATATGTGCTATGTCTTCTATGTGCGTAGATAAGTTTATAAAATAGCTTCTAAGACTATCATTGCTGCATAATAAGGGTGAAAAATTGAATGTGATAATTATGACATCTGACACCGTAAGATTCGGTTCATCCTTGAGGAACAAGAGGTTTTGGATGTAACACCTTGTGACTTCGGACTATGGTTTGACTCGTAAAATGTAGATATAATGGAATCAAGATGGGAAGTGTAGGAATTGTTTTGAAACCTATAAAAGGTATAAGAAGAGTCTTTGGGCAAATTAAAGTTGGAAGCTACGCAACAGACCATGTCTTCAAATGAACTTTCATAAGGCCTCACTTCAAGCGGGCATAATCCCCTTATTTGTTGGGAATTTGGGAAAACTTCCTTAATGAAAATTATAGTCCTTTGAAATACCTTTACATTCATATAAGGACCGGGCTAAACGGATCTTTGTAAAAGAAGTTATTCCTATTTTTCTAAAGGCAGTGGCCGGCACCCCCGCGTCGCGCGGGTGGCGCACGACAGCACCCTCTCAGAATCTTTTTTGTTCTTGTGTGGCTCCCATGCGACGCACAGGTGGCGTATGAGTCGGGATTTTTCCAGGCTTCGTATTTCATAAGTATCCAAGGTTGGGGTTTATTTCCCCAACTTCCCTAAGTCCGAAAAACGTTCTAGAGAGAGGTAAAGCTCGTTTAAGGCATCAAGAACCCTTCAAGGTGAGTTTTAATAGTGCTTTAGCATTGATTCCAACTCTCCAATACTCTTAGTAACAAGGTTAAACCTTGGGAGTTCATATGTTATCGCTTGAATCTTCATCTAAGAAAACAAGCCCTAGAATCCGAAAGTTTAAGAACTTGATATCAAAAGGTAAGACCATTCCTATGATTCTTAATCACTACTAGCATTAAATACATGATTCTCGAACGAAAACATAGGAATTCCAAGTTATATCTCTCAAGCATCCAAAGCTAGGGTTTTGGTGTTCTTTTTCAGAAACTCAGTTTAGTTCGTTAGATTGGACTGGATACAGGTATGCAAGGCAAATTCTCTACGTGCGTGAATGTTAGTGATCTTCACCACGCCACGTTCGTTCACTATTACTACGAATTGCTTCAGATATAGAGTTATGCTATAGTCTCATGAAAATCTTTAGAACTTGTATTCTTTAAACGATATAGTTGTTGACACCTAATTTTTGACTTCCCGTAATTTATTTTAAGTGCTCGGAGTCCTTGGACAATAAATAAAATCAGCTGTGCACCCTAAATGGTCTAGGTAATTTTTTATGAAATTATAATATTTCACCCTTTTAAATTGATGAAGGAATCTCCAGGGTATTTTAAATTTTGTGGAAATTAATGATATTCAAGGATTTTTTTTTATTAAAGTCAATCAAAGGGCAAAAAACCCTTTTTTTTATAATTATTTGCCTAATTAATTAAATCAAGGTAAATTAGATTAAGGGGTAATTTTATTCCATTTTATTGTCCAAGGTACTTTGAGTAATTAAAAGAATTGACCATTTTGCCCTCTAAATCTTGATTCTGTGTGCGTTTGCGTAGTTGATTAATTTTCTTTTTATCTCGTTAATTAATTCAAAACATATCTGCAAAATGATTTTTATTTATGAGTCATGTTTTAAATTAAATAAGTCCTAATGGACTAATAATTTGTTATATCCCGTGTTTTTGCACATTCGGAAATTTGGACATAATTGTGATTTGTAAGAAATAAGGCCACTTTTGGATCTTACTAGTACGAATATGTCGGCTATGGAGACATTGGTGCGGAATTATCGAGGAAGGTTAAGGTTAAAATCGGAATTTTGGAAGTTGGCTTCATGAATTACAAAAAAAATATGGCCAACAATTGGGCTAAAAAAAATAAGAAAAGGGGCCCAAATGGTGGAGGTGGCCGGCCAACCTAGCCCAAGTCCATGGAAATTTAATCCATGTGATTAATATGTATAAAAAGGGGCTAGTCTTCAAGAAATTTCAAGAAACACAAAGCAAAAACTAGAACAAAAAAAGAAAGAAGCAATCGGCCAAGAGGAAAAAAAAAAAAAAGAAAAGAAAAAATTCTTGGAGCCTCAATCTTTGATGCAAAAATCTTGTCCTTCTTGAATTCTTAACAAGTTCAAGACGCTCTTCGACGTGGTATAATTAGTTTGGTGAAAGAACCACGTTTGCGGCAAGTTGGAATTTCAAGAAAGAGGTAAGAATTCTATTCTTTTATGTCATGGAAGATGTGTGTATATTATAATGATTAGAATTGAATGAGAATTATGGAAATGGTGATGTGTGGTCGCATGGCCGTGTGTGTGTGTGAAGGGGATGTGGCCGTGAGCCATGTTGGATGAAGGAGAAATGAATTAATTTTCACTTAGTTGTTAGTTGTGTTGTTGTGATGTTTGCGATGAAAAGAAAGGTTTAATGAACCAAGTTGGTGTTGAAGTGGGTTATATGTTGTTATGAGAAATTTATGTGATTTTTATATAGTTTTTATATAATGATGAAAGTAAGATCTTAGATGTGAATTATGATTATGAATTGTGAAATTGGAAGATGGAAAAATGTTATGAATATCCATGTTGAAGATTAGAGGTTTTGGATAGAATATGGAATTGGTGGAAATACTTGAATTCGTGAATATTGTTCGGAAAGTCATTGAAATATGTTTGAATAACCTTGAGATAGCAAGTGAATATGAGAATAATGATATTAGTTGGATATTGTGAAGTTGGAATGGAATTTGTTGCCTTATGTAGAAAAGAAGACTATTTATCTTATAGCGTGTTTTGTGGCGATTACTGATATTCTTGGTATTGTTGTGTTGTGGTTGTTGATATTTTGGGCGAGACGAGTCTAGGGATGTGGAATTTATAGGGAAATGTTTGAAATTTCGGTAGACAAGTATGGATTTAAGTTGAATTCATAAAAGCTTGAAACTCACATTTGGTAACAATGACCAATTGTAGATTCTTGACGAAACGGGAATCGAAATTGGACGAGCGTAAAGCTTAATTAAGGTATGTAAAGCTATTCCTTTCCTTCTCTTGGCATGTCCTAGGTGTGCTAGGTTCGGGTTTGAGCCACACAGGGTTATTCGTTCATAGAAATCCAAGTACGAATTTGAGTACTATTCATTCAGTGTGACTGAATTAGGATCTTTATATCTTGTTGGAAAATACTCAAACATCTATAACTTTCATAAATGTAATTGAATTGCCTTGAAACTTTCATAAATGACTCCATTAAATTTAGCGTATGTAATTTGCGTGCGCCACCTCCGTTGACCCGGAGCGGGCCCACTATTCCCGAATCCCTCTATAATTTTATTTGACTTATTTCTGTACCATAATTGAAGAAAAACCTTTGGCCATTGTCCCAACTACTAAGCGATAGTTGTTTAACTACCTCATTAAGTTCTATAATATATTTTGTGATGTTCCTAATATGATTATCGCTGCGGTTCTCTAAGAATGGCTCCTGAAATACTCGTAACTTCCTCGCACTAAGTCAGGTTGACTCGAAACTTGTTTCTGGGCTTTTAGGTGTCAGTAAGTAAACGTGAGTTCGATTTTTTTTTTCAAAACCACTCCGAAGGGAGTGCGATACCTTATTATATAAGACTCTTCAAACCACTCCGGCGGGGTGCGAGATTTTACTATTTCATTCCACCTACGACTTATGTCTACATTCCACAACGCTATTATTAATATTATTATTATTATTATTATGCCGAAGGGGGCTAGGATTAGTATTATGTCACGAGTGGCATGCCGAAGGGCGGGGGTAGCCGTATGTCACGAGTGGCATGCCGAAGGGCTAGGAATATTATGTCGGGGCCGAGATGTATCGAAGGGGTCGGGATAGAAGTATGTTGGACCGGCATGCCGGAAGAACCATCGTTATTTTCGGGACGGCATGCCCGAAGGGGCCAGGATAAACGTATGTCGGGACCGGCACACCCGAAGGGGATTATTATCATTATTATCGTTGTTGTTATCATTATTATTACTATTATTATTATTATTAGGAAGCGGCCGTCCGAAGGGACTATTTTATTTGGACATTAAATTCATACTGGGTATCTAACTTTGCCATCGTTGTACTTTTCGATTCATGCTTCCGTGATGCTTTACATATTCGATATATTCCACCGACCCCTTTCTTCGGGCTGCGTTTCATGCCGCAGTCCGAGGCGCGACTCGGCGATCCGCTTATTGGGGGACCGATCGGGAGTCGACGACTTCTCTTGTTTCGGAGGCTGTCCCTGTTTTGGTATAGTTTCATAGGCCTTTTTGGCTCACCTTGTTCTATGCCGTATATATATACAACATGTTTGGGGATGCTTGAGCTACGTGTTGATTTTGGTATTTCATTTACAATTTTTAATTTGAAAAATAAATAAATTTTGAGTTAACGTTTAAGGGTTCGCTCGACTCTGATGAGAGTCGGGTGCCCATCATGCCCTGACAGAAATTGGGGCGTGACATAATTAGTTTTTATTTTTATTTTACTTATTCATTATTTTATTTTTCCCCGACCCTCTATACATATATATATATACACACACACCATGTATATACCAATGTACATGGTGCGCGTGTGTGTGTGTGTGTGTATATATATATATATATATATATATATGTATATACAGATAGTGAAAGGACCAGGCCCAGCGTTTTTAAAGAAAAGGACCGAGAGCCCGAGTTAATATGGACCAAGACCCGGTCCAATAAGAAATTAAAAGGGAGGGAGTATATACTCCTCTTCTCCGTCCATTTTCAAGTCCCTAGGGGTCTGTTAGCAAAGCAAGAAGAGGGGAGGCGGCTAGGGGTTAAACCCTAGCACCGCCCCCTGTTCCACCACCTACCCTGCCCCTTTTTCAGCCATGTCCCATCGTAGTGGGCATGTAGCATGAGGAGAGAAGGCGAAGCCATTAATGCTTCGTTCTTCTCTCCACAAAATCAGGCCAAACAGGCCCTTGAAGGTACGATCCCCCCCTTTTCATATTTTTTTTGTCATTATTATTAGTATTGAGGCTTGTAGACCGTTGATTTAGTTTTTGTACCTTGAATATGACCGTGTGTTGGATTTGTGAGTGAGACTTGCATAAATTTTCAAGTCCCACATCGTTGGTTGCAATTCTAAGAGGCATTCTAGGGCTTCTATAAATAGAAACCCCCATTTGTTCAAGAAGGTAGGGTTGGAAACAAAAAAGAGGTTGAAAATTGCTATTTTTAAGTCTTAAGAGTTCCAAAGTCAAAAATTTTAGTTTTAAACCTAAGGGTTTTCAGTTTTCTAGTTCTAAATTTTTTCTTTCATTGTTTGTGTGGCCTGAGTTTGGCATTGGAGCACAAAAGCCTCCAAATCCATCGCTTGACCCCGATTGCACTCACAAAAGGTAAATACCTTTTAGTTTATTGCTTTATATTTAGATTTATGTTAATGTTTAGTTAATAAGATTACGTGTGGTTTAAGTTAGTATTGTAGTTTATTGCTTTTCATACTTAGATTATGTTTATGTTATGTTCAGTTAGTAGGATTATGTGTGGTTTTATGATAAAGTTTAAGTAGTTTATTGCTTTTAATACTTAGATTCTGTTTGTGTTATGCTTAGGTAGTATGATTGTGTGGTTTATGAGATTTAAGTTAGTGCTTTAGCTTATTACCTTTATATCTAGATTCTGTCTACATTATGCTCATTTAAGGTGCTCTAAGTGTGGTTAGAGTGTAGTTTCAAGCTAGTAGGCTGGTTTGACTCAGTCTTTTATTTAGGATTTCTGTTCATATTTAGTGACTAATTGTTCCTTTTTCTCTACATATAATCTAGACTATAACATTAAGCTGATGCACTTGCTTGACTTAGACTTCCATTTAGCTTTCCTATTTGTACCGTTGCTTGTTTAGTTGTGACTAAGGGTCTTTACGTGTGGTTTAGAACTATGGTTTGAGTTGAGGAGTTTGTTTGATTTGGATTTCCCTTCTGTGTTTTCTGTTCTATCATGTTTGTCCAAACATCAGTAAATGCTCTATGTGAGGGTCTGGGATGTATTTTAAACTAATGTATTGCTGGATGTAAATCCTGTGTTTTTTTTAAAATAAAGTCAAAGAAGGTCTATTAAATGTCATGAGTGGTCTAGTCCCATGTGTCTCATGTGATAAGCTTGGTTCATGGGGGTTAGTTTGAAGTCACAGGCTCTTTGGTACTGATTTACCTTATGTTCTTGTTGTTGTTCACTTGGAGGTATGTCTTGGTCTGGAGGTCAAGAGGCTTGTTCAAACAGGGAAGTTGAAGTCTTGTTATGTTGAACTTTAGTCTGGTTGTTGTTGTCCTATGTGACCAGGTGTTAGTTTGGAAGTTTGAAGTCTTGAACCTAGTCTGGGTCATGGTTTGTCCTACCTGATCATGTATTAGTTGGGAAGTCTTGAAGTTTTGAATTCAGTCTGGTTATTATTGTCTTACCTGATCATGTACTTATTTGAAAAGTTGAAAGTCTAATAGGAACTAGACTCAGTCTGATCATTACTTGTCTTTCTTAATCCTATTGTTTGTTTGGAAGTTGGAGTGTTGATATGCCTTAGACCTAGCCTGACCATGTCTGTCCTATCTAATGATGCCTTGATTCTAAAAAGTGAAAGTGTACTGTGTGCTCTTTGTGGAATTCTACTTGTTTTACTTGGTAACCTGCTTGGCCTTAAGGGTGTTGGGGGTTTCAAGGGATCAGATGTTACACCTCGGAAAATTTTCCGTTTATGCACAGCGAATAGACTAACAAAGAACACGAAGCATATGGTATTTCAATAAGTAAGGAATGACATTTGATGACCCTAATTAAGATTTCAAAGACATTCGAGGTTAGAGGAGAAAGTTTGCCAAGAGAAGGCAAGGCATACGATATGTATCGGAAAGGATTTACGAGTAACAAGTTAACGATGATTTAATGATATTTTGGAGAAGAGTTATAACGCCTTTTAGATTGCTAATGAGGTGATCAACACGTGTCAAGAAGGTTCCATAAGGATTGGAGATCAAACGAGTCAACGAGAATGAGTTCGGAAGAACTGGGCATTATACGGCCCAACATACTGGCCGTATAAATTTATCTTTGGCCGTATGTTTGGCCGTATAATCAGCCCGGATTACCAGCCTCATCGGACCAAATCTACTGCCAGACATACGGTCAGTATAATTTATACGGACCGTATGTTGGTCCGTAGATTTGGAGCGGGACAGATTGAGCATTATTAATAAGGGGTCCAAGTTTATTTGATTTCATTTCCCTTTCACACCCCTTCTCTCTAGAACACTTCTCCCCACTTCTCCCACAAGAATTCAAGAGATATTAGTGATCAACTTCATCAAACCAAGTGAATCAAGTGTAAGAAACCCATTAAAGTTCATCCAAGACAAGAAATCCAAGTGAAGGTGAAACTAGGGTTTTGCTCAAGTGAAGTGTTTCCACCCAAGGTTCATTCCTACACCATCTAAGGTAAGTTTTATGGTATTTCCATGTTGTTTAAGGTATTGAAAAGTTGAAACACTTGGATTGTAGAAGGATATAGAAAATGGGTCATGAATGTGGGAATAGTGTCATTTTTGAGTAATAGTTTGGATTGAGTCATGATTATTGATATGTTGCGATTATGGTTATGTTACAAATGATGTTAAGAACATGGGATAGACATTGTATATGAATGAATGTAATAATGTGCTATGACCATGGATATGGATGATTGGAAGTGAATTGAGAAGTAAGGATAATGTAGGTGAATAAAGACCATTGTTATGATGTTGTGAATGTTATTATTGATGTTTGGGAGTTGATATATGATATGGAGGAAGTCGTATAAATAAAGGAGATGCTGTCCAATTTTCTCTAGCTTTAGTCATGTATGCTAAGCTATCGATTTTCTAATGATAGTATAGCTCTAATGAAGGTAGAAACGTGAGCATTAACGGAGAACGTGAAAGTGATAGAATAGTTGAACGGAAAGGTATGTAAGGCTAACCCTTCTTTCATAAGGCATGGTTCCTTGGCCAAATATCTATTCTTCTATGAGCCTATGATGTCCTCCAAATGATTCTATCTTTAAAAGCTACTAAGCTCATGATTCTCGATATGTTACGATTGTACTAAATTCCTTATATGATGAGTAATCCTCTAGGGATAGATGTAATGAACGACGATAGTAATGATGCTAAAGATGTTTATGGGCTTTTGTGTATATGTGCCTATGTATGGCTATTATGAAACCCCGAGCTTATATGGCTGGGTAGAATATAGAATATATATATATATATATATATATATATATATATATATATATATATATATATATATACGGATAACCACGAGCCTTGGTAGGGCCAGGTATGTATGAAACAATCGAGCCTTGGTAGGGTCGGCATGTAACCTTCATGTCGGGTATGATATGTATATGTAAATGATATGTATATGATATGAATATGAATACGAATATGCTATGAATACGGAAATGCTATGAATATGAATATGTAAATGAATACGAGTATGAATGGAAATATGACTACGAATACGAATATGGATATGGAATGTAAACGAGTTCGGATACGGATATGGATGTATGTACACAATCACGCATTAGAAATGGAAAGTCCCTATGAAAAGCAAGTAAGTGTTTATGACGATGATACTATTATCTCCCATCCTATGCTATTTCTTATGTTGTCTATTATGCTTTCATAATGATGTTGATCATGCTTTACATACTCAGTACATTCTTCGTACTGACGTCCTTTTGTTTGTGGACGCTGCGTCATGCCGGCTGGTGGCCAGGGAGACGGGCTTGATCCATAGCTTCATTTCTCAGGGACTACATAGTGGAGCTCCATTTCATTCGGAGCTACAGCTTTTGGTATTTATTCTTTTGTGTACATATTTATGGGCATGGCGGGGTCCTGTCCCGCCTATATGATATGACATACTCTCCTTAGAGGCTCGTAGACATGTGTATATGGTTAGATGTATTTGGCCTTGTCGGCCTATATTTTGGATATCATTTTGTTAGCCTCGTCGGCTTATGTACATCTATATGGGCATTGTTATTGATGATGATATATATGTATTGTTGAATGGAATTAGTATGAATAATGGATGGAAAGTATGATTTAGCTATGTGGCTCACCTAGATGTAAATGTGAAAGTATGATAAGAGGTGCCGGGTGGGTTAGCAAGGTGCCGATCGCGCCCTCCGGTTGGGTCGTGACAAAAGTGGTATCAGAGCAGTTTTGTCCTAGGGTGTGTCTACGAGCCGTGTCTAGTAGAGTCTTGTTTATGGGTGTGTTGCGCGCCACGCTTATAAACAAGAGGCTGCGGGCATTTTAGGAATGAATGACCTTCTTTCTTCATAAGATCGTGCGATAGAGATATGACATAAGAACTTCTTTTTCCTTAACCGTGTGTTATGTATTTCAGAGATGCCTGTAAAGAGAAAGGCTACGGCAGCCCAAAAGGGCAAGACAGTGGCAGAAAAGCGGGCTGAAAGAGCACCGCCAATGGTTGTAGAGGAAAGTGAGTCCCAGAATGCGGCTCAATCTCAGTCCTCCCATTCAGTGCCTATTTTGAGGAGCGTGAGGGAGCCTCGGCCCGGCTCCGGCACCTCCGGTTCCTCTCACGGATGCTTCGAGGGCCAAGATGTAAAAGAGGCCATTCATTTGCTTACTCAATTGGTTCTTTGCCCGGACTCGGCGGCAAAGTACGGGGCAAGGTGATAGGGGCTGTTAGTGCAAGGGCCCGTGATTTTATTAGCTTGAACCCTTCGAAATTCTTTGGATCAAAGCCGGATGAGGACCCTCAGAATTTTATTGATGGAATGTTGAGGACACTTCGGTTGATACATGCTTTGGACACCGAATCGGTGGAGTTAGCATCCTATAGATTGAGGGATGTTGCGGTTCATTGGTACACGGTTTGGATGGCTTCACGAGGAGCCAATGCGCCTCCCCTGATATGGCAAGAATTTGTAGATGCTTTCCTCCGACATTATTTGCCTCCAGAAGTTCGGCGAGCTAGAGCCGATAAGTTTTTGAATTTGAGGCAAGGAAGTATGAGTGCTCTAGGGTATAGTCTCCGCTTCAATTCTTTGGCTAGGTATACTTCGGCCATGGTAGCGGATATGGGTGACTGAGTGCACCGATTTGTGAAAGGCCTAGGGACACATTTGATGGATATGTGCTTGACTGCGTCCCTTCAGGATAATATGGATATTTCACGCATTCAGGCCCATGCTCAAAATTTAGAAGAAAGCCTACAACAACAAAGAAGTGAGCGTGAGCATGATAGAGGGTATAACAAGAGGGCTAGATCTTCGGGTTCGATGAGTGAGTATAGAGGCGGGCACAGACAACAGTTTTCGAGGCATTCAGGCCATTCTATGACTAGTGCGCCTCCACGATTTTCAGGCTAGAGATTTGATAGATCTACTCATTCCGGGCCGAGTCAGAGCTTTTCGGGATCTCAGTTCAGGGGTGATTCGGGTCAGGCGAGGCCACCCGTGCCATGATGTTCCCAGTGTGGGAAGTTACATTGGGGTCAGTGCCGATTGGGTTCAGAGGTTTGTTATTCATGTGGTCGGCCAGGCCATATTATGCGTGATTGCCCCTCAGTTGGTGGTAGAGGTAGGACCCAGCCTTCGGGGTCGGTAGCGGATCTTCATCATCCATACGCCCTATGGGGCCGAGGTTCACATGCGCCCGGTCGGCCATGGTAGAGGAGAGGAGAGTCCCCAGTTCTAGCGGTCCTCAGCACCGTATTTATGCTTTGGCTGGACGCCAAGATCTTGAGTCTTCTCCTGATGTTGTCACAGGTATATTATCGGTATTTTCTCATGATGTATATGCTTTGATAGATCCGGGCTCCACATTGTCATATGTTACTCCGTATATTGCGGGTCGGTTTAGAGTCAAACCGGAGTCGATCAAACCTTTTGAGGTGTCTACACCCGTTGGTGAATCGGTAATAGCTAGCTGAGTATATAGAAGTTGTATAGTTGTGATTTGTGACCATCGTACTATGGTTGACTTACATGAGTTAAAAATGGTGGATTTTGATGTTATTATGGGCATGGATTGGTTGGCTTCTTGCTATGCCAATGTTGATTGTAGAATGAAAATGGTTCGTTTCCAATTTTTGGGAGAACCAATTTTTAGAATGGAAAAGAAAATCTTGCGTCACCAAAAGGTAGGTTTATTTCCTATCTCAAGGCAAGGAAAATGATCACAAAAGGTTGCATTTATCATCTAGTGCGGGTTCAAGATGTAGAAGCTGAACCGCCAACTCTTCAGTCAGTTCCCGTGGTGAATGAATTTTCGGATGTATTCCCGGAAGAGCTTCCAGGCCTCCCTCCCGAAAGAGAGATTGATTTTGCTATTGATGTGTTTCCAGACACCAAGCCTATATCTATTCCTCCTTATAGAATGGCTCCCGCAGAATTGAAAGAGTTGAAGGAGCAATTGAAAGACTTACTTGAGAAAGGCTTTATTAGGCCTAGTTCATCCCCGTGGGGAGCACCCGTATTGTTTGTCCGAAAGAAAGATGGCTCCTTGAGAATGTGCATTGACTATCGGCAGCTGAATAAGGTGACGATTAAGAATAAATATCCTCTTCCGAGGATTGATGACTTATTTGACCAATTACAAGGCGCCAAATGGTTTTCAAAGATAGATTTGAGATCCGGGTATCATCAAGTGAGAGTTAGGGAGAAAGATATCCCTAAGACAGCCTTCAGAATAAGATATGGCCATTTTGAGTTTCGGGTGATGTCATTTGGACTAACTAATGCACCGGCAGTGTTTATGGATTTGATGAACGATGTGTTCAGACCCTTCCTAGATTTATTTGTGATTGTATTCATAGATGATATCTTGGTGTATTCTAGATCCGAGGCAGAGCATGCGGATCATTTGTGTACTGTCCTTAGAGTTCTTCAAACTCGAGAGTTGTTTGCAAAATTTTCTAAGTGTGAGTTTTGGTTGAACTCAGTGACATTTTTGGGACACATTGTTTCAGCCGATGGTATTCGGGTAGATAGCCAAAAGATTGAGGCCGTGAAGACTTGGCCAAGGCCCACAACTCCTACGGAGGTTCGTAGCTTTCTAGGCTTAGCAGGTTATTACAGGAGATTTGTTGAAGGTTTTTCTTCTATTTCTGCACCACTCACAAAGCTGACGCGACGAGAAATCGGCAAAGTTTCAATGGACGGATGCTTGTGAACGTAGTTTCCTAAGAGCTAAAAGATAGATTGACTTCCCCAGTCCCGACACTTCCGGAGGGATTGGAAGGTTATGTTGTTTATTGTGATGCTTCGGGCATTGGGCTAGGTGTGTGTGTTGATGCAACATGGTAAGGTGATTGCGTATGCTTCAAGGCAATTACGAAAACATGAGAAAAATTATCCAACCCATGACCTTGAATTGGGCTGCGATGATTCATGCATTAAAAATGTGGAGACATTACTTGTATGGTGTTCATGTGGATATTTATACGGATCATAAGAGCCTTGGTACATCTTCAAGCAAAAAGAGTTGAATTTGCGGCAACGACGATGGTTGGAATTGCTAAAAGATTATGATGTTGATATCCTATATCACCCCGGAAAGGCAAATGTTGTGGATGATGCTCTTAGCCGTAGATCTATGGGAAGTTTGTGTGATGTACAACCGAGAGAAAAGAGAAATGGCTCGTGAGCTCCGGCGGTTAGCTAGCCTAGGAGTTCGAGTAGTGGACTCGGGTAGCGAGGGGAACTACCATTCGAATTCGACGGTCTCGTCGCTATTAGTGGAAGTGAAAGAGCGACAATACGAAGATCCCATGCTAATGCATTACGGAGATACACTCTCTCAGAAGGAGAAGTCATCATTTGAGATTGCAGGAGACGGAGTTCTCCGATGCCAAGGCAGATTATGTGTTCCTGATGTGGCAGGGTTACGCCACCAAATATTGAGAGAAGCCCATTGTTCCCGTTATTCTATCCACCCCGGAGCAACGAAAATGTATCATGATCTTAAGTCTATATATTGGTGGAATGGGATGAAGAAAGATATAGCGGAATTTGTAGCTCAATGTCCCAATTGTCAACAAGTGAAAATCGAGCACCAAAAGCCGGGCGGATTGTTGCAAGCTATAGAAATTCCAACTTGGAAGTGGGAAGTAATTAACATGGACTTCATTACAGGCTTACCCCGTTCTCGACGTAAGTATGATTCTATATGGGTGATTGTGGATAGACTCACGAAGTTAGCTCATTTCTTACCAGTCAGAACTACATATGTGGCCGAAGATTATGCAAAGCTTTATGTTAAAGAGATAGTGCGACTCCATGGTGTTCCAGTATCTATTATTTCAGATAGAGGAACTCAGTTTACAACTAATTTTTGGAAGTCCTTCGAAGAGGGTTTGGGGACTCAAGTGAGCCTTAGCACGACATTTCACCCACAGACTGACGGACAAGCTGAACGTACCATTCAGACTCTTGAGGATATGTTACGGGCATGTATGTTGGATTTCGGAGGAAATTGGGATGATCACTTACCCCTTATTGAATTTGCTTATAACAATAGTTATCATTCTAGCATTCAAATGGCACCGTATGAGGCTTTATATGGGCGAAAGTGTAGATCCCCAATTGGGTGGTTTGAAGCAGGAGAGACTAAAGTGATAGGGCCAGACTTGGTCCAGCAGGCCATAGAAAAAGTTAAGCTCATACAAGGTCGGCTATTAGCAGCCCAAAGTCGTCAAAAGTCCTATGCGGATAATCGTCGAAGGGACTTAGAGTTCCAAGTTAAAGATTGGGTATTCTTAAAGGTGTCGCCGATGAAGGGCGTTATGAGATTTGGCAAAAAGGGGAAGCTTAGTCCCGGTACATTGGGCCTTATGAGATTGTGCGCAAGGTAGGCAAAATGGCTTATGAATTGGATCTACCTTCGACTTGGAGTCGATTCACCCAGTTTTCCATGTTTCGATGCTTCGTAAATGTGTTGGAGATCCTACTAGGATCGTGCCAGTAAATGATGTTCAAGTGATAGAAAAGTTGACTTATGAAAGAGGTACCCATTGCCATATTAGATAGGCAAGTACGGAGGCTTAGAAACAAAGAAGTGGCCTCGATTAAGGTTTTGTGGAGAAACAATAACCGAGAAGAGATGACATGGGAAGCGGAAGAAATTATGAAATCCAAGTACCCGCACTTATTTCAGCCCCCGGAAGAGATCCAAGATGAGACATCAAGATCATAAGGTATGTATGTTTTCCTTTTTATGCATTTGGGTCGTGTGTGGCCAAACTCTATTGCTATTATGTTGTGGCCTTGTGAGGCATTGTTATTATGGGCTGTTGTGACAGGATGGTAGTGCCATATTACAAGGAAAACTCTGGCGAAATTTTTTATAGAATCCCCGAGGACTTAACATTCGAGGACGAATGTTCTTAAGGGGGGAAGAATGTTACACCTCGAAAAATTTTCCGTTAATGCACAGTGAATAGACTAACGAAGAGCACGAAGTATATGGTATTTCAATAAGTAAGGAATGACATTTGATGACCCTAATTAAGATTTCAAAGACATTCGAGGTAAGAGGAGAAAGTTTGCCAAGAGAAGGCAAGGCATACGATATGTATCGGAAAGGATTTACGAGTAACAAGTTAATGATGATTTAATGATGCTTTGGAGAAGAGTTATAATATCCCTTAGATTGTTAATGAGGTGATAAACAAGTGTCAAGAAGGTTCCATAAGGATTGGAGATCAAACGAGTCAACGAGAATGAGTTCGGAAGAACTGGGCATTATACGGCCCAACATACTGGCTGTATAAATTATACTGGTCGTATGTTTGGCCGTATAATCAGCCCAGATTAGCACATCTCTCTGGACCAAATCTACGGCCAAACATACGGTCAGTATAATTTATACGAACAGTATGTTGGTCCATAGATTTTTTCGGGACAGATTTTGCATTATTAATAAGGGGTCCAAGTTATTTCATTTCATTTCTCTTTCACACCCCTTCTCTCTAGAACATCTTCTCCACACTTCTCCCACAAGAATTCAAGAGATATTAGTGATCAACTTCATCAAACCAAGTGAATCAAGTGTAAGAAACCCATTAAAGTTCATCCAAGGCAAGAAATCCAAGTAGAGGTGGAACTAGGGTTTTTCTCAAGTGAAGTGTTTCCACCCAAGGTTCATTCCTACACCATCTAAGGTAAGTTTTATGGTATTTTCATGTTGTTTAAGGTATTGAAAGTTGAAACACTTGGATTGTAGAAGGATATAGAAAATGGGTCATGAATGTGGGAATAGTGTCATTTTTGAGTAATAGCTTGGATTGAGTCATGATTCTTGATATGTTGCGATTATGGTTATGTTATAAATGATGTTAAGAACATGGGATAGACATTGTATATGAATGAATGTAATCGTGTGCTATGACCATGGATATGGATGATTGGAAGTGAATTGAGAAGTAAGGATAATGTAGGTGAATAAAGACTATTGTTATGATGTTGTGAATGTTATTATTGATGTTTGGGAGTTGATATATGATATGGAGGAAGTCGTATAAATAAAGGAGATGCTTTGTCCAATTTTCTCTAGCTTTAGTCATGTATGCTAAGCTATCGATTTTCTAATGATAGTATAACTCTAATGAAGGTAGAAACGTGAGCATTGAAGGAGAACGTGCAAGTGATAGAATAGTTGAACGGAAAGGTATGTAAGGCTAACCCTTCTTTCATAAGGCATGGTTCCTTGGCCAAATATCTATTCTTCTATGAGCCTATGATGTCCTCCAAATGATTCTATCTTTAAAAGCTACTAAGCTCATGATTCTCGATATGTTACGATTGTACTAAATTCCTTATATGATGAGTAATCCCCTAGGGATAGATGTAATGAACGACGATAGTAATGATGCTAAAGATGCTTATGGGCTTTTATGTATATGTGCCTATGTATGGCTATTATGAAACCCCGAGCTTATATGGCCGGGTAGAATATATATATATATATATATATATATATATATATATATATATATATATATATATATATGCGCGCGCGCCATTACGGTTGGGTACGGACAACCCGAGCCTTGGTAGGGCCCGGTATGTATGACCACGAGCCTTGGTAGGGCTAGGTATGTGAAACACCGAACCTTCATGGTCGGGTATGCTATGTATATGATATGTATATAATATGTATATGATATGAATATGAATATGAATATGTAAATGAATACGAGTATGAATGGAAATATGACTACGAATACGAATATGGATATGGAATGTAAACGAGTTTGGATACGGATATGGATGTATGTACACAATCACGCATTAGAAATGGGAAGTCCTATGAAAAGCAAGTAAGTGTTTATGACGATGATACTACTATCTCCCATCCTATGCTATTTCTTATGTTGTCTATTATGCTTTCATAATGATGTTGATCATGCTTTACATACTCAGTACATTCTTTGTGCTGACGTCCTTTTGTTTGTGGACGCCGCGTCATGCCCGTAGGTGGCCGGGGAGACAGCTTGATCCATAGCTTTATTACTCGGGGACTACATAGCGGAGCTCCATTTCATTCGGAGCTACGGCTTTTGGTATTTATTCTTTTGTGTACATATTTATGGGCATGGCGGGGTCCTGTCCCGCCTATATGATATGACATACTCTCCTTAGAGGCTCGTAGACATGTGTATATGGTTAGATGTATTTAGCCTTGTCGGCCTATATTTTGGATATCATTTTGTTAGCCTCGTCGGCTTATGTACACCTATATGGGCATTGTTATTGATGATGATATATATGTATTGTTGCCCAATGGAATTAGTATGAATAATGGATGGAAAGTATGATTTAGCTATGTGGCTCACCTAGATGTAAATGTGAAAGTATGATAAGAGGTGCCCGGGTGGGTTAGCACCGGGTGCCCGTCGCGCCCTCCGGTTGGGTCGTGACATCAGATGCCCTTGGTTGGTCTGATCTCTGTCTACTCCCTCTAAGTCTTACTTACTTGATAAAACTTGGCATTTTGGGTCACATTAATGTATATTGAAACAAAGGTCTTAAAAAGTGATCCTGTGGAGGGGAGGGATTTTAACTTGGCCAAAGTATTTCACTTGGCTCTGCATTTGTCTAATTGTCCTGCTTGTGGTAAGTGTGGGAATCTGTTAAACTACCTCTGAGTAAAACATGTGGAATGTGTGGTTGTGATGTGTTTAAGTCTAAAAGGTTTCTAATGTTGCTATAATAAACTGGGTTCAGGGCAGGACAATCACCTAGTCTAACAGTTTGGTTAAGAGGTTTCATGTTTGTGTGAAAATAAGTTTATTTTGAGGACTGATCACCAAGTTGTGATAACTGTAAAGGTAAAGGATAAAAGGAGGCAGAGTAATGGGAACCTTGATATAAGTCTCTTGTCTTTGTGTGGCTTCTCTGGATTCTTCCTGTTGATATTATAAACCAAGTTTTTTTTTTTTAGTAATGATAAGGCTAGACTAAATGTTTAGAGTCTGTTGATGTTTTTTTGTGTGGTTTGATCCTGATGAAAAAGGGAATATGCTCTCTCTCTCTTGAAATATAATGTTGGTAAGAACAAGACCTTTCTCACAATCAGTTTTAGTTTGAAGTTGTTAAGGAAAACTAGTTTATTGTTGTTTGCTCTGTATCTATGGTGTGTCTGCTTTTAGTACATCATATCTGGACTTGGAAATAAAGGTGACATAGTCTTTATGAATTAATTAGCTTGTTACTGTGTGCTATGTGTTTGTAAGGGGGCTATTCCTAGTGTTCACAGTTGAATTTGGTAATAAGGACCTTTTAAAATCTGGACATTAGTTCCATGGGTTCCTTTGTGGAAACTGTATGGTAGAGTTAAGTTGTTCTAGATCTTCCCTTGGCCCTTAGTGGTGTCACTGGGATATGAGAGGGAGTTCATAACGGAGAGGAAAGAGGTCTCAGGAGAGTGAAAGGTGAGCCTGGGCATGAACTGGAGGTAATGACTAGTGGAACCCAGGATCCCTTTGCTGAAAGGAGATTCAAAAGGAGGAGATGGGGAGGTGATGACCTCGCCCTATCCTATTTCCCTTTCCTTACCCTGAGACCCCATCCTTTTCTTTTAGAACTTCTTTTCATGACCTTGGGACACACAAAGGCCATAGTCGGGTTGGAATAGTCTAACTATGTCTAAAAGGGAGGGGAAGATACACCTAGAACCAAATAAGCTACTGTCAATACTTGCCAAGTCTAAGTGTTGTATGATTCCCACCTTCCCTTATGAGAGTTTCTTTTTCTAAGAAGTCTGTAGGTTCTTAAGCCATATGTTTTAAAATTGGTTGGGTGTAAGGGAAAATGGGGCTAATGGGCATGAGTCCACCTCTAAGAAGACTAAGTGTCCACTGGGTTATTTGCCATTTATTTTGCTGCTGGCCATATGTCTTTATCCACTTTCCCTAACTTGTTTATCTATACTGATGAGTGATGTCTGAGACTTGCCATTTGGTTTATTGATTAAGACTTGCTTTATGTGATGTTTGGGTCCCTTGTTTGCCAAAACTGTGATCATGTTATAGGTCCACTTCTTGCTTCCTCTTCCTCTCCTTTTGTTCTTTGAAGAAGCTTCTGGTTAGTCTAAATATGCGTAAAGACCATCTCTGAGAATCAAACTGTCTTAGGGCTACATGAATGAGTGTCCATATGACTTGCCCAATGGGAATCTTTTTTTTTTTATTCATCAAAGACCTACAAAACTTATTTATTTTTAACAAGTGATCCTGATTAATGAACCAGCTTGTTATGTGCTTGAGTTAATAAAGAGGGGTAGGTTTTAGAAGCTTCCAGTTTTAAATGTGTACTTTAAAAATCCTAAGTGTTGTCAAAACGTCTTTCACCTGAAACAAGAGACACTAACATGAGTGATAGTTGTCTGTGAAACATTTCCAGGCCCCTTTTCCTGTGAATGTTGTGTTTGTTTTTGGACTTGGTTGTGTGTAATATTGAGATTAGTTGGGATAGGGTGAATGCCATCACTTGAATTAGTGTAACCATGTCTTGTTTCCTCTAGGCAGTGGCTTGAACCTTAATAAAAGAGTAAGTCTGGCTGTCTAGACATGTGCATTTGGAATTTTTTATGAGGAGTCTTGGGCTAAGTGATTGTCTGAGAAGAGATAAGCTTGTATTTGACCATAAACCCTGTTGTATTTGCTTTGACATGTCTGAACTGTTCCAGCTTATTCCTTCTGTTACTATGATTATCTTAATAAGTCCATGTCTTGACTGATCATTATCTGTGTTCCCTCTAAAGCAGTTGTGTGCATTACCTTTGTTATCATCCAGTCATGAAACTAAGTTTGCCCTCATTACTCTTATACTCTGCTAATTATCTAGTCTTATTTAGATGCTGTTATTGGCTGTGTTTGATATAGCTGCCTGTCCTTAGAGTATGACACTTGACTGATGATTGTTTGTGAGTTTACTCAAAATCCGTTGCCACTCCTAAGTTCTGTACTCTTGTTTTTTCTTGCTTGGGTATATTGATTGAGACAAACTATGGTAGTTCGGGGTCGTCCAGGCCTTCTTGGTGTTAGTCATGCTTGGGATTCTTAGAAGCCCCTTGGAACTTGTGTGACATCATGAATACAAGGTAAGGAATTAGTCTCTATGCCATTGCAAAATCTTCAATCAAAATAAACCCACTCAAGGAAAAATGGTGCAAGTATAGAACAATATGAGTACTTTTATGTTTTGGGTCCAGTCAAAGCCTACCTATTGGGCTAATAGGAAATTAATTCAAAATCGAGTCCGCGAAGGTGAAGTAAATAGCGAGGCACGCAGAAGGCCCATCCATGGGTGAAAATGGCTAAACTAGGGGCTTGGTACGCCCCTAGTCTAACTCTATTCCATTATAATTTCATTTTTTTTATTATTATTATTATTATTATTATTATTATTATTATTTGTTTTAAGCTTTGTTGTATTTGTAATTTGTATCAAACTCATGTTATAGTGGAAAATGTTATGGTTAGAATTAGCCGTCTTAGGACAACGGTGCTTATATCATTTAGATGACTTTAGGTCCCCAACGAATTTTTCCAAAACCCCGAGCAAATTCAATGGTTTTTTTTTGAGGTTAAGTGTAAAAAATGAGATTTTATAAACTCCTTTTTATATAACTTGATGTTTTAAACTCCAAACGGATAAAGACGTTTATTGATAACAAAAGCATTTTTAGAAGCTTCATAAAATCACAAACTCCTTTTAAACAAACTCGTTTTTCTTAAGCTTAAAAGGGATTCTTTTACAACTACTTGAAACAAATTTTGGGCCTCAGCACACGGGTAATCTCTAATCAAAGGCCAATTTTGTATCATTTACAGATTTCAGAAAAGACGGACCAATTCCATACTTAAATCTTTTAAACAGACAGGGACCAGATTTGATAAAAGAAATATGTTACAACTCTTTTTCGTGAAAATTAAAACAGAACCAAAGCCTTGCCTATGTTTGCAGTTTTGGGCCAAGGAAAAGGCCAAAAAAGACGAGGGTTTTTTCGCGGTATTTGAATAAACCCTTCAAAACCGATTTTCTTAATTTCCTAAAAATTAGGTGGCGACTCTTTTAAAACAAAGTCCGAAAGAGCACCAACGAGTTCGTAGTAGCCTTTTATGCCTTAACTGTCGCGTAAAAAGCGAACCGCAACAATAGTTTTGTAGTCCGGTCATGTATGTTATTCTGAACAACATGAACTCAATACTTAATCAGTGTATACTCATGTTTGACATCCCATGAGTCTAAGTCTTGAAAACACAGAATGCTTATGACCAGTTAATACTCTAAATTCTATGAACAACTCATAATTCCATGTCTTAGAATAGTGATACTCGTATTCCATGTTATAAATTACAGTATGTTTCTCAAATTCATGATATAAATTGTTAAATGATGAACACATGTATTTAGGCCCGAGACCATAATTTACGTGTACGTATACTTAAGCTCAAGGCCACAGAATTGTGCACTTATAATTGGGCCAGAGGCCACAGCTTATGAGCTCATATAAGCAGGTGATTTCCCCATATTCAAAAAAGGGAGTACTTGTGTCTTTGATTCTCATGCTCAGTTCAGTTATCCTTATGTTTCTGTTTCAGTATTTGTATACTTCATGTTTATTGATTTGGGCTTCTCTTTCCTCGAGCACCCCACATCTATTTATTCTTTCAGTTGGTTTTACATACAGGATGACGGATCTGTTTGTTAGGACCTCCTACGTATCAGCTGCTTGGTGAGCTCCAGTCTCTTTCGGGGCATTGCTTTTACTTTCATTATTCAGTTATGTTATATTGTCAGGTATGCCGAGGTCCTTGTCCCGATAAACAATCAGTATTTCAGTACTCTTCAGAGGCTTCATAGACTAGAGTATCAGTCAGTCAGTATTTTCAGACATTGAGTTAGCCCTGTCGGCTACACCTTTATATTCTCAGATATCTCTCAGTATTTCTTATTTATAAGATTTAGTCAGAAATTTAGTAGCTTAGCATGTTTATAAATTACATTCCGCATCAGTACATGTCCCATGTTGATTCAGTCAGCCATGTGGTTTGCTCAGTCACATGCAGTTAGGCACCAAGTGTCGTATTATGTCCAGGCCCAGGTTTAGGGCGTGTCAAAGCTTGGTATCAGAGCACTAGGTTCAAGTGTCCTAGGGAGTCTATGAAGCCATGTCTAGTGAGGTCACTTTTATGTGTGTGTGTGCCACACATATATATAGTTGACCATTAAGACATTTAGGATTGTCTCATTTCTTTCATACTCTAGATCATGCAATTAGAGCTATGCCTTTAGGAACTCTTCTAACTCGTGCGTATTGCGTTTCTTTCAGAAAATGCCTGCTAAGAGAAAGTATACCAAGAGAAAGTCATCGACTAGCCAAAGGGCTAATATGGATCTTTGCCCGAGAAGTGGACTCTCAGACTCAGGGAGTTCGCACCAGGACTCAGGGACCTGTATGGGGTTCAGTACCCCAAACATCACCCCGACCTGCTATTGAGAGGCCTGCGGAGGTCCGTTCTATAGTCACTCCGATGCCCAGTGCTACTGATATGGATGTTAAGGGAGCTATCCAGTTTCTCACCTAGATTGTTGCTACATAAGCTGAGCGCCAGGGAACGGCTCCAAGTGCAGGTACTCATGAGGGGTCGTCCAGCTCCAGGACCAGGGAGTTCATTTGTATGAACCCTCCAGTGTTCACAAGGTCCAATAAAGCTGAGGATAAACAAAATGTCATCGATGACGTTCAGAAGATTTTTCGTGTTATGCATGCTACCGAAATAGAGGCAGAAGTGTTCGCTGCTTATCAGCTGAAAGATGTTGCTTCTATTTGGTATAAATCATGGGAAGAGTCCCGAGGTAAGGATGCACTTTCTGCAACTTGGGATGAATTTATAGAGGCATTTATTGAGCACTTCCTACCATTAGAGGTCAGATAGGCAAAGGCCCTAGAATTCGAGAGGCTTATGAAGAATGACATGAGTGTGAATGAATACTACCTCAAGTTCATTTTGCTGGCCAAGTATGCTCCACATATGATTACTGATATAAGGGCCAGAGCTAGGCGTTTTGTGTTGGGTCTTGCACCCTACTTATTTGGTGATGCTAATATCGCTGCTCAGAATAAAGACATGACTATTACTAAGATGGTTGGCTTTGCACAAGGTAACAAGGACATATAGAAGAAGAGCAATTGCAGAAAGAGAAAGACAGGGAATTCAATAAGAGCGCTAAGTCTACAGGTAACTTCAGCCATGGGGGATCTCAGAGAGGCGAAGGTAGACGATTTTTCAAAAAGAGGTCATCAAGACTCGCTCCTTCCGTAGCCAGTGCACCAGTCCCGAGGTCTAAGTATGATCAAAAAAGCCAGAATTTCAGAGCAGCAGGCTCACAGTCACAAGCCAGTGTGGGCCACAGGGGTTTTTAGAATCCTATGTGCAACAAATGTGGTAAGAGGCACCAAAGGGTGCGTCGTTCAGGCACGGATGGTTGTTTTGGGTGTGGACAGCAAGGTCACTATCTAAGAGATTTCCTATTAGCGAGACAGAGTACCGGGGGTAATGTGGCTCAGTCCATGAATTCAGCAACTCCTCGTAATTCTCAAGCCCAATCAAGGCGTGGTGCAACTAAGTCTAGTAATTAATGTAGGTGGAGGTAAGAACCGCTTGTATGCACTAGCAGGTCGTCAAGTTACAGAGGCACGTGCAGATATTGTAACAAGTATATTAACAGTTTTCACCTTTGATGTTGATGCCCCTGTGGATCTAGGATCCACTTTATCTCATGTAACCCCGTTTGTCACTAAGAAATCTGGGATAGAAGCAAAGAAGTTGTATGAACCCTGTGAAGTGTCCACTCCAGTTGAAGAGTCAGTTATAGTTAGAAGTGTGTAAAGGGGCTATCTAGTTAGAGTCTATCTGTAACACTCGATAAATTTGGATTAGGTGTGAATGTGTTGAAAGAGTATTAATGTGACATTTTAGACGTATGAAGTCCTATCGAGATGAGTTTGGGTGAAAATAGTTGTTTTAAGATCAACATGAATAGTGAGGTGTATAAGATTCGATAGAATTGACTTAATTTTCGGTAGACTTGAGTTCCAGCCTGTTTACGTGAAAATTCGTTAAGAATTTGAGAAAACTTAAAACATAAAAGTTGTATATCTTTGAAATACCTTGCCATCCATATTAGGTAGAGCTTAAGAGGAGCTCTGTGCTAGTAGTTATGCCCATTTTACTAAACATTCTTGACAAAATTGAAAAAACGTAAAATTTTGGCTAAGTATGAAATAGACATGGGAGCTCACTAAGAGAGCTCCAAAGAGATATAGGAGCTTACCACAGCCCTTGCTCAGTGAGGTAGAGTGTCCAAAAGTGAAAAATTAAGAAAAATCGACTAAGTCCATTTTGGCCGAGTGAGCTTTCTAAGCATAGCCCATAGCGAGGCCACCCTTCGCTTTTGAGCTCGCTCGGTGAACCAGGTTGTCCAAATGCCCCGTGCTATAAATTCAACACTTAACTCGAAATTTCATTTATCGGACATTCCAACTTCGTAGAAAACCCTTGAAGGCTGACTTTTTGAGAGCAAACAACCCTAAGGCTTCCCCAAAACATCTAAGGTAAGTTCTTGATCAATTTAAATGATTATTACCTCAGTCTAACAAAGATAAACATTAGAAACCTCACCTATTCCATAGATTGTGAGAATTTAATTCAAGAACGGTTGAAGAGGAGAATTGTTGAGAATTCATTGTGAGGTAAGTTTCTGAAATTCAAGTATAGTTATGGGGATTGTTTGGGGTTTATAAATCATTTATATATCATCAAAATCAATAGGTGAATTTCATGAAAGCAAGAACACGAAATTTGGCCTAGAAACCCTAGTTTTCAAAAAGGGTATGAATTTTATGGAAAGATGTAAAGTTCTAATCATTCTAAGCTAAAACCATTGTAGTGTGATTGTTGAACCTTGCGAATTACATTTGAGCGGGACTTGAGGTATGTCTATGTTTTGAAAATCTTCTTTGAAGCATAACAATTTTATTGAAACGTATTAAAGTATGTTCTTTTTTTCCTATGCATGTGGATGAATACATGTGTCTTGAAATCCTTCTGTAGATTATGAACATGACTGAAAACTCTTGTTTTTGTGGATGCTTCATTCGAATTTATTTTTGGAATGTGAGATGATTTTGAATAAGGTCATGCGCGTGTAGGGTCAAGCCCGTATTGAACCTTAAACGAATTAAACTATCACAATGAACACGTTTTGCCCCATTATGGGAGGATTGAATTTATTTCTAAAATACTGAAGCTTTAAATGTCTTTTGCCTTGAATGGATGATCTTTAATTGAACATAATTTTCTAAATTGAATGTGATATGAAATACCTCTATTGTGAGAAGATGGACTGAGAAATGAATTCGGCTATAAGCCATGATTGATGATTCGGTTATATGCCATGATTGTAATTGTTTGTGTTTGGACCTGTATCGGCAAGCTGTGCTAGTCCAGAGGATGATTAGCCATTATAGATCCTAACGTATCGATACAATTATTGTTGTGTTAGTCTAGAGGACGATTAACCTCCGAGGCATGCAGTCTGGTGCATCTATTGTTGTGCTAGTCTACAGGATGATTAGCCTCCGTGGCTTCTTAGCCCGGAGTATCGAGTGGTTGATATTTGGTTGCCTGTGAGTGGCTTGTGGTGATGTTACGTTCGTAAGTGAAATACTTGACACGATAAACGGTAATGAGTTAACTTGATGTGTTCTTCATTGTTGGATCTGATGATTTGTTTAAGATTACTAGTTTACTCTATCTCTGGATTTGAACGGTCTTTCATTGATACTGTTTTACGAATTTTATTTATCTTATTTTGTTTTTAATAACTATTTCCCCTTAGACACTCACTGAGTACCAGTACTGTGCATACCATTGTTATTTTTTATGGTGTGTCAGGTAACATTGAGGAGCAAGTTCGTGATACGTGTGCGGACTAGGAGAGCTTGCTATTTTCAGACTTATTGGTGAGCCCGCATGCTTCTTCGTGGGACACCATCCTCTCTTTACTTATTTATTTTAGTTTTCTGGGCTGCGTCCCGATGAGTTAGACATTTATTTATTATATTAGAAGCTCCATAGATAGTTTTCAGATTATTGGTAGTATGTTGGAGTCTCATATGACTCGTTGAGGCATTTTGCCACATTTTATAACTAAGTATTTGATTTGACTTCCACTGAATTATCTCTAAGTATGATTATCCTTTCATCCAAATTATAAATGACTTGTTTCATATTTATTAAGATAGGCTGTTTAACATAAAGGATTAGATGTTTGTTGATTCATGAAGGGCTTCTAGTGTTGTTCATAGCATAAGATGTCTGTTACGTCCAGGTCGGGTTTGGGGCGTGACAAGCTTGGTATCAAAGCCTAGGTTTAGTGTGTCCTAGGATGTGTCTGTCTTTGTGGAGTTGTGTTTAGTGGCGTCTTCATTGTGCAGCTTGATCACCTACATGATCGAAAGACTACCAGGATATTTTTAGGTGCTTCTCATTCTTTTATATTCTAGATTGTGCTATAGAGCTTGAATGTTTCTCATTCTTTTATATTCTAGATTGTTCTATAGAGCTTGAACTTCCCTTAGGATCATTCTGATGTGTTTATTAATTCGTGCCTCATAAAAATGGCTATAACCTATGCTAGAGCTACTAAGCAATGGTGCTTCTGGTTCAACATCTGGCGAACGAGCCGCTAGAGTCACTAACCACACCATTGTTGAGGCCAATGCTGCGGTTGAGAAAAACTATAGGGACCAAGCACCACTTCTGGCACCACATGCTCCTGAGCCCCGCGCGGTGCATGGCTGAGATTGGGTCGATGCAAAATACGATCCAGATGCTTACCACTCTCATGGAAGCTTAACAGCAGCATAGGGGTACAGATCCAGCACCGAGTGGTGGAGGAAGAATTAAGCACTTTTTGGGGTTGAATCCGCCCAAGTTCTTTTGTTCGCGGGAAGAAGATGATCATTAGTACTTTATGGATAAGACTTTCAAGGCTCTAAGGCCAATGAATGCCCAAGGTTCTGAAGCTGTGGAATTCACAGCATACCAACTGAAGGATACCGCTCATGCTTGGTTTGAATTATGGGAGACTGAGTGCGGTACTGACGCTCTGGCTCCTACTTGGGCTGAGTTCAAGGAAGCGTTTATGGAGAGGTTCTTGTCTGATGAGGAGCGGTTTACTATGGCTACTAAGTTTGAGAAGCTTGAGCAGTGCATTATGTCTGTTCGTGAGTATAGTTTGAAGTTTACTCATTTGGTGAGGTATGTAATGTTTATGATTCTGATGGAAAAACACAAGTTGAACCGATTTGTGCGTGATCTGGTGCCACGTATTAAGTATGTATGTGTTGCTGCTGCTATGTCTCCTACTTGTACATTTTCTTCCTTGGTTGGGTTCGTTGAACATCAAGAGAATTGGAAGGGTGAGGAGCGATTAGAAAGGGAACAAAGTAGGAAGGCCCGACTACGGGTGGTTTCAGTGGCTCGCAAAATGGAGGGTAAAGGAAAGGGTATTTTGCATCTGCTCAGTCTGGCGCTTATTCTAGTGCTGGTGTTCCGTCTTGTAGACAAGGTCAGAGAAACAACAATCAGACCAGATTTTCGCAAGGTAACAACCGACATTCATCTGTATGGGAGGATCGTATTTGTCATCATTGTGGTATAGGGGGTCATATCAAGAAAGATTGTAGAAAGTGGCTTCGTGAAATGGCAAACTCTTTTGGCCAGAGAAATAATTCATCTCCTCCTGTTGCTATTAAAAATTCGCCTGCTGGTAATCCTAACAATGTTCCTAATGCTCGTGGTAATGGACTAGTAAAGAGGTTCCTAACATTACTAATAGGAGACAAGCCCGACTTTATAGTTTGACTCGTAGGGAGGCAGCTGCAGCCTCATATGCTGTGGTCACAGGTATTCTCACTATTTGCTCTTTTGATGCGTATTCGTTGATTGATCCAGGTTCAGATCTCTTTTATGTGACACCATATTTTACTGTTGATTTTGGGGTGGAACCCAAACTTTTGTTAGAGCCCTTCTCTGTGGATACCCCTACCGGTGCTATTGCTTCTAGAGTTTATAGAGGTTGTGTAGTTGTAGTTAAGGATCGTGAGACTATAGCTGATTTGTTTGAACTATAGATGGTAGATTTTGATGTAATTATGAGGATGGATTGGCTGTCCGCGTGTTATGCAAATGTGGATTGCCGGCATAAATTAGTTCGTTTTGAATTCCCTAATGAGCCTGTGATTGTGTGGAAAGGTGAAGTTGCTAAGCCTCAAGGTAGGTTCATTTCATAGCTTAAGCCTCATAAAATGATTTTGAATGGGTGTATTTATCATCTAGTTGCCGTCAATGACATTTAAGCTGTAGTACCTGAATTTGAGTCTGTTCCTATAGTTAATGAATTTCGCGAAGTGTTTCCAGAAGATCTTTACGGTATTCCACCTGATAAAGTTATTGATTTTTGGATTGATGCTATTCATGATACTCAACCGATCTCTATTCCACCGTATTATATGGCCCTGGCAGAGCTATGAGAATTGAAAGACCAATTGAAGGACTTGTTGGATAAAAGTTTTATTCGACCAAGTACCTCACCTTGGGGTGCTCCTGTCCTGTTCGTTAGAAAGAAGGATGGTTCTCTTAGAATGTGTGTTGATTATCGTCAACTTAATAAGGTGATCATTAAGAATAAGCATCCTTTGCCTAGGATAGATGACTTGTTCGACCAGCTTCAGGGTGATATGTTCTTTTTCAAGATTGACTTGAGGTTTGGGTATCATCAGCTGAAAATAAAGGAGCACGATATTCTAAAAATAGCTTTTCGTACCCATTATGGGCACTTTGAATTTCTAGTGATGTCCTTTGTTCTGACGAATTCTCCTGCTGCATTTATGGATCTAATGAATCGCATTTTCTAACCCTTTCTTGACCATTTTATTATTGTCTTTATTGATGATAGTATTCGAAGAGTCGTGAGGAACGTGCAGGTCACTTGAGAATAACCTTAAAATCACTTGAGGAGAACAAGCTGTATGCAAAATTTTTTAAGTATGAGTTATGGCTTAACTCTGTGGCATTCTTGGGTCACGCCGTGTCTAGCCGAGGCCCACGAATGCAACTGATATTCGTAGCTTCTTGGGTTTGGCAAGTTACTATCAGAAGTTCGTGGAGGGCTTCTCATGTATAGCCCCACCACTGACGAAATTGACACCGAAGACTGCTAAATTTCAATGGTCTGAAGCCTGTTAAAAGAGCTTCCAAGAGCTTAAGGTAAGATTGACTTCAACTCCTATTTTGACCCTACCTTCAGGATCTGGTGGTTATGTAGTTTATTGTGATGCTTCTAGAATTATTTTGGGTTGTGTGTTGATGCAAAATCGTAAGGTGATCGCCTATGCTTCGCGACAGTTGAAGAAGCATGAGAAGAATTATCCGACTCATGATTTGGAATTGGCTGTTGTGGTTTTCGCTTTAAAGATTTGGCGTCACTACTTGTATGGTGAGCACTGTGATGTCTTCACTGATCACAAGAGCTTGCAATACATCTTCAAGCAACGAGAGTTGAATCTCAAACATAAGAGATGGTCAGAGTTGTTGAAAGATTGCGACTTGAATATCTTGTACCATCCTGGTAAAGCGAATGTTGTTGCTGATGCTTTGAGCCGAAAGTCTATGGGTATGCTACCATATTTGCGTGTTCAGGATATGCCGATGGGTAGGGAAATTCAAAGACTTGCTATTCTTGGAGTTCGACTTGATGAAACTGAGGATAAGGAGTTAGTGGGAATCACGCAAGCGCAGTCTGATATTATGGAGAGAATTAAGGCCAAGCAATATGAAGATGGACTTCTGGTGAGACTGCGAGATGGAGTTAAAAGGGGTGAGTACTCTTTATTCACCGTTGGAGCGGATGACGATGTTCTAAGATTGTAAATGAGCTTATGTGTCCCTACTGTTGATGGTCTCCGACAAGAGTTGATGGTGGAAGCGCATAGTTCTAAATATTCTATGCATCCAGGATCCACCAAGATGTATAAGGATTTGAAACAACCCTATTGGTGGAAGTGCATGAAGGTAGATATCTCTAACTTTGTGGCTAAGTGTTTGAACTGTCAGCAGGTGAAGGCTGAACACCAAAGACTTGGTAGTTTGACTCAGAATATTGAGATTCCCCAATGGAAGTGGGAGATGATCAACATGGACTTTCTTGTGGGTTTACCTCGCATAAGGGCCAAGTTCGATTCTATTTGGTTGATCGTGGAAAGACTCACCAAGTCTGCTCATTTCCATCTTATGAAGACAACGGATACCACAACATATTACACCAAGTTATATCTGAAAGGGATAGTCTGTTATATCCCGTATTTTTGTACATCGGGATATTTTAAATCAATCGCGACAAGTTAAGGACAAGACTATTTTGGGATACGAGGTAGAGACTTTTAACCTCTGATTTTGTTTTAATGCACGAATTGCTTATAAATTTTAATTGGCATGAAAATATTAATGGAGATTAGGGATTAATCAACTATGATTAGATTATTAAGTGGGGATTAGGGATTATTTTAATATTAAATTAATGTTAATTAAGTGTTAATGGCCGTGTGGGTCCCACCCATGGCATGGCCAAATTTGATTGGCTCAAGCCATGAGTGGGACATGTGTCCAACTTATAGGCATCATATTTAAGGCAATTGGATGACTCATAAACTCATTTCATCATCTCCAAACTTGAGGATTTAGAGATAGAATAAGGAGAAGGTCTCGGCCATGGCTGGCCGAGCTTGAACCCTTGAGTATGATAAAAAAAATTAAATTTTCTTCAAGAATTTCAACCCTTGGAAGGTGCATAGCAACGTGGAGTATCCATTGGAGTAGCAAGAACAAGTATTATTTCAATTCACCAATTCTAGCCAAGTTGAGAAGTCAAGTTGTTAAGGTAAGGGCTGATCATGTTCTACATGTTTTAGTAAGGATTTGGGCTTGTTGTAGCTTAGTAAATATGAATTGAATCTATGAAATCATGTATGTTGGTGTTAGAATGTTGTTGAAGCCGTATAGGGGCTGTTTTAGGAGAAAATGATGAATTGATTTTACTTAGAATTTTGGTTGTTGTTGTTATGGATTTTATGATGAGAATGAAGGATTTTATGATGAGAATGAAGGAGTTGTAATTGTGTGCGGACTGTTGTAGAAGTTAGTATGTTGTTAGTATAATTCTTGCATTTTAAGGAATAAGGTAGTAACGTGTAGTTGTTGGTATGATTTGTGAAATTGGATGAAAAGAATGTGTTGTTGTTGTTCTTGTTGAGCTTGGAAGATTACATGTTGTATTGTATGTTGGTTGGGCTGTTTTGGAGTGTTGTACGGGCTGTTCAGAGTGTTCTCGAGTCTTGTTTGAATAGCCTCGGGTTGATACTTGAATGTATGATTAGTGATGTTGGCTTGGTTGTATGTAGTTGGTTTGAATATAAGCGAAACATCATCTAATTATCTAGAAAGGAATTATTAAAGTTAGAATATGTTTTGAATCTCCCCGTAACTTAACCGTAGTTCTTGACGTCTTAATATAGGTTGAGACACTATTGGGCAGCGTATACGTGTTGTGTTGCGAGTAAACGCTAAAGGTATGTAAAGCCTATCCCTTCTTTCTTTTGGCATGTCCTAGATATAAGTAAGATATGATATGAGCTTTGGGGTAACTCTATTCATAAGTTCCGAGCATGTTTATGATTCTTATTCACTTCTTGATGTTAGCATTCTTTAAGTGGTCGAGCTACTGCCCTCGAGTCTTCTATATGATTGGATAGTAAATGATATATAAAAGTTCCTATTCCTGAAAAACTCTATAATGACTAATGACCATAACTTTTATAAGCTGTCTCGTATTAGTTTGATACATGGCTATGATCCCTGAGGCGCTATTTGACATAGTTCGTAATGATATTCATAGAGTACTGAGTGTGACTATTATCCTGATACTCGAGCGTTGACTGGTCTACTTATCTATTGAGTCTCAAAAGATGATTTATATGCATATGGTTACTCACTACTCTGCTCGTGCATATGGTTGTTACCTCTTTCACCGAGTCCCGGGCCGGGTATGTTATCGTGCACAGTTTCACTGCATTGTTCACCGCGTCCCTCACTAGAGGGCCGGGTACGGTATATATATATAATGATATGATGATATGATGATGTGATGATGGCGCCGAGCCCACATGATGGGCCGATTATGACATACATGTATATGACAGATTCACCGAGTCCATGATGGGCCAGATATGATATGATATATGATATAGTCATGCATGATTTTATATCATAAGGCACAGGTGCAGTGATTCCTTGATTATCATACTTGTCTCTTGAAATCTCTACTTCAGTTATGATGTTCCTTAACGTATTTTATGCTTTATATACTCAGTACATATTTTGTACTGACCCCCTTTCTTTGGGGGGCTGTGTTTCATGCTCGCAGGTACAGATGCTCGCTTTGGTGACTTTCAGCTTAGGATTTCTATTCAGCTGTCTTGGAGTGCTCCGTTGTTCAGTCTAGACTTTAGCATCTTCCGATATATGTATGTGTTGTTCGGGGTACAGGCGGGGGCCCCGTCCCGTCATATGTTATGTTGATACTTTTAAGGTCGTAGACATATGTGTGGGTTGTATATAGTTACTGTTCAGTTGTGCCTGTATGACTTATGTTCTGGGGCGTTCCCATTCGTAGTGGCAGCCTTGTCGGCCTGCGTATATATATGTTTTGAGATGTTGGGTGTAGTGGCAGCCTTGTCGGCTTGCGTATATATATACATGTTTTGGAAGTCGTGTGTTATAGTAGCCTTGTCGGCTCGTGTGTGGCCGGGACGTTCCCCTATATTATGATAGCCTTGCCGGTTTATGTGCGATGTTATCCGCTGAGAGTTGTAACTCCTCAGGAGACAGGTTGCTATGATATGTCTATATATGCGACAGATTTGAGACGGCGTCTTGCCTCTTTATAGATAAGTTCTTTATTATGCTAGTTGTGGATGGTTATAGTTAACGATTGTGTGTATACGAGTGTCCAGCTCGGGCACTAGTCACGGCCTACCAGGTTGGGTCGTGACATAGTCAGATTACATGGAATTCCGACATCCGTCATATTAGATAGAGGTACGCAATTCATTGCTCATTTCTGGAAATCATTTCAAAAAAGTTTGGGAACTCGGGTAAACTTGGTTACTGCTTTCCATCCTCAAACGGATGGACAGGAATAAAGAACTATACAAACTCTGGAAGACATGTTACGAGCATGTGCAATTGACTTTGGAGGTAATTGGGATGAGCATCCAACTTTTGTGGACTTCGCGTACAACAATAGTTAGCAAGCCAGTATTCAGATGGCTTCGTATGAAGCACTTTATGGGAGACATTGTAGATCACCAATCGGGTGGTTTCAATATACCGAAGTAGAGTTGTTGGGTCCTGACTCAGTGTACGAAGCAATCAAGAAGGTGAACCTCATTGTCGACAGAAGTCTTATACGGATATGAGGCGTCGTGAGCTAGAGTGTGTTGTTGGTGACAAGGTCTTCTTGAAATTGTCGCCAATGAAGGAGTGATGCGGTTTGGTAGAAAGGGTAAGCTTAGCCCTCGTTTTATTGGCCCTGATGAGATTTTTAGGAGAATTGGGAAGGTGGCTTGTGAATTGAAGTTACCGTCTGAGATGGCTATGGTGCATCCCTTGTTTCACATTTCGATGTTGAGATTGTATAAACCTGATCCTTCTCATGTCTTGAGTCATGAAGAGATTTAAGTCAATGAAAGGTTGTCTTATGAAGAGGAACCGGTTCAGATATTAAATCGACAAGTTAGAAGGTTTAGGACAAAAGATGTAACTTCGGTTAAAGTCCTGTGGCGAAACCATAATCTTTGAAGAAGCGACTTGGGAAGAAGAAGAGGACATAAAGAAGTGATACCCTCACTTATTTCCTATTTCAGGTATGTGTTGAACCTTTTTGGTTATCGAATCCTAGCGAATGTGTTGACCAAAGGTTAAATCTCTTATTTCATGCATAGGCTTGTTTGGTGTAGTGGTGGGGAGTCCCTGTGAGGACAATATGGTTATTGTTAGAGTATTAGATGAGTTTTGCTTGAGATAGCTTGCAATAAAAATGAACTCTAGCAAAAATTTTGTAGACTTGAGGTTTAGTGAAAATCTTAGGCCACAACTCTTATTCGAGGACGAATGATCCTGAGAGGGGGATAATGTAACACTCCGTAAATTCCGATTAGGTGTGAAATGTGTTGAAAGAGAATTAATGTGACATTTTCGAATATGAAGTCCTATCGTGATGAGTTTGGTTGAAAATAGTTGTTTTAAGATCAACAAGAATAGTGGGGTGCGTACGATTCGATAGAATCGATTAAGTTTTCGGTAGACCTGACCTTCAGCCTATTTACATGAAAATATGTTAGGAATTTGAGAAAAATTAAAACATGAAAGTTGTATATCTTTGAAATAGCTTTCCATCCATATAAGGTGGAGCTCAAGCAGAGCTCTGTGCTAGTAGCTATGCCCATTTGACTGAACAGTGTCGACAAAATTAAAAAAACGTAAAATTTTGCCTAAGTATGAAATGGACAAGGGAGCTCACGCAAAGAAAGTTAGGAGCATGCCATAGCCCTCGCTCAGTGAGGTAGAGGGTCCACAAGTGGAAAATTAAGAAAAATCAACTAAGTCCATTTTGGACGGGTGAGCTCGCTGCGCGAAGCTCAAAGCGAGGTAGGACCTTGCTATAGCGATCGCTGAGCTAGGCCCATAGCGAGGTCACCCCTCATTTTGGAGCTCGCTCGGTGAGCTAGGTGGTCCAAGTGCCCCGTTCTATAAATTCAACACTTAACTTAAAATTTCATTTATCAGACATTCCAACTTCCTAGAAAACCCTTGAAGGACGACTTTTTGAGAGCAAACAACCCTAAGTCCTCCCCATAACATCTAAGGTAAGTTCTTGATCAATTCCAATGATTAATACCTCAATATAACGAAGATTAACATTCGAAATCTCACCTATTCCATATATTGTGAGAATTCGATTCAAGAACGGTTGAAGAGGAGAATTGTTGGGAATTCGTCATGAGGTAAGTTTATGATATTCAAGTATAGTTATTAGGATTTTTTGGGGTTTATGCATCATTTGTATATTGTCAGAATCCATGCGTGAATTGCATGAAAGCAAGAATACGAAATTTGGCCTAGAAACCCTAGTTTTCAAAAAGGGGTTGGAATTCTACGGAAAGGTGTAAAGTTCTAATCTTTCTCATCTAAAACCATTGTAGTGTGATTTTTGAACCTTAGAAATTACGTTTGAGTGGGATTTGAGGTATGTCTAGGTTTTGAAAAATCTTATTTGAAGCATGACAATTTTTTAAAACGTATTAAAGTATGTTCTTCTTGTTCTATGCATGTGGATGAATACATGTGTCTTGAAATCCTTCTGTAGAATATAAACATAACTGAAAACTCTTGTTTTGGTGGATGCTTCTTTCGGGTTTATTTTTGGAATGTGAGATGATTATGACTAAGGTCATGCGCGTGTAGGGTTAAGCCCCCATCGAACCTTCAATGAATTAAACTATCATAATGAACACGTTTTACCCCATTATGGGAGGATTGAATTTATTTCTAAAAGACTGATGCTTTAAATGTGTTTTTGCCTTGAATGGATGATCTTGAACTTGTAATTGAATAGGTGAATTGAACACGATTTTCTAAATTGAATGTGATATGAAATACCTCTATTGTTAGAAGATGGACTGAGAAGTGAATTCAGCTATAAGCCATGATTGATGATTCGGTTATATCCCATGATTGTAATTTTTTGTTTTTGGGCTTGTATGTGCAAGCTATGCTAGTCCAAAGGATGATTAACCATTATAGATCCTAACGTACATATATGATTATTGTTGTGTCAGTCCAGAGGACGATTGACCTCCAAGGCATACAACCCAGTGCATTTATTGCTGTGCTAGTCTAGAGGACGATTAGCCTCCATGGCTTCTTAGCCCGAAGTATCGAGTGGTTGATATTTTGTTGCCTGTGAGTGGCTTATGGTGATGTTAAGTTCATAAATGAAATACTTGACACGGTAAACGGTAATGAGTTAACTTGATGTGTTCTTCATTGTTGGATCTGATGATTTCTTTAAGATTACTGGTTTACTCTATCTCTGGATTTGAACTGTCTTTCATTGATACTGTTTTACGGATTTTATTTATCTTATTTTGTTTTTAATAACTATTCCCCCTTAGACACTCACTGAGGACCCAGTACTTAGGAATACCATTGTTGTTTTTGACGGTATGTCAGGTAACATTGAGGAGCAAGTTCGTGATACGTGTGCGGACTAGGAGAGCTTGCTACTTTCAGATTTATTGGTAAGCCCACATGCTTATGTGTCGGACACCATCCTATCTTTACTTATTTATTTTCGTTTTTCGAGCTGCGTCCCGATGAGTTATACATTTACTTATTCTCTTAGAAGCTCCACAGATAGTTGTCAGATTGTGTTGGAGTCTCGTGTGACTCGTTCAGGCATTTACGACATTTTATAACTAAGTATTTGATTTGACTTCCGTTGAATTATCTCTAAGTATGATTATCCTTTCATCAGAATTATAAATGACTTGTTTCATATTTATTATGATAGGTTGTTTAACAGAAAAGATTAGATGTTCGTTCATTCATAAGGTTCTTCCGGTGTTGTTCATAGCATCGGATGCCTGTTACGTCCAGGTATGGGTTTGGGGCATGACACTATCACCGTAATACCGTCACCGACCTAGTAGAGTCAGGGATACAAATACCCAGACCTTAACTCTCCAGTCCATATCAGTTGTTAATAAGTTTCCAGAAGTTTTTCATGAACATACCCAATATACAAAATGACATGTACATATGTATACTCTGACTCGGTAATACTCCGGATGAAAGTGGAGCTCACCAATCAAGCTAATATCCAGGGACAGCCTACTGTGAGGGGTCCTCTATTCATCTATCTGCACCTGTGCAGCATGAAATGCAGCGTCCCCAAGCAAAGGGTCGTCAGTACGAATAATGCACTGAATATGTATGGCGGGAAAGAAACATAACAATAAGACAACATCCATGAGAGGGACATAAGCATCAACCTGTACCTTCAGGCTTCCACTGTGGGCTATGAACATGCATATTTATACTTATATACTCATATATGCGCCATTGGACTCACTGGGCATCTTCCTTACCAGAACAGCCTCTGTGGGCATAATCATCATCATGTACCAACTGATGGTTCAGGTGGTGGTGAGTATATACGGCCATTTCCTTCCCCATAACCCATATAGATATAATATATGCGTATATAACGTCATTGATCATAGTACACACACACACACACACATATATATATATATACACAATGCATGAAGACTCTTATGAAACATTAGAACATCTTTCGGAGTGACTTGTAGTTGATAACCCTCTAAATACATTATGAACATAAATATCATTATTATGTGCCTCAACGGGACTTAGGGATCATACATATGAACATGCTTGAAAACAATATCATTAGGGAATGAATAACATGGACATCCCTAACTACTAAGAGTAGAATCATTACGGAATAACATTTCGTTTCACTTAAGAACATTCCAAAAGAAGAAGGATTAGCCTTAACATACCTTTGAAATCTTCTCTCTAATCATCAACCAAGCTCAATATGATCCTCTTACGTCCATAATGAGTAAAACGACTTCGTCATTATCATATAAGCGTCGTAACTCTCATTTTGATAACAATATTATACAAGAAAATGGACACAGTAAAATGGGCATAGCTTCTAGCACACAGCTCCGTGTGAGCTTCATAATATATGGTTGGAAAGATATTTCAAAGGCCTACAACTTTCATGTTTTGAGTTTTCTCAAATTCTTAACTTCAATACCCGAAAACTGGCCATAAGTACAAACTGTCTCAGGCTTAGACAAATTTAGAAGGCCTTAAGAATTTTACTTTTTGGTTTGACTTCAAAACGACTATTTGTCACCCGAATTCATCCCGAATGGATTCATATAGCTAAAATATCATCTTTATACTAGTTTCATACATTTACACTTAACTTGAATTTACTGGATGTTACATTTCAAGAACACTTTCTACACCTCCCATCTTGGTTCCATGATATTATCATCTTACGAGTCAAACCTTAGCCTGAAGGTATGAGGTGTTACAATTCATTGGTCAAGTTCAAGCTAGTAAGTGTCGTATGTAAATTTGGGCAACATCTCATTTATAATATTGACTTCCGTCAAAACCAAATTCAGCCAACAACAATCTCATAACATCAGCAACAATATACATGTAACCAATCCATTAAAATAGTTCTCAAATGATTCTACAATCTTAACCAAAACATCCCGCAAGTATCGTTCTTAGTTCTACTTTCTCAATTCAAGTTTATGTCTTTCCCTTCAATAATCTATCCATGAATACATGTATATACCTACAACAACATCAAGAACATCTAACTTATGTCATTAACCATGATTTTCATTCAAAACAATACCCATAATTACTTCAAAACAGCCCATGAATACAACATCAACCATAAATGTAGTCTTTCACTCTAATCTCTAAGATTCATCATCTAAACAATATATCCAACACTTTTGTTTCATCAAACATGTCAAGAAAGGGTAGAATCTTTCCTTTATGAAGTTACTTCATTCAGAAGTATACTCCAAGGTCAGCAACAAAAACCACAACTCAAGGTTTCTTCTTTCGTCAACATCTCTCTTATATTTCCTATACTTTTGAGGGGTTTGATTTAGTGTTTAATCATGTAGAACTTGTTAACTTGGGAGAGGTTTAGGGGTCACTTAGGGAGGGTTATTAGGTCTGGAGATGAGTTAGAAATGAACTGAGCTTCAAAATAAATATACAAAGGTCGGCCACCGCCATAGAAATACGGTCCGTACATCAAATCGTATAATTTTGTACGAACCGTAACTTTCACCGTACTTCTCCAATTTGTTATCTGCCAGTTGCATTAGAAAGAAAGTTCTCTGAACTTGAATTGACATAGGTTATGAATTTCATAACTCCTTATATTTTAGAAGATATACCTCCCTGAAGTTGGACCAAAAATCCTGTCCAGAATTCTGCCAAGTTTTCCCAAAGTTTTGACAAACTTAATTTCTTTGATTCGCTTGATCCCGAAACCTTTAGATACTTTCTTCAAACTTGTTAAAATTCTTCCTTAACCTTATAAGGGTTCGTGGATTATTCCACAGGCCGTGCATCCCACCGTGAAACAGTCCACTTGCCAATTTCCAACGAAACGTCTTCTTTCCGATTCGTTTAGCTCCCAACTCTTACATCCTCTAGGAAACATGTTGATGATCATATATTGCCTTAATAAGTGCTCGTAGGCTGTATGTACGACTTCCCAAAAGGTTCTCAACACGAGTCTATATCAATTGGATTATAACGATACCTCAATGTACGAAGAGGGTGGAGTGCAACCCTATTATCTTTACTAATTTTAAAGGAACTTTATAATTTGCCCCGCTTATGTTGGCTTGCATACGACTCGAATAACACAAAAAAATTTTGAGGTGTAACAGACCGGTAACTGTCCCTTTGATCTTTCCTGCGTTTGTGGCAAACATTTTACTAACTAGTTTAAACATCACAGAGAGGAGATTAAGCCGCGTACCCATTGCAACATTAATAAGGGTTTATGTCTCATTAACTGAACAGAACATAAGTATAGCGCTGCTTATCGTTCAAACATAAGAATTCTAACTTTACCTTCATATTGTATTCATTCTTTACTTCTATTGGAATGCCTTAACTCCTCATAATGCAATAAAATTCAAACTCCCCAATCTAGATACCAGTAGTATAGAACATGCAGTACTTTGCCACCAATTAATAAAGATGGGATCTCACAAAAATATAGTTTATATACCTGTACTCAGAAGGTAACTTCACATAGCACCGGAGTTCGACGCTCCACCCTCACTCCTATCCTGGTCAGACGCTTAAGCGTTGGGCATGCCCGTATCTTGATCTCTTACTTCCATACCAAAAACAAACACCCTTTCCTACATGACATTGGCCGGCATGCGGCTAACCACACTGATGACACAATGGCCGGGGCGGCTCCACTCTACCTATACTAACATGATCCTGACATACTGACGTCTGTGAATCCTGTATCGGGCTTACCTGAGAGCTCTGATCACGCGCAAGTGGCTGCACAAACCCAGTCTACTGCAACCTACCACCACTCGACATTCCTCTGTAATCATGAACTGTCCTGGCCCCCTTAGTCCATCCCGCACAAAATCATCGCCTATCGCAAATATACCACTCGACATCTCCTCTCTAAACCCTTTTAGTCCATTAGCTTGTGAATATTCGACTCCTAGGTTGTGAACTTGTGTGTGTGAGGAAATATTTTGATTTTAGTTGATATGACGATGTTGGTTATGATATTATTGGCTGCTAAGACGTTGGGGAAAGCCGAGGGTAAATGTGGAATTTCGGAAATTAGTTTCGGGAATTTCAAAACGGGACTTCTATGAAGTGGGCCAAGAATTGGACAACAAGAATTTGAGGCCCAAAGCCTTGAAGTGGCCGGTCAAGGGCAAGGGTCAAGGCCCATTTTTTTTAGTCATGTGCTATGCACATGACCTATAAGTGGATATATATCAAGATTGGCCTTTGGAATTATCAAGAAAAAAACATCACAATTCAACTTTGAGCTAAAGATAGCTCTCGGCCGAACCCCTTTGGAAGAGAAAAAAATTTTTCTTGCTTTATTCCCCATCTAAAAATCTTGCTCTTTCCATATTTGTAGACTCCTCGGGACGCTCTCCGACGTGATACAATTTGTTCGGCATAAGAATCACGTTTGCGGCAAGTTGGAAATTTAAGAAAAGGTAAGAATTTTGTTATTCTTTGTTATAGAATTGATATGAATGTGTTAAGGATTGAGAATAGACAAGAATCCCGTAACTTTGACGATATAGAAAGCCGTGCGTGTGTGTGTGTTTGGTGTGTTGGCCGTGAGCCATAGGGAGAAGAAAGTGAGGTGAATTGATCTTGTTTAGTTTGTATAATGTGTTGTTGTGACCTTTATGTCGTAAATGAATGACTAATGAATTGAATTTGCATTGGAAGAGGATTTCGGAACATTATCGGAAAGTGTATACCTTTGGTATAGTTGTGTGTATCATTGTATAATTATGATATTAAAGGCCTTAAAGATGGCTTATGGTTTATGTTAATGAATCCGGAATGGAATAACGCAAGTAGAATGTTCGTCGTGAATTTTCGATGTTTGGAAGAATTATGGAAAGTTGTAGATTTTGGAGCGATTTCGTGTATGGTTTGGATTGCATTTGGAATGCGATTAAATAATCTTAAATGAGTGAATGAATACCATAATGTGGACATAAGTTTGGAAATTGTGAAATTTGAATGAAAGTTGTCAACTTGTGTAGTAAGGTAGGACTTTGAAGCTAGAATGATTTAATTATGATTTGTGTTGTTTGATGATGCTTGGATTGTTGTTGTTGATGTAATTTGAGCCGAGCTAAGTCTCGGGGGTGTTAGATTTGTAAGGGATCTTGTCGAAATTTCGGTAGACAAAAATCAAGTTAATGGAAATCTTAAGCCCAAGGATCCCTAATTGGTAACTTTGACCATTTGCAGATTCTGACGAAACGGATTTGATTTTAAGGAGAGCATAAGACGTATTTAAGGTATGTAAAGCTTCCTACTCCTTCGTTAGGCATGTCTTAGTATGTTAGGCAAGTATTGGAACCTCCGAGCATTTCGCTCCTCGAAACCCGATCTACGAAACGGCTACTATTCACTCAATTCAATTGAAGCCTAAAGGCTCTATTTTGGCTAGAATGTAATCCAAAGTCCGAAACCTACCGAAATGCGATCGGGTCACTTCGAAATCATTATGTATGATCCTTTGGCCTCTAATTGTTCGTAAATTATGTTCGCCGCCTCGACTCGATCCGAGGTGGGCCCGCTAACCTCGAGATGCCCTAGTTGTCTTATTAGGCTCTCCGTTGAATAAAGTTTGATATGAAATCTTCGGATTGGAACCTCCTCCTAGGAGATATGTTTTGAATGTTAAGATATGCTAATCTACGTTTTGAGCTATACTTACCATTTTGGAAACATTTTGTGAATTGAATATTCGTATTAACTATGTATTTGATTATGTTATGCTAAAAATTGATTTATGATATCATTATGTTTTGAAAGGCCATTTTGAAACATATTTTTGCATCCGTAGGCTCACGACTCGCTCGTGCCTTATTTTGACTTCGTTCACGGTTCCCGGCCGGTTATGATTCGTGCGCCCTATGATAATTCGGCCGTATCGTGTTACGGTTCCCGAGGCCTTGCCATAGGGCCGGTTCCGCTTGGAGTTATGCCGTGATATGGCTAGTGATGCGATACGCTCACTTATGTTCTGTGTCCTTTTGTGTTCGGAGATGTACGGAGATTTGAAACCTTCTGGTGTTATGCTGTGTGTGGCGCCAGCGTCGGAGTGGCGACCACGTTCTTGAGCGTTTGCATGATTTCGTTTGCATTATGTATATGTATATGATTTGATACGAATTTTGACATACCGATTTGTATTCCGTTTATATTCGGTATGCTTTCGCTTTGGCCCATATTTCGTACTCCGTGCTTTATATACTCGACATATTTCGTACCGACCCCTTTCTTCGGGGTCGCGTTTCATGCCCGCAGTACGTACGTTGGTGTTCCTCCTCGCAGGGCCACATTTCTCGCTATCTTGGACCGGCCCATTTGATTCGGGGGCTTACTTTTTGGTATATAATTCTCGTTACGTACACTCTTATGTATGTTTGATCTATTTGGGCACGGCGGGGCCCCGTCCCGTCATATGATCTCGTCCTTTTGTCTAGAGGTCCGTGGACATAGTATGTGGGTCGTGCCTACTTTCGTATGATCGTGTTTGTATCGTTGTATAGGGCGATTCCTTTCGCCGCGGCGGCCGGTCCGCATTTGTATATGATATTTTGTTGGCGCGCGGCCGGTCCGCATATGCATATGATATTCTCGCCGGCCCTGTGTGGCCTTTGTTGGCATTTTCTGTGTGCAGGGTTATTTTGGGTTAGTCCATAAAAACAAAGGAAACTCTGCCGAAATTTTTCTGGAAATTATCTAAGTTTGAAATATAGCCTTGCCGGCTTTTGTTATAAATATTTGAACCGGTTAGTTATGATCTGAGTTTGCGTTGGATAGATAGGTTCGGGTGCTCGGATCGGGCACTAGTCACGGCCACGGGTCGGGTCGTGACAAAAGTGGTATCGTAGCAGCTTGTCCTCGGAATGTCCACGTATCGTGTCTCGCAGTCTTGTTTATCGGTGTGTCGTGCACCACATCTATAAACAGGAGGCTACAGGACATTTGTGGTGTTACCTTACTTTGAATCTTAGATCGTGCGTTGTAGCCGTGTTATTAGAATGCCTCTTTTCTCGACCCATTGATTATGTTTTTCGAGATGCCTCCGAAGAAGCGTGTGCGCCCGCCCGGCGGGCAAGGCAAAGGTAGATGAGACGAGTCGCCCACCGAGGGTTACACGGCACGTGCTCGATCGCGCGCCGTATTATATTGCGGTCGAGGGTTCCGCTACCCCACCGCAGAGGACCGGAGCAGTCCGTCGCCAGCCCTCGCCCACGCAGCGCCTCGTGCCTCCGGCCCCCGCGCTGGGCAGAGGGGATAGAGCGCGCAGGCAAGACAGCATCGACCACTCGGTGGCGCATCAAAGCTCGCGACGCGGGCGGAGGGACGATGATGACGATGACAAAGAGACACCGAGAGTTCGGGAGTTTTTGTTATGTGGCCCCTCCGCAGTTTTACGGGTCTAGGCTCGCCGAGGACCCCCATGACTTTATCCGGGATGCGACGCTCGGTAGATTTGGTCGTGCTTCGTAGACCGAGTCTCAGGAGTTGGCTTCACATAGGTTACGGGACGTTGTCGCTCACCGGTACGAGTCTTGGGAGTTATCCGGGGGCGGGATGCTTCCCCGCCCACTGGGATGAGTTTGAGGTCGCCTTTTCGGCCCACTTTTTGCCCCCAGTTGCGGAGAGCGAGAGTGGACGATTTCTCGCGTACACGATACGACGAGGGGCCGAGTGTTCGTGAGTATAACCGGAGTTTGATTCCCCGGCCCGATATGCTCCGACTATAGTGGCGAGATATGACCCACCGGATGCACCCGGTATGCGAGCGGGCCGGGATCGCCACTTAGTTGAGGCTCTGCATGTCGATGGCGTCACGGACGTACATGGATATTGCTAGATTGCGTGCTTATGCTCGGGGGATGGAGGACAGTGCCGAGTCGATCGGATCCATCGAGATCGGGATAGAGGCCGCCCAAGAGGGCCGGTGTCCGCCGGGTATTCCGGAGATTCCGAGAGGCGGACGGCCTCACGGCCGACGAGGCGAGACACAGTTTTCTCCGTCCGGTGGGAGTACTCGGTGGGGCCCGGGAGAGTTGACAAAGTGCAGACCGTTCCGGGCCGATTCGAGCTCCGGGCGGTAGGTTCGCGAGAGTCCGCAGGCCTGACAGTGCCGGACCACCTGTGCCCCGTTGTCCTCATTGCGGGAAGTCTCATCCGGGGAGTGCTATCGAGCTTGCGGAGCTTGTTTTTCGTGTGGTGGTCGGGGTCATTTTATGAGAGATTGTCCGTTGGCGAGCGGTTACGGCAGCGTGGCTCGGCCCGACAGGTCGGCCGGTTCATCATCTCGCTCCATTCGTTGCACGCCCGGGAGGGCGAGGTATGTCGTAGCCGGGGACGCGGTCGAGGCCGCGGTGGCGTTTCGAGGTTCTAGCGGTCCTTCGAACCGCATATATGCTTTGGCCGCCCGCCAGATCGGAGGCTTCGCCAAACGTCGTCGAGGTACATTATTGGTTTTCTCCAGATCTGTATATGCATTGATTGACCCTGGTTCTACTTTATCATATATTTCCCCGCTCGTTGCTAGTAAAATTGGGATAGTGTCTGAGCCTATAGAGCCATTTGAGGTAGCCACGCCCAATCGGGGATTTTGTTATAGCGAGACAGATCTATAGGGATTGTTCCGTGACTATTTGCGATCGTTGTACTAGGGGCCGATCCGATAGAGTTAGACATGCTTGAGTTTGACGTCATTATGGGTATGGATCGGTTGTCCTCTTGTTATGCTAATGTCGACCGCCGTAAAAAGGTAGTCCGTTTTCGCTTTCCGGGGGAGCCCGTTATAGAGTGGTTCGGATCCACGCATCGCCGAGGGGTAAGTTTATTTCATACCTCAAGGCTAAGAAGATGATCCGGAAGGGTTATATCTATCATTTGGTTCGTGTGCACGATATCACAGGGAGATACCTACCCTTCGATCCGTTCCGGGCCGTCATGAGTTTCCCGATGTATTTCCCCGACGAGCTTCCTGGCCTTCCGCCTGAGCGGGAGATTGATTTTACTATAGAGTTGATGCCGGATACGCAGCCTATATCCATTCCCCCGTACAGGATGGCACCGGCCGAATTGAAGGAGTTGAAGGAGCAAATTGAAGGATTTGTTGGATAAGGGCTTTATTAGACCAAAGACGTCACCCCGGGGAGCACCGGTATTATTTGTGAGGAAGAAAGATGGGTCATTGCGTATGTGTATTGATTACGGTAATTAAATAAGGTGACTATCAAGAATAAATATCCCCTCCCCCGGATTGATGACTTGTTTGATCGGTTGCAGGGTGCTAAATATTTTTCGAAGGTAGATCTGCGCTCAGGATATCATCATGTGCGAGTGCGGGAGTCAGATATCCCGAAAACGGCTTTCAGACCCGACGGCACTATGAGTTCAGAGTTATGTCTTTCGGGCTGACTAATGCTCCAGCGGTGTTTATGGATCCGATGAATCGGGTATTTCGGCCTTTTCCGGACATGTTTGTTATTGTGTTTATTGATGATATTTCGATTTACTCGCGATCGGCCGAGAGCATTCGCATCATTTGAGGACGGTACTTGGCATTCTCCGTCGCAGTAGCTATATGCTAAATTCTCCAAATGTGAATTTCGGTTGACTTCGTGGCATTCTTGGGCCATATTGTCGGTGCAGACGGTATTCGGGTCGATACACGAAGATTGAGGTCGCATGCATTGGCCCGCACCTACCACGCCGACGGAGGTGCGCAGTTTTCGGGATTGGCCGGATATTACCGCAGGTTCGTGGAGAACTTTTCTTCTATTGCAAAGACCATTGACGAGGCTCACTCGTAAAGGAACAAAATTTCGGTGGACCGATGCTCGCGAGCGCAGCCTTTCAGATGCGTCGAAAGAGAGATTGATTACAAAGCACCGCCTTGGCTCTTCCGGAGGGATCCGACGGGTATGTTGTCTATTGTGACGCCTCCGGTATTGGGATAGGTTGTGTATTGATGCGGCACGGACGAGTCATACATTATGCTTCCTACAGCCTCGACCGCACGAGAAGAACTATCCCACCCATGACCTTGAGTTGGCCGCGTAATTCATGCTTTGAAGATTTGGCGCATTATTTGTATGGGGTCCATGTGGATATTTATACGGACCATAAGAGTCTCCAAGATATTTTTAAGCAAAAGAATTGAATTTGCTACAGAGAAGATGGCTTGAATTATTAAAGGATTACGACGTTGATATCCCGTATCATCCGGGGAAAGCCAATGTGGTAGCCGATGCGCTTAGCCGCAAGTCCATGGGCGTCCGGTTGGTGTACCATCTCGATAAGAGGATTTGGTTCGTGATATTCATCACGGTACCGGCCGGCCTCTCGAGTTCGTTTGGCGGATTTTGGAGATTCGGGGTTTCGTTCGTCCGATTCCGAATCATCTATTATCCGGAGGTAAGCAGCGCAGCTTGAAGATCCTCCCCGATTCAAGACAGAGATGTGGCCCTTAACAAAGCAAAGACTCAATTTGAGATCTCGCTGAAGGGTATTGTTATATGACGCTGCATTTTGTGTACCGGACGTTGCGGGCTTACGGCGGCATTATGGGCGAGGCCCATAATGCACGGTATTCTCGTTCATCCCGGTTCCACTAAAATGTATCGGGATCTCGTGTGTTTGTATTGGTGGGACGGCATGAAGAAAGATATTGTCGAGTTTGTTAGTCGGTGCTCCGAACCGCCAACAAGTTAAGATCGAGCATCGAAGCTCCGGGGGATTATCATGCAGAGATGGAAATTCCACCGGAAATGGGAGATGATTAATATGGACTTCATTGTTGGGTTGCCGCGTACCCTACGCCGGTACGACTCTATTTGGGTTATTGTAGACAAAGCCGACGAAATCGGCCCCATTTCCTTCCGGTTCGGACTACCTATTCTACCGAGGACTATGCCGCATTGTATATTAGAGAGATAGTCGACTTCACGGAGTCCCCGTGTCCATTATTACCGACCGAGGCGCTCGGTTCTGACAAAGAAACTGGAGGTCATTCCAGGAGGGATTAGGGACTCAGGTGAGCCTCAGCATGCCTTTTCACCCTCAGTCCGACGGGGTGCCGAGCGCACCATTCAGACGCTCGAAGATATGTTGCGGGCCTGCGTTATTGATTTCAGGGGCAGTCGGGATGATCATTTGCCGCTTATCGAGTTTGCCTATAATAACGCGTTATCACTCCAAAGCATTCGGATGGCTCCGTACGAGGCCCTCATGGGTGAAGTGCGGCATCTCCTATTGGTTGGTTTGACGTGGGCGAGACTAAGTCGATTGGGCCGGATGTGATCCGGAAGTCGCGGATAAGGTAAAGCTTATCCGAGATCGTTATTGGCGCTCAAAGTCGACGAAATCTTATGTCGATAGGCGACGTCGACCGTTGGAATTTGAAATTGGCGACCGGTGTTCCCCGAAAGTATCACCTATGAAAGGTGTAATGAGATTTGGCAGAAAGGGTAAGCTGAGTCCACGATATATCGGGCCGTATCAGATTATTCGGAAGATGGGTCGAAGTCGCATATGAGCTAGACTTACCATCCGATCCGGGCCGTACATCCGGTATTTCATGTATCGATGTCCGTAAATGTATCAGTGACCCTTCCGCAGTATTTCCGAGATGATATTCTGTGTGACAAGAGGACTTATCTTATGAAGAGTGTACTCGTATCTATTCTCGGATCGACGGGAGAAGAGACTACGCACTAAAGAAGTGCCCTCCGTCAAAGTCCCGTGGCGGAACAATAATCGGGAGGAGAACTTGGGAGGCCGAGGACAAGATGAAGAGAAAATATCCTCATTTATTCCTTGCTCCTACAGTGTAATCTAAATTCCTAAGTTTGTTATGTTGCTTGAGAAAAACGATTTATGAATGCTAATCATAATAGGGAACTCCCCCGTTTGGGTCATAAGACCTGATAAGTTAATTTAACATTCGGGGACGAATGTTCTTAAGGGGGGGAGGATGTTATGTCCCGTGTTTTCGCATGGTTGGAAATTATGGAAATAATTAAGACTTGTGTGTATGAGGAAATATTTTGATTTTAGTTGATATGACTATGTTGGTTATGAAATTATTGATGTAAAGGCGTTCGGGGAAGGTCGAGGGCAATTTTGGAATTTCGGAAATTTGTTTCGGAAATTACAAAACGGGACTTTTAATGAATTGGGCCAAAATTGGACAACAAAATTTGAGGCCCAAAGCCTTGAAGTGGCCGGTCACTAGGCAAGCCCAAGGCCCATTTTTTTAGTCATGTGTTATGCACATGACCTTTTTAAGTGGATATATATCAAGATTGGCCTTTGGAATTATCAAGAAAGAACATCAATTCAATTTCCAAGAGAAAGATAGCTCCTCTCGGCCGAAAACCCCCTGGAAGAAAAAAATTTTTCTTGCCTTGTTCCCCATCTAAGAATCTTGTTCTTTCCATATTCGTAGTGAGTTCAACGCTCTCCAACTTGATATAATTTGTTCGGCGAAAGAATCACGTTTGCGGCGAATTGAAATTCAAGCAAAGGTAAGAATTTTTCCATTCTTGTGTTATGGAAGTTGTATGAATGTGTGAGGATTGAAAATAGACAAGAATTCCGTGGTTTGATGTGTGTAGATAAACCGTGTGTGTGTGTGTGAAGGCCATGTTGGCCGTGAGCTATATGGAGAAGAAAGTGAGGATGAATTCAAGTTTGTTTGGTTTGCTAGTTACGTTGTTGTGACCTTTATGTCGTAAATGAATGACTAATGAATTAAATTTGCATTGGAAAAGGATTTCGGAACATTATCGGAAAGTGTATACCTTTGGTATAGTTGTGTGTATCATTGTATAATTATGATATTAAAGGCCTTAAAGATGGCTTATGGTTTATGTTAATGAATCCGGAATGGAATAACGCAAGTAGAATGTTCGTCGTGAATTTTTCGATGTTTGGAAGAATTATGGAAAGTTGTAGATTTTTGTATGAATGCGATTAAATAATCTTAAATGAGTGAATGAATACCATAATGTGGACATAAGTTTGGAAATTGTGAAATTTGAATGAAAGTTGTCAACTTGTGTAGTAAGGTAGGACTTTGAAGCTAGAATGATTTAATTATGATTTGTGTTGTTTGATGATGCTTGGATTGTTGTTGTTGATGTAATTTGAGCCGAGCTAAGTCTCGGGGGTGTTAGATTTGTAAGGGAGATGCTGCCGAAATTTCGGTAGACAAAAATCAAGTTAATGGAAATCTTAAGCCCAAGGATCTCTAATTGGTAACTTTGACCATTTGCAGATTCTGGACGAAACGGGATTTGATTTTAAGGAGAGCATAAGACGTATTTAAGGTATGTAAAGCTTCCTACTCCTTAGTTAGGCATGTCTTAGTATGTTAGGCAAGTATTGGAACCTCCGGAGCATTTTTCGTCCCTCGAAACCCGATCTACGAAATGGCTACTATTCACTCAATTCAATTGAAGCCTAAAGGCTCTATTTTGGCTAGAATGTAATCCAAAGTCCGAAACCTACCGAAATGCGATCGGGTCACTTCGAAATCATTATGTATGATCCTTTGGCCTCTAATTGTTCGTAAATTATGTTCGCCGCCTCGACTCGATCCGAGGTGGGCCCGCTAACCTCGAGATGCCCTAGTTGTCTTATTAGGCTCTCCGTTGAATAAAGTTTGATATGAAATCTTCGGATTGGAACCTCCTCCTAGAGATATGTTTTGAATGTTAAGATATGCTAATCTACGTTTTGAGCTATACTTACCATTTTGGAAACATTTTGTGAATTGAATATTCGTATTAACTATGTATTTGATTATGTTATGCTAAAAATTGATTTATGATATCATTATGTTTTGAAAGGCCATTTTGAAACATATTTTTGCATCCGTATGCTCACGACTCGCTCGTGCCTTATTTTGACTTCGTCTCACCGGTTCCCGGACCGGTTATGATTCGTGCGCCCTATGATAATTCGGCCGTATCCGTGTTACGGTTCCCGAGGCCTTGCCATAGGCCGGGTTCCGCTTGGAGTTATGTCGTGATATGGCTAGTGATGCGATACGCTCACTTATGTTCTCGTGTCCTTTTGTGTTCGGAGATGTACGGAGATTTGAAACCTTCGGTGTTATGCCGTGTGTGGCGCGGGCGGCGGAGTGGCGACCACGTTTCGAGCGTTTACATGATTTCGTTTGCATTATGTATATGTATATGATTTGATACGAATTTTGACATACCGATTTGTATTCCCGTTTATATTCGGTATGCTTTCGCTTTGGCCCTATTTTCGTACTCCGTGCTTTATATACTCGCACATATTTCGCATCGACCCCCTTTCTTCGGGGTCGCGTTTCATGCCCGCAGCGTACGTTGGTGTTCCTCCTCGCAGGGCCACATTTCTCGCTATCTTGGACTCGCTCCATTTGATTCGGGGCTTACTTTTTGGTATATAATTTCGTTACGTACACTCTTATGTATGTTTGATCTATTTGGGTACGGCGGCCCCCCCCGTCCCGTCATATGATTCTCGTCCTTTTGTCTAGAGGTCCGTGGACATAGTATGCGGGTCGTGCCTACTTTCGTATGACCGTGTTTGTATCCGTTGTATAGGCGATTCCCCGCCGCGGCGGCCGGTCCGCATTTGTATATGATATTTTGTTGGCGGCGGCCGGTCCGCATATGCATATGATATTCTCGTTGGCCCCGTGTGGCCTTTGTTGGTATTTTCTCGCGTGTGGTTATTTTGGGTTAGTCCATAAAACAAAGGAAACTCTGCCGAAATTTTTCTGGAAATTATTTAAGTTTGAAATATAGCCTTGCCGGCTTTTGTTATAAATATTTGAACCGGTTAGTTATGATCTGAGTTTGCGTTGGATAGATAGGTTCGGGTGCTCGGATCGGGCACTAGTCACGGCCACGGGGTTGGGTCGTGACACTGACCCTTCAAGGGCTCTATCACTATCAGGGGCTTTCGGGTAACGCCAAGCCTAAGAGGCAACTAACTACTTCAATACCTATACCGCTTTCCTCACATCCTGATCAGATGGAGCCGATAATGGAACCGCAGAGATAATGACGCGGAGCTTCCCTCGCCCTCTCTCTAGCATCGGAACCGGGGGCCGTCTCGAAGAAGTGACTCACTGGGTCCTCGTACCTGGATAGAGGGTGTATATATCATACCATCTCCCAATCGTTCCTTAATGTTTCGGTTAACTACAGCCTTTCTGGACGAAAACATTTCTGCACAACCTACATTAACTCATACGTTAGACTCGATTCCCTACAATTCAGCTCTATTGCACGATCTAGGACATGAAACGATGGTAACCATCCTAAATATCCTGTAGCCACCTAATTATAAATATGGCGCACAACATATCCATAAGTGAGACTCTATTAGATACGGCTTTGCAGACTCCCTAGGACAGACCTGCTCTGATACCAAGTTTGTCACGATCTAAATCGAAGGGCTGGGACTGGCACCCGGTGCCCTATTCGACCGAGCGCCGACGTTCATCACATCTTTTAGTCATTAACTCAATATCGGCCAAGGAGGCCATGTTAGTACTGTCATGCCCCAAATTTAAAAGGCGTGGCTAGCACCCTGTGCCATACTTGGCCCAAGTGAACCACTCTGAAATCCGTAACTCTGGAGAGGAAACCCTCAACTTAGACAGATAGGGCCTACCTGCACACAGACAATACCAGCCAGCCGGCAAAGCCACAATATGGATAAACATAAACACTGACCATCTCGTCTGAACTAGGCACACACACCTAAACATATATACATAACTGAGCAAGTCGACGAGGCTTCTATGATAGTACAAAACCAACAGTGATACCACTTTGTCACACCCCAATTCTGATAGGGCATGATGGGCACTCAACCCTCACTTAGAGCCGAGCGAACCTGCTGGTTCTCATTATACTCATAATCTTACTGGACTCTTAATCACGAAATGATATGCATAATGAAAGCTTTTCAAAACATTCTTTTCATCTTCCTTAACTCAAGTAAAAATCTATAATAACATGAATCCGTAAAGTAATGCATAATGCTACATCGGCTTGTATAGCTGCTTACAAGGCTAATGTACCGTATACATGACTGTCCGCAAAATTCTCTAACATAAGATATATATCAAAACCTAAGTCAGTCGTGACCCCAACATACCCATAACGTGCATGACTACCATAAGTAGACATACTCCGACGCGTATCACTTCGAACCGAATGGAGTCTACCAATCCAGCTAATAGCCCGGAACATCCTATGGTCAAACTCCCGAAAACTTTCCTTCAAAGCAATATGGGCCGTGTGGCATGAAACACAAATTTCCCCCGGCAGCGGACGTCAAGATTTTTAATGTACCGAGTATGTAAAGCATAATCAATAGCATAATGTAAGCATATGAAATAACACAGTATGGACGAGTTATGAAATGAAAGAGCTAGGTATACCTCTAGCAATGTTCGTTAAACTTACTTATCCTCTTTCTACTGGGAAAACATCCATTTCCTACATTTGAACACATAGTAGTATCATACCCGACCATAGAGGTTCGGTGTCTTACATACCCAGCCATAGTAAAGCTTGGTGTTAGACGTACTTGGCCCTACCAAGGCTCAGTGTTATTCGTACCTAGCCCTACCAAGGCTCATTGTTATCCGTACCTGGCCCTACCAAGGCTCAGTGTTATACGTACTCGACTGCAGTGGTGTGTGCGCAATAGATATCGTACCCGGCCATATAGGCTCAGTATCACAACATAGCATTCATACATTTATAACATACATATGTATCCGAGAGAAACATTTCAACACTATCGGGGTGACACAAAGTCTATAAACTCCCGATTTCTATTATTGAATCCCATCATCTTTATCGTCATCACTATTATCATTATCATCATCATCATTATCACTATTATCATCGTCATCATTATCATTATCACTATTAGGAGCTTTTGCCAAAGTATCTCAAGAATGTTGTAAGTTATGAGCTTCTAGCGTCTCTAAGATTTGGACGTTTTGGATATCTTGGATGGCATCTCTAAAATTGAACTCATCATCATAATCGTTATCATTATCATCACAAGAAACATTGTCAACAATATCAAGAAAATCTCGAGGATCATGAGCTTACAACCTTTGTAAGAATAGGAATAGTGTGAATATCTCGTATAGACGCAAAATGAGGAAAAACATACCTTTAGAAAGAAGGGTTAGCCTTACATACTTTTTGTCTCCTTAACTCTATCGACTAAATGGTTCCTTTCGAAGCCGACGATTCTACATTCAAGAGAATTCGTGCTAAGATTAGATAATCGATAATATATATATATATATATATATATATATATATATATATATATATATATATATATATATATCCTATTTTATACTACTCTAGATATACTAGTAAAAGAAAAGTTTGCAAAGAAAAGGTTGATTTCTAAGGGCTTTAGTGTTGGTGCTAAAGTTGTGATCTGATCCCTATTGCTTTGATCTTTTGGTTGCCCCATAGAAAGGTACTATCCTACTCTAGCTTTTTCCATATTTATTGTTTAAATTTGTTTGCTGTTGTCTGCCTATATGTGATTCTAAAGTCATCTTAAGAGTTCCATTTAAAGAACTTAGTGTTTGTGTCTATTTATGTGTGATTTTGAACCTTTTGGTACGAGTCTTGTTTAATTATTGTTTCATTGAAAGTTTAAGGCTGCCATGATGTAATATGGGTGTAATGAAGTTTAAAAAGGGAAAATAAAGATTCTTTAACAATTAACTATTGAGTATGAAGGTTTACTAAGTTAAAAATGAGTTATGTGTTCAATTTGGACCTTGTTTATTGCCTTATATGTTAGTCTTAAAAGGCTGGAAGTTCAGTTGTTGTTTTCTATGTTTCCTGACTATCTTTTGGTCCTGTCATGGTTACCTAGTTTGCTTTCTAGTTGTTGGATGGTTCTTAATAGAGTATGGATTACCTGGTTAGTTTTTGTCGGTGACTGTCATATGCTTATTATCTAAAACTTCTTAAAGCCCTAAAATAAGCTTGTTTCTTGTGTGCATTAATCATTAGTTAAATCCCAGTCAAAAAATGGTAACTTGAATGTGATAGGAGCATCTCCGAGAAGGTTAAGTGATCATTAAATAAAACTGGCTTCAAAAGAATGAAATTAAGGCTTTATTCCTTTTTTTTAAAAAATAACTTGTTCATGTACACCTCTATTTTCTTTTTGAACCTGCCTTGTGTGTTAACTTCCATAATCTCCTAGGACTACTTAAATGGAGAAAATAACTTTAAAAGATCAAAATATGATGTTTCTATCCTTATTCATGTATATTTGAACTTAAAAGGTGTTAAACTTCCGCTTGTTTGGTATTATGGATGTTAGTATGTGTTTTCATCCCTTTGGGATTATTTTCTTTCCAAACCTGTGAAGAATGATTTCCTAAACCCTTGATTCTCTTTCAGTTGACTTGAATAACATGCTAAGACCATAAGAAAGAGATTCTTTGTCTGCTTTATAACTATTTGCCTTATTTGATATGCATTTGACATTCTTTAACTTGTCTAGACATCTGAAAGTTGGAAATGACTTTGTACACTATTTTGAGGGACACTAAAATGGCTAAATGTAAACTGGAGACTCTAAAAAGAAGAATTTGTTTAAAAGTAAGAACTGGATAGGTCTCTAATTTGTCTAACTAGTTTATTAGAAGGATTTGAATATCTTTGGTCTTGTGTGTGTATTAACCTTCCACCTGAGCCATTGCTGATATGTTCTAATGAGAATGCCTTGGCCAGATAAGTTCTAAGTATCCTCGTTATTTGCTATATCATGTTGACACTCACTCAGAATAAAAAAAAAAACTAGAGTCTAACCGCCCCCAAAATGGATTCTGGAGACTAAGCATTAGTGATGGTTCATGACTTTCCTGCCTTCTTTTCTTATAACTGACCCTGCAACTTGCATATGCTATCTTGCCGATCGTAATACTTCGAGGCGTATCACCAGGCCTTGGGGTTGATATGAACCTCCTTTAGAACTCATAATTGTTGTCAATGTGAACTTAATTGTGACTTACTTTGGCCCTACTTGCCTCATGTTTATTCCTAAAGATAGTCTTATATTCCTTCCTACTCTTGTGGATTTTTTTATTCTAATTTGACTTACATCATCATTAGTTGAACTCTATTTATGATTCCTGTATTTGTGATTGAATATGTGTTATTTCAAATCTAGAAGTAAAGGGTTGACGATAATAGCTTAAGGCCCTGTCCTAATGTCCTTTGTAGGACTGCTTGTATGTTAAGGAAATTTTGTGATAAACTAAGTTTCTTCTCGACCTCTAATGAACCTAAGATATAGAGACTTAAGCGAAGCCATAAAGTCAGATTCTATAAAGACTGGCACTTTGAGTTTACTATGAATCTAATGATCATGTCTTGTCATCCCTCACTATCTATGATACAAAAGCTAGTCCTAAGTCCTTTACAACTTGATTTATGGCTAATGAACTTGCGCTCTTTGTAGGAGATAGCCTTAGCCATGTTTGGAAGTTGATTTGTAATTTGAAATTCTGAAAAATTGCTTAAGTGTCACTACTGTTTTGAAAAAAGGAATAAAACGAGTCATATGATCCACTAAAATTGGCTGAGTATTCCTATAGGTTAGGGTAAGGTTCTGAAATTTCCTGGTAGTGGAGTCTATGAAGTCTTAAAACTCACATTTTGAATTGGTGTGTATTGCCAATATTTTTACCTAGAATCTGCTTTAAAAGGAAAGAAAGAGGCTGTTTTTGCTTAACTATTGCGTGTGGATCTCTTTTGTGATTACAAGTCTACTCCCCTCCTGTTAGCCAGTTACCTAGGTCTGTTGTTGTATTCTATAAGTTTATTATTGGTTTTGAAACCAGAGTTGGGAACCTGATATATGTTTAATCTTGGAATACCCTCTAAAGGTTGTTGTGAACTTGAAAATGATCTCAAAACCTGGAATTATTTCTTGTTTGAGATTCTGTGTTGCCTTATTTGTTTTGAATTTGATCTAAACCTTTGCTTTTCATGCTCATGTTGAGCTCATCTTCATAATCTGAGACTGTTATTCTTACTTTTCACATAAACTTGTAAAAATGGTTTCAAACCTTCTTTAAAAACCGACATATTGAAGACTCTCCCTTTTTCTGTTACACCCTGTAGTTTCGTATGTTGAGATTTGAGTTACCCTTCAGGAGGTATATGAGATTAGATGCGCTTATCTTATGTTTATGAGGGTTTAAGTTTATATAATAAGCTGGAGAAGGATTTGAGGACAAGTGAATCAAGGAAATTAAGTTGTTGGATTTTGGAGCAAAATAGGAGGGGTAATTTAGGCGCTACTTGAGGAAGGAATATCTTATGGTATACGAGGCGTTTTGAAGTGAAATAAAAGCCGCCTAAATTGAAGTTCGGGAAGTCCAGTTTCCAACGCAAAAAACCGCGCGTCGATCCGACATCGGAATAGAAAATTATCAGCATTTTAAGACGGACTGCCAGTGCAGGGCTTAACCCTGCACGAACGCGCCAAAGGGTGGCGCGAACGCACATAGTAGCACTGGCCAACTCTGTGCGAACGCGCCCCAAGGCAGCGCGAACACGCAGAAGGATTTTAGTGTCGGTGCCAACCGACTCTAATCCACTATATAAGGGGCAAAACCCCATTTTTTCTTCATAAAAATTTCCCAAATATTTCAGAAAATTCAGCAAGCATATGAGGGCATATATACACCATAAAAGTAAGGATTTTGAGTAATTTAGAGTGACGAAGTATTAATCGAGGTCCGGACAGCGTGTAGTCGCGATTATAGTTTTGTTTTGCGTTGGAGTTGGCCCGGATTCAAAGTAGATATTGAAGATCTTCCTTTTCTAGTGAAGGTAAGGTGTGGATTTCTCTTTATTAATGTTGATTTAGGAATATTTATGAGAATAAGAGTTATAATTATTGTGTTGGTGTTGTTGGCTTATGGATTGAAGTTTGAAGAGAGTTTTGGATGAAAATATACCTATTTATCTTGTAGAATCTTGATGATATTGTTGTTGATGTTGTTGGTATTGTTTGGGAGCTGATTTGGTATTTGGAGAAAGTGGATAAAATAGGAGAGATGGTCCCCAAATTTTCATAACCCAAATTAGTCTTGAATAATTAGTGCATATAAGTTGATGGAAATATGATGAAAGTGTGATTGAAGATGTATTTCTCGATATATAGGTTCAGGTGAAGGGCAAGCACCGAAGTAAGGGATTCTTTAAGGGGTGGCTTGACGGATAAGGTATGTAAGGTGTTCGTTTCTCTCCCTTTCTTTGGCACGAATCCAACAAGAACATGAACATGAGCGTTCCATAACAAATGCACTCCGTTCCTATGCTATGTATTCCAAATCTTAATGCCTTGATTATTTGATCGATTCTTACCATATTAACATGTTTATCATCATTAAGTTATTTCCTTGGAATCGATACGAACTCCATAACTCATGCGAAGGTTACGACCTTATGTCACTCTGAAAGGCTGTTGTTACTTCATGGGCTTATTATGCATTGTATATATATATATATAAGTATGCACTATTTTACTACACAGAGCCTCCCTATAGTCGGCCGGGTACGGCACCTATTGTGCAACCACTGATCAGTTAGTATTACACACCGAGTCCCGAAAGGGCCAGGTACGTTACGCACCGAGTACCAAAAGGGCCGGTTACGTTACGCACCGAGTCCCGAAAGGGCCAGGTACGTTATGCACTGAGTCCCAAAAGGGCCGGATACGTCATACACCAAGTCCTGAAAAGGCCGAGTACGTTATGATGATTGTCACGACCCGACTAGGGCCATGACGGGCACCCGGGGTTAACCACCGAGCACCACTCATCCTATTACTCATCTGCCCTCATTCATATTTCTTATGCACATAATCATGGAAAACTATTATCATTGGAAACATATTCACTTTATATACATAAGCCCTTCGGCTATCAAAATAATATATACATATACAATGAGAGACTTGTGAGACCATACTACCCACAACTACGTATCTACGAGCCTCTACTAGAGTACTAGACATATGGACGGGACAGGACCCCGTCATGCCCAAAACATACATATACATATATATACCAAAAGAATAATCAATGGCACCTCCGGAAAATGGGGTGCTCTCAATCGCCCAATAGCTCCTACGAAACCGGATCGCCTCCCCGTCTACCTCGTGACGCTTGAACACCGTCCAAAGAAAACGAACGACAGTACGAACATTGTATTGAGTATGTAAGGCATGAATGAAATGAACATAATAGAGAAGTCATAAGGCATAAGATGAAGGCATAACCTGCGTACTCTTTGAATAGATACATTTTATACATATATCATACGTAGCATATCATATGAGTTACCATAGCGTATACATCATCTTATCATTCATACATCATCATCGTTAACCCGCGTCCGGTAACCTCTCATGCGAATACGACCCACTAGTGGTGATCGTGTCCTTCTTGTGCGCGCGGGATCATAGCCCCCGCCTTAGCGGTGACATGTCCACCATTTAGGCACGGTGGAATCATAAGCGACCTCGCTCTTAATGATGACATGTCCACCATTTAGGCGCGGTGGAATTATATCATCGTACATACTGCATGTACTTATCATTATTATTCATCTCGTAGGCATATCATGGCTTTATCATAACTTAGCATCATTATATATTTATCATCGTAACATGCATTAGAACTTGGGCGCACTATAGCTATGTCGGGACATAAGGTCGTGAGCCCCCGATTACGTTATGGAGTAATCATAATCGTTATATCTCACCTTGGAGGGACTAACGTTTTAAGGTGAGTACACATAAGGAAAACATCAATAGATCATAGTTAACACCATTATCTTTGTAGGCACATCATAGCATGGTCTCTAGAATCATTAGACTTTAGCTTAGTATCATCATTATCGTACTCACAATGTACTTCTTATCTCATATGACTATTTATGAACAAGGACTCTTAGTTTTCTTAAAGATAGGAGATTCATGAAAAAGAAGGAAATTCATGTCATAAGACTCATGCCTTAGAAAGAAAGGACTAGCCTCACATACCTTTGTCGTTTAACTAATCTATCGCTTGCTTGTTCTCCTTTAATGCCCACGTTTATACCTTCAAGAGAATTCAGATCGACATTAGCTAAGTAATTACAAGAACGTGCTTACTAAAGCTAGATAAAATCGGGCAGCATTTCCTTTGTTTATACTACTTCCTCCATATTCCATATCATCTCCCAAACATTCATAACAACAATTACAATATCATAACAACAATTGTCATTTATTTGCATTACCCGCATTTAGCAATTTCACTTCAATTCCTCCATGGTCATGACCATAATTCACTCTCATGTTATTTCACATATAATACTCATTCCATGTTCTACATACCATTCATAATCTACTTATAATCATAACATATCCATATCCATGATTCATTCCAACTACTACTCAACAATGACACTATTGTTGCATTTATGACCCACTTTCTATATTCTTCTATAATCCGAGTGTTTCAACTTATCAAGACCTTAAACTACATGAAAAGATCATAAGTCTTACCTTAGATATTGTAGGAACAAACCTTGAGTGGCAATACTCTTCTAGCACCCAAAACCCTAATTCACTTCCTTTGAAATTCCTTAGCTTGGATGAACTTTGATAGATTTCATACACTTGATTCACTTGAATTCTTGATATTGATCTTTGATTTCCTTTGTTTTTCTTGTGGATGCAATATATGGAGCCTTCTAGAGGCCTTGAGAGAGATGAAGAGGTGTGTGGAAATTAAATAAATGAAGTGAGACCACATTTATATAATTGAACTCGTTCAGCTCGTCGGGACTTCCACAGACACTTACACGGTCCGTGGAACATTGTATGGTCCGTGGAACTGGTCATGGTTCAACACCAGCTAGTCACCATCTCTGCTGGGAGTTATACGGACCCTTCCACGGTCCATATAAGGTTACACGGTCCGTAGAAGTGGCCGTGCAATCCACAGTTTCTCCGAAGTTGTTCCGGTCGTCTCGTTTGATCTCCAATCCTTATGGAACCTTCTTAACACTTGTTTAACACTTCAACATCGATCTAAGGGATGTTATAACTCTTTCCCAAAGCATCATTAGAACGTCATTAACTCGCTACTCGTGATTCTTGCCCTACACACAACGTATGACTCGCTTTCCTTAGCAACTTTCTTCTCTTACCTTGAATGTCTTTGGAAATCTTAATTAGGATCATTAAATGCTATTTCTTACTTGTCACAACACCATAAACGTCATGCCCTTCATCAGTCTATTCACTGTACGCTAACGGGAAATTTTTGAGGTGTAACATTCTTCCCCCCTTTTGGAACATTCGTCCTCGAACGTTAAATCACTAGGGATTTTATAAAAATTTCGCCAGAGTCTCCCCTGTAATATGGCACTACCATCCTGTCGCCACAACCCATAATAACATTGCTTCACGGGGCCACAACACAATAGCAATATAAATTGGCCACACACAACCCATATGCATAATAAAAAGGAAACATACATACCTCGAAATCTCGATGTCTCATCATGGATCTCTTCCGGGGGCTGAAATAAATGCGGATATGTGGATTTCATCTTCTCTTCCGCTTCCCAAGTCATCTCTTCTCGATTGTTATTTTGCCACAAGACTTTAACTGAAGCTACTTCCTTATTCCGAAGTTTTCGTACTTGCTTATCTAGTATGGCAATAGACACTTCTTCATAAACTAACTTTTCTATCACCTAAACATCATCTATTGGCACAATCTTCGTAGGATCTCCAACACACTTGCGGAGCATTGAGACATGGAATACTGGATGGACTAATTCAAATTCTGGAGGCAAATCAAATTCATACGCTACTTGACCCACCTTGCGGATGATCTTATAGGGTCCAATATATCGAGGACTTAACTTTCCCTTTTTACCAAATCTCATCACCCCTTTCATTGGTGACACCTTCAGGAACACCCAATCATCAACTTGGAATTCTAAGTCTCGCCGGCGGTTGTCCGCATAAGATTTTTGGCGACTTTGGGCTGTTAACAAGCGATCTCGGATCACCTTGACTTTTTCCACTGCTTGTTGGATCAACTCAGGGCCTATTAGTTGTACTTCTCCGATTTCAAACCATCCAATTGGGGACCTGCACTTCCTTCCATATAAAGCTTCATACGGAGCCATTTGGATACTGGAATGGTAGCTATTGTTGTACGCAAACTCAATAAGGGGCAAGTGGTCATCCCAACTACCACCGAAATCTAGAATACATGCTCTCAGCATATCCTCCAAGGTCTAAATGGTACGTTCGGCTTGTCCATCAGTTTGCGGATGGAATGCCATGCTGAGCTTTACTTGGGTACCCAAACCTTCTTGGAAAGATTTTCAGAATTTAGCTGTAAATTGTGCCCCTCTATTTGTGATAATGGATATAGGAACTCCATGAAGTCTCACAATCTCCTTGATATACAACCTCGCATAATCTTTCGCTGAGTATATGGTTCTGACAGGAAGGAAATGGGCTGCTTTCATGAGTCTGTCCACGATCACCCATATGGAATCATACTTGCCTCGAGAACGGGGTAATCCCACAATAAAATCCATATTGATCACTTCCCATTTTCATGTGGGAATTTCCATTGCTTGCAATAATCCTCCCGACTTTTGATGTTCTATCTTCACTTGCTGGCAATTTGGATATTGGGCTACAAATTCTGCTATGTCTCTTTTCATGCCATCCCACCAATATATCATTTTGAGATCATGATACATCTTTGTTGCTCCCGGATGAATAGAATACCGAGAATAATGAATCCTTCAGGATTCGACGATACCCCGCAACGTTCGGAACACATAGCCTGCCTCGGTATCTAAGAATCCCATCTATAGAAGTTTCAAATGGAGACTTCTCTTTGTCATGAAATGTATCTCTATAACGGCTCAATTGAGGATCTTCATACTGCCGCTCTTTTACTTCTATGTTCAAGGACGAAACGCGGATTATTAACATTAACTCCTGCACCACCTGAGTCAATTAGACGTATTCCAAGATTAGATAGTTGGTGGAGTTCATGAATCATTTCTTTCTTCTCCGAAGGAACTTCACATGGACTGCCCATTGTTCGGCGGCTAAGCGCATCGGCTACTATATTTGCTTTCCCGGGGTGGTATAAAATATTCACATCATAGTCTTTCAATAATTCTAACCACCGCCACTGCCGCAAATTTAACTCCTTCTGTTTGAAAATGTATTGAAGACTCTTGTGATCTGTATAGATATCAACGTGCACACCATACAAATAATGTCTCCACATCCTTAAAGCATGAATAACTACAGCTAATTCAAGATCATGAGTTGGGTAGTTCTTTTCATGTTTCCGCAGCTGCCTTGAAGCATAAGCGATGACTTTACCATGCTACATCAATACGCATCCTAACCCAACACCAGAAGTATCACAGTACACAACATAACCGTCTGGCCCTTCTGGAGTGTCAAGACTGGAGATGAGGTTAATCTGTCCTTCAACTCTTGGAAACTACGCTTACAAGCATCATTCCACTGAAATTTAGCTAACCACCGGGTTAGCTTCGTCAACAATAGGGAAATAGATGAAAAGCCCTCTACGAATCTTCTATAATAACCTGCCAATCCCAGAAAGCTACGAACTTCTATAGGTGTCGTAGGCCTTGGCCAAGTCTTCAAAGCTTCAATTTTCTGAGTATCCACTCTAATGCCATCATCATAAATAACATGACCCAAGAATGTCACAGAATTCGAAATTGACCAAAACTCGCACTTTGAAAACTTTGCATACAGTTCCCGAGTTCGAAGAATTCCAAGAACAATACGCAAATGATCTGCATGTTCTGGTTCTGTGTGAGAGTACACTAGAATATCATCAATGAATACTATTACGAATAGATCCAAGAGAGGCCTGAATACGTTATTCATCAGATTCATGAACACTGCTGGGGCATTAGTCTACTCAAATGACATCACCCGAAATTCATAATGGCCAAATCTCGTTCTGAAAGCTGTCTTAGGAATATCTTCCTCTTTAACTCTCACTTGATGGTAACCCGACCTCAAGTCTATTTTGGAGAACCACTTGGCACCTTGTAGTTGATCGAAAAAATCATCAATTCTCGGAAGAGGATATTTGTTCTTAATCGTCATCTTATTCAACTGCCTGTAATCAATGCACATTCGTAGGGAGCCATCTTTCTTTCCCACAAATAGGACAGGCGCTCCCCACGGTGATGAACGGGTACGATAAACCCCTTCTCAAGCAAATCTTTCAATCGTGCCTTTAGCTCTTTTCAATTTACCGAGCCATTCGGTAAGGAGGAATAGAAATGGGCTTGGTATCCGGTAACACATCAATAGCGAAATCAATTTCTCTTTCTGGAGGAAGGCCTGGAAGTTCATCTGGGAATACATTCGGAAATTAATTCACTACCGGAACGGATTGAAAAGTTGGCGACTTCGCTTCGGTGTTATGAACTCGGACTAAATGATAAATATAGCCCTTAGCTATCATCTTTCTTGCCTTAAGGTAGGAAATAAACCTACCTCTTGGAGATCTTTGCATTACCCTTCCATTCAAGCACGGGCTCTCTCGGAAATTGAAATCGAACTACTTTCAATCGGCAATCAACATTAGCATAGCATGAGGCCAACCAATCCATACCCATAATCACATCGAAATCTAACATTTCCAGCTCAACTAAATCAACTTTAGTCTGGCGGTCACATATCACAATCATACAATCTTTGTATACTTGTCTAGCTATCACGGGATCACCAACCGGAGTAGATACCTCAAAAGGTTTGATTGGCTCGGGTTTCACCCCAATACAATTAGCAACATATGGAGTAATATAAGATAGCGTGGAACCCAGATCTATCAATGCATACACATCATGGGAAAATACAGACAATGTATCTATAATCACAGCTGGGGAGGACTCGAGATCCTGTCATCCGGCTAAAGCATATATGCGGGGCAGTGTGGCACCTGAAGTAGATGCTCCCCCTCGGCCTTTGCCTCACCGCCTCGGCCGATGGAATGCGAGAGTCCGCACGCCAGACGCACCGAAGAGGATTTACCGCTAATCCCCCGCGAATAACCCCACCTCTACCATACCTCGAAGGACAATCGCGCATCTAGTGTCCAGTCTGTCCACAAATATAACAAGCATCTGTGCCCTGGCGACATGGCCCCGAGTGTAATTTTCGCGCGGGTCGTATCGGGGAACCGGTGGTCTCCTCTCGACTATAATCACCCCCCAAACTCGGGGAACCGGAAGCTCTCGAACTCGACCCCCGTCCCGAAAGAACGGGAGCGATCAAAATCTCCTGCCCGTAAACCGGGGAGGTGCACTAGTCACCGACTGGCCTGAGTGCCTAGAATGGGTCTGTCTTGATCCCCCTCTGTAATCACTGCCTGCCCCCATAGATCGGGCCCTCTTACTTTGCCCTCTATCGATATCACGATCACCCCTCTGCGGATGTTGTTGTCCTTCTAAATTTTGGGCATGGGCTTGAATACGGGAAATATCCATCCCATCTTGCAAAGAGGCCGTCAAACAATCCTTGAATAAATGTGGCCCTAAGCCACTCACAAATCTATGCACCCTATCGCCCATATCGGCCACCATAGTTGGGGCATATCTAGCCAAGGAATTAAATTGAAGGCTATACTCCCGAGCACTCATGTTCCCTTGCTTCAAATTTAGAAATCTATCCGCCCTAGCTCGGTGAACCTCGGGTGGCAAATAATGGCGAATGAAAACATCTACGAATTATTGCCAAACGGGAGGAGGCACATTCTCTCTTCTCGACGCTAACCAATTATTATACCATAAGACCGCCACATCCCGGAGTCTATACGATGCCAACTCCACAGATTCAGTCTCGGAGGCATGAATAATCTTTAATGTCCTCAAAATCTCATCAATAAATCCTTGCGGATCTTCATCCGGCTTTGACCCGAAGAACTCCGGAGGATTCAAACTCATGAAGTCACGGGCTCTAGTACTGGCTGGCCGATCACTCAGGCCCGCATTTTGCCATTGTGCCTGGGCGGCAAATAGTTGCGTCAATAAATGAATGGTGTCACGACCCAACTCCGTAGGCCGCGACACGTGCCCTAGTTGGGCACTCATACGTACCTTAACCTAAATTAGCAAAATACTAAAAATAAGCAGGAATAATAATTTAATGATGTCGAGTGGATATGGCGCACGAAGCGTCGACAAGCGCCACAAAATACATAAGCCCCGCATCGTACGTAAGCCTCACGAAACATATACGCGTAACCCACACCACATGTCTACAGACCTCTACAGAACAAAACATAATCATATGACGGGACAGGGCCCCGTCGTACCCAGAATAAATACGTACATATGAAATAGAAAAATCTATACCAAATTATGAATTCCGGACAAAGGAGCACCCCTTCAAAGCCCTCGAGCGTATAACCAGGCGAGCGGATCGCAAATCAAACATCCGTACCTGCGTGGCACGAAACGCGCCCCCCCGAAGAAAGGGGGTCGATGCGGAAAATGTACCGAATATGTAAAGCAACGACCGTAATAAATCAAATTAAAATCGAACGAATGCGAGAACGAACGAAATACGTAGGTAGTCAAAAATGCATATCAAAAGTCATAAATAATGCATACGTAAACATATGCCAAAACCGGCCCCGCTATGGGACTCGGTGGACAAAGACATAGGCGCCCCCGTCTCGGCGCCATAACACATCATACTTCGGAGTAGGAATATCTCCGAAACACATCATAACATACCAAATGGCCATATCACATCACATCATCGTATATCGAATATATGTACGGCACATCATACTTCGGACCCATGTACATGTCATACCTGCCCCCCTCACACCGAGGCACGCGAACAATGCAAATGGGAGCGCTTGATAACAAATCTGGCCCGGCTCGGTGGAAAACATCGAGGCATCCACGAGTAGAGTAGTGAGAAACTAAATGCAATGCAAAACATAAAATATTTACACAGACTCGATCGAATAATCCAGATGACAAATCATTAGAATGAAGTCGGACGATAATCATAATACGTACTTCACAGACCCCACGGTGGGTTATGTCAGGACAGAGCTTTCAGATTCGGAGTACATATCAAAACATTTCATAGAACTTAATGGAATATTTCAAACAATCAACATTTAGGAATTTGAGGAGCAATCAAAACATTTCCTTTAGATACTATTCAAAAACAAATCATTAGCACAATAGAAGTGGGTTCGAGAATAGCGGGTCCACCCCGGGTCAAATGAGGTGGCGTACTTAAATCACGCTCGTTGAACTTCATAATATCATTGGTAAGTGTTTTAGAGTGATCGGATTAGATTTGTACAAACTTTAGATGTCTAAAATCAATCTAGTCAATTGGGCCTAACTGGGTTCAATACCATTGAATGAAAAAGGCTCAACTTTAGATGTGGATTCCGAGAGATAGGAGCGAATCCAAGGGTCGAATCCGAAGCTAACACACCTATGTCGTGCCATGAAGAGGAAATAGAAAGCTTTACATACCTTTCTTGTCCTTTGCACTTGCCCAAAACTTCAATCCCGTTTCGTCAAAAATCTGCAAATGGTCACCTTTACCGCTTACTATTCATGAGACTTAGAAATTCTATTCTTGACCAATACTTGTCTATAAAAGTTTGGGCAGCACCTCCCCTATAAATACGACACCCCGAGAATTAAACTCGGCTTAAGACAATCAACAACACCCAACAACAACACCAACGACAACAACAATCGCTACAAATCGCAATATAACACAATTAATCTACTTTCCGACATAATGCATCGGTTTCCATTCCGACCTCACATTTTCAAATCAGAATCAATATTTCCCTATTCACACACTAATTTGAGAACCTTCAAACAAAAACCATAAGTATTTCAAACCTTACATCCAATATTCAACAATTCCATATTCTATCCAAAATTCTTATTTGTACAACAAAATCATCCCAACACATTTTCTACTCACTAATTCATCACCAACAGCAATAATCTACACCTAAACAACTTTGTTATCTTAATATCATAAAATCACATTAATACGACATAATTCTCTACATTCCCTTTTCATGCCAACTTAGCCCATATATGCTTCATTTATATTGTAATGATCACAACAACACGACTAACATGTTAAACAAAATAAATTCATCCTTATTACATCACCACATGCTACACGGCCAACATGCCATATTTCCAACTTTATCTAATTTTCATTCAACTTTCATTCCAATATGAATTCCACAAAAACCACAACTAGGATACAACATAGAATTCAACATCACCTCCACACACACCATAGCATACACACGGCTACATGCATGCACACACATACACCATGCCAACTTCCATATTTTCATGATTCCTACTCATTTCTACATTCCACAACACAAATAAACCTTCACAACATAAATAAAAAGGATGAATTCTTACCTTTTTCTCCAATCTTCTTCACTTGAGTAAGTTGTCTATTTGAAGAAACAAGTCCTCTTCCTTCCAAACCAATTACACTAAGTTGAAAAGGGACCTTGAATTAGCATGAAAACCACAAGAAACTAATTTTGGAATCAAGATTTTGAGGGGTGAAATTCCCCCATGGCAGCCGAATGCCTCCCTCTTTTGTTCTTAAGTTTTTCTCTTGTTTTCTCCTTTTTTTTTTGTCTTGAGAATTCTAGAGAATTTCATGAATTTTGACCCCTTATATTCATTTATCACATGACTTAGTCACATGACTAAGTCATGGGTTGGGCTAGGCCATAGCATGGCCTTGGGCCAAGTTTGCTTCTCTTTTTTTTTTTTTTTCCAAGCCCAATTTTCTTAGTCCATACTTTGGTAATTCATGAAACCATTTTCCAAAATTCCAATTTTGCCCTCAGACTTTTCCAATATTTTCACGTCTAAATTTTCCAAAACCAACTTATGAACCAAACAAGATCAATACATTACATTGTCCTTAACTTGCCTCGAAAATCCCGAGATTCCCAAAGGTGAAAAATACGGGTTATAACAAATGGCCTCGGTCACTTGTTGACCCGAAGTAGCTGGTGGAGGAACTGGAGGCATAGGAGCTGGAGCTGAAGCCCCTTCTTGCTCTTCTGTAATAGGCGGAGTAGTGGAGGCATTAGATGGAGCCTCATTGTGTGATTCGCCCTCATCTACATTCATTGGCAGCTCTCTTTCTGCCCGCCTTTTCATCGTAGTCTTGCCCTTCTAGGCGGCTTTAGCTTTTCTCTTTGGCGGGATTTCTGAAATTACAACACACTATTAGGGAGGATAAAATCTTATACACAGCTCTATCGCACGATCTCATAAGAAGAAAGGTGGTAATTTTTCCTAAATGCCCCGTAGCCTCTTGTTTATTAGCATGGCGCGCAACACACCATAAACAAGACTCTACTAGACACGGCTCGTAGACACTTCCTAGGACTGAACTGCTCTGATACCACTTTGGTCACGACCCGACTAGGGCCATGACGAGCAACCGGGGCTAACCACCGAGCACCACTCATCCTATTACTCATCTGCCCTCATTCATATTTCTTATGCACATAATCATGAAAAACTATTATCATTGGAAACATATTCACTTTATATACATAATCCCTTCGGCTATCAAAATAATATATACATATACAATGAGAGACTTGTGAGACCATACTACCCACAACTGCGTATCTACGAGCCTCTACTAGAGTACTAGACATATGGACGGGACAGGACCCCATCATGCCCAAAACATACATATACATATATATACCAAAAGAATAATCAATGGCACCTCCGGAAAATGGGGTGCTCTCAATCAGCTAATAGCTCCTACGAGTCTGGATCGCCTCCCTGTCTACCTGTGGGCATGAACACAACGTCCAAAGAAAACGGACGTCAGTACAAACATTGTACTGAGTATGTAAGGCATAAATGAAATGAACATAATAGAGAAGTCATAAGGCATAAGATGAAGGCATAACCTGCGTACTCTTTGAATAGATACATTTTATACATATATCATACGTAACATATCATATGAGTTACCATAGCGTATACATCATCTTATCATTCATACATCATCATCGTTAACCCGCGTCCGGATAACCTTCATATGTAGCCCACTAGTGGTGATCATGTCCGGCCTTCCAAGCGCGGTGGGATCATAGCAGCTCACCGTAGCGATGAAATGTCCGGCCATTTAGGTACGGTGGAATCACAAGCAGCCCGCCTTAGCGGTGACATGTCCGTCCATTTAGGCGCGGTGGAATTATATCATCGTACATATCATAGACTTATTATTATTATTCATCTCGTAGGCATATCATGGCTTTATCATAACTTAGCATCATTATATATTTATCATCAGAACATACATTAGAACTTGAAGGCACTATAGCTATGTCGGGGTGACATAAGGTCGTGAACCCTCGATTACGTTATGGAGTAATCATAATCGTTATATCTCACCTTGGAGGGACTAATGTTTTAAGGTGAGTACACATAAGGAAAACATCAATAGATCATAGTTAACACCATTAGCTTTGTAGGCACATCATATCATGGTCTCTAGAATCTTTAGACTTAAGCTTATTATCATCATTATCGTACTCACAATGTACTTCTTATCTCATATGACTATTTATGAACAAGGCCTCTTAGTTTTCTTGAAGATAGGAGATTCATGAAAAAGAAGGAAATTCATGTCATAAAATTCATGCCTTAGAAAGAAAGGACTAGCCTCACATACCTTTGTCGTTTAACTAATCTATCACTTACTTTTTCTCCTTTAATTCCCACGTTTATACCTTCAAGAGAATTCGTATCGACATTAGCTAAGTAATTACAAGAACGTGCTTACTAAAGCTAGATAAAATCGGGCAGCATTTTCTTTGTTTATACTACTTCCTCCATATTCCATATCATCTCCCAAACATTCATAACAACAATTACAATATCATAACAACAATTGTCATTCATTTGCATTACCCGCATTTAGCAATTTCACTTCAATTCCTCCATGGTCATGACCATAATTCACTCTCATGTTCTTTCACATATAATACTCATTCCATGTTATACATACCATTCATAATCTACTTATAATCATAACATATCCATATCCATGATTCATTCCAACTACTACTCAACAATGACACTATTCTTGCATTTATGACCCACTTTCTATATTCTTCTATAATCCAAGTGTTTCAACTTCTCAAGACCTTAAACAACATGAAAAGATCATAAGTCTTACCTTAGATATTGTAGGAACAAACCTTGAGTGGCAATTTTCTAGCACCCAAAACCCTAATTCACTTCCTTTGAAATTCCTTAGCTTGGATGAACTTTGATAGATTTCATATACTTGATCACTTGAATTCTTGATATTTGTCACACCCTAATTTCCGATAGGGCGTGATGGGCACCCGACCCTTACTTAGGGCCGAGCGAACCCGCTGACTTTCGTTATACTCATAATCATGCTGGGCCCTTAATCATAACAGAATGCATAAGGAAAGCTTTTCATCTTTCTCAGGTCAAATAAAATCTGTAACATATCGCATAATGATATATCGGTTTACATAGCCGCTTACAAAATAGACATCTTATATACCCGACACTGTCTGCAAAGTCTCTAACATAACTCCATACAATTACAACAAAAAGCGCTCGACTCGCAAAGACTCCGGGGAGGAAATGGAGCTCGCCAATCCAGCTGGAACATCTTCTACTCATCTGGGTGTACCTGCGTGGCATGAAACGCAGCCCCCGAAGAAAGGGGGTCAGTACGGAGTATGTACTGAGTATGTAAAGCAAGAAATATCGTAAACAGGATCGTACTGAATAAGGAATACAGAAAATCATAAGGTTTGACTCTGAAACATAAATAAATACTC
>NC_081344.1:38065134-38083698 GCF_029784015.1 Lycium ferocissimum | reverse complement strand
AGATTTGAAACTTACGGTATTATGCGTATTTATGGCGCCGTCGACGGGCGAGCGACCATATTTTACGAGCCATTTTGTGCATGATTTGTATTTTGAAAACAAACACTTTGGCATTTGGATATGCATTTACTTTTACTCTCGCTTCGATTATGATTGATTTGTTTACTATATCTTACTCGCTTTGCATACTCGGTACATATTTCGTGCGACCCCCTTTCTTCGGGGGCTGCGTTTCATGCCCGCAGTACGTACGCACGGGCCGGTGATCCGCCGATTTAGGACACCTATTCTGCATTGGAGTTCTCCCTTTATTCGAGCCCACATTTTGGTATATATTCGTTAATTCGCATATGTATTTGTTTGTTCGGGGGTACGGCCCCCCGTCCCATCATATGATTACGTTGGTCTCTTTAGAGGGTCCGTAGACGTGTATGTGGGTTATGCCTATTCTATACGGGTGTGTTTGTATGATATATGTTCGGGCGATCCCATTCGTCGTGGGCGTACCCTTGTCGGCTTGCATTTGTATATGTTTTGGGTTGCGCCATTTGATAGCCTTGCACGATATACATGTGTTTGTGTTTGAGATGTGTTTGAGACAGTTTGAGATAATTTGAGACAGCGTATGATATTTGTATACGCATAAGCTATCTCGTTTGTGATTCGAATTTATGAATGTGTTTGGGTGCCCAGCTCGGGCACTAGTCACGGCCTACGGGGTTGGGTCGTGACACCTTCTAGAGGCCTTGAGAGAGATGAAGAGGTGTGTGGAAATGAAATAAATGAAGTGAGACCACATTTATATAATTGAACTCGTTCAGCTCGTCAGGACTTCCATAGGCACTTACATGGTCCGTGGAACATTGTATGGTCCGTGGAACTGTCGTGGTTCAACACCAGCCAGTCACCATCTCTGCTGGGAGTTATACGGACCCTTCCACGGTCCGTATAAGGTTACACGGTCCGTGGAAGTGGCCGTGCAATCCATAGTTTCTCCGAAGTTGTTCCCGTCATCTCGTTTGATCTCCAATCCTTATGGAACCTTCTTAACACTTATTTAACACTTCAACATCGATCTAAGGGACGTTATAACTCTTTCCCAACGCATCATTAGAACGTCATTAACTCGCTACTCGTGATTCTTGCCCGACACACAACATATGACTCGCTTTCCTTAGCAACTTTCTTCTCTTACCTCGAATGTCTTTGGAAATCTTAATTAGAACCATTAAATGCTAATTCTTACTTGTCACAACATCATAAACGTCATGTCCTTCGTCAGTCTATTCACTGTATGCTAAAGGGAAATTTTTGAGGTGTAACAATGATGATACTACTTACATATATGTATATGCTTGCATATGATTTTAAACTCATGCATTGTGTATTGTACGTTCTCAGATAGCAGGTTACTTCTATTATCTTTATACCTCCGTCTTACTTATGTTATTGATTCCAACCATACATACTCAGTACTTTTATCCGTACTGATGTCCCATTGCACGGAACGCTGCATTTCGTGCTGCAGGCTCTGACAGGGTTATTGAGGAGCTACTGCAGTAGGATTTTCCAGCTTCAGCGGTGTTAGCAAGTGCCACTTCTCCGGACTTGCTGTCTTTTGGTATTTTTCTGCTAGTGTAATATATGTTCACATGTACACTCTTAGAGGCTCATAGACATAGTGGGGTATGTAAGTATTGTATATGGTCATGTTGCATTGTTTTGGTCTGTGATGCTTTATTGTTAGCCTTGTCGGCTTATGATACTTGTGATGTCGTAGCGACCTTGCTGGTTTGCATATGTATAGAGATGTTGGATTATCAGATAATTCTATATTGGGCCTTTTCTGCGTGCAGGTGTTCTTTGAATTACGGTATATGATGTTCAAAGTATACGGTAAGTCGTGTGGTCTCATTGCGGGGGCGGAGCCCATCATACTCCTCGTCGGGGTGTGAAATTTTCCTAAAAACTGTTTACTTGAACCTGGAATGTTGATATGGAAACTCTGCTAGTTCCAAGAATATTTAAAACGTATTTTGACTTCCTTGTTCTTGACTCTGTTACTTTAAAAGATTTAGGAGTGGGGTTGTCTGGTGGATGTTATTTGTTTGTCTTACACTGTGAATTTCCCTTTTTGAATCCTGTCAGTCATTAGAAGTCTAAAAAATGGCTCATTGAAGTTACCTAGTTGAATTATAAGACTAATAAGTGGCATATTTGTTTAAAATAAGGGTCTTAAAGACCTGTGACTTGCCTTGTTAGTTTTTTTTTTTTTTTAGGGAATTTGAAGTTTGAATATTGTATGGATGTTGATCCTGTTACTTTTGAGGATTTTTCTAAGAGGAATAAAGAATAGGAAGTATCAGAAGGCTTATGGGGAGGCTGTCTTTCTTGACTGGTTTGTGAGTTGCATCTGATAGTAGCATTGCTCATAGTTTGCTTGGTTTTCTTGGTCTAACATTGTTATCTAAATGGACTAAGTATAGAAAGCATGAAACTAAATCTGATGTTAAGCTCAGGATTCTTTTTCCCTTCCTTTCTATGTGTCTAATTTTTGAAACTTGTTTCCTACGTCCATTGTTCTTGTTGAACTATTCCATTCTTTAACAAACTAAAAGAGATTAACATGAGCTTTCTTTGTTCACCATATGGATACTTAGCCGTTTATGTGCTTTGTCCTTAGTTGTGTGCTCACTATAGACTGCCTATTGTTGTTTGCTAGTATAACTCCTACCCTTGCTCTATTTATTTGAACTGAGACATGTCTGAGGGGATGTTTGAACTTAGAACAGTGCCATGAACCTATCCTAGCCATTGTTTAGACCTTGTGGGATCTGTAATTGCTTTCATATGAGTTTTTCCAATAATTTGTGACCTACCATGACTACTCTTTATGGTTCAATGAAGCTCTGTTTGCTCCTATAGTTGTATTGGACCAATTTGTTTAAGTTCTAAGAACAAAACTGAGTATAAACCATTAGACCCTGTCAGTGTCTTCCATGAGGCTATTCATATGCTAAGATGATTTTTGTGTTGAGTTGAGACTTTTGTGACCTATGATTGAACCTAAGCTAGAATTTGAGAACTTGGAAAGTATTTTAAATCTGTGAATTATGTTGCTTGACATCTGGACCTGTTGGGTTAAAATTGACTTAGAAAATAACTTTAGACCTTGAACTTGCTTCTGTGATATCTTGTTTTTATAAAACAATAGAATTGAAATGTCTCCTACCACTAGTTTGATTTGCCAACTGTCTGAGTGAATTTTCAAAATCTGATTGACTATAACTTGAAAATTTGGAAATTGAAGAATATTGAGACTAAACCAGTCTTTTCTCACTTTTGTTTGAATCTGTCCTCTGCTAATCATAATCCTAGGTGATAATTCCCCTCTATATCATTGTTCAGCACTAAAGACTGCTTTAAACTTAGATTTTGCACAACTTGTTTGGTATTGAAATTGCTTGGTTCCTTTCCTATGCTAGTTGACATTCATGTTTTGTGCTTGTTATTTATCAGTTTTAAAATTATGGTTAGCTTTAGTTGTTTATTCAACCTTGCTAGAACATAAGTTTGGGGGTTGTGGATCATTTGGTAGACTTGGAGTTCCCTGTGTGATCTAAGTTGGTATTGGAGGATATATATGTGCTGGATATATGGTGTATATTGGATTGTATAGAGGGTATGCCTTTCATGGGTTTTGCTCTCTATCTTAGTATATCCATGGTATACTATGTATACTACAGCTTGGCACTTAGAAAACTTGAGTAAGGAAATAAAGATTTAGGCCTGTCATTTGGGCCTGACACTCTTGTTACTATGCTTGGTCTATCGTTACTACTGCTTTGGGCCTATTTTCCTTTTGCACCATTTTCAATCATTTATTGTTACTTTGCATTATTGGGATGGCCAGTTCTTGTAATTTATTTTTTGCTTGTGTAATAATTATTATAATTTCCTTTTTTTTTTTTTGCATACTTAGTTTAATTCATGAATATACTAATGTCATGCACATCCATTTGTACCTTTGTCCATCCAAAACCCGTTGGGGCCCACTAACTTATCTAGATCGAGTCGACCCAACTTGGAGCAAAATGGAGCATACGTGGAATTAAAACAAGACTGATTGCATGAATGTTTTCCTTTTGGACTTGGTCGGCCCAAATTCTCTACCTCATTTAAATTATGCACTTTAAATTGATTATTTGCCTAATTATCGTGCTAATTGAAACCCTTATGAGATTGTCATATTTTAGAGTCGCCAAAAATGAATTTACTACAAAAATCAAGACTAATTTTGAGACTTTAAACGCGAATTGGGACTGATTGCTGACTTTGTAAAATGTGGGACTAATTTGAACATTCTTAAAGCCCTATGGACCTGGACATGTGGACTGATTTGGACAAAACTTGTGAGACTAATATGATTATTTAGCTTAGGCTAAAAAGAATAAAAATTGACTAAAACTTAGAAAGCATACAAATAAAAAGGGATTATATATGTATGTAGAATATTATATGGACTATAATAGTGTATCTAAATTATTTTCTTAAAAACTATTTTTTTACACTTCGAAATACTCTTTCAAAACTATTTTTGGGTGGACTTACGTAGAGTCCTACTTAGGGTATTAGCCTAAGTGTTCTAGTTCGACACCCTAAACGCCCAATTTTGGGTAAAATTTTACCACTTTTGATTCTTGAAACGTGGTATTTTTGCATACATGACTAATTTCTATTTCCGAAAATATAAAACAAAAACTATTTTTATCACAACCAATTTATATCTACATAGACATACTATTAGAACCCGTAGGTTAACCGTATTTTACGGATCCTTAATACCGGGGTGCCTAACACCTTCCCCGGGAGATCACCAGAACCCTTACCCATACTTTGGTTAGATTAGGATTCTTTTAAAACTTAACTACTTTAAATGAACCCTTTTCGAATTGCTTTTTTTCCTAATTTCCTAAAAATTATGTGGCAACTCTAAAATAAGTCCATTGAGAGCACCATCCACGTAGAAGTATATTTTTTCCTTTTTCTCGGTACGATTGACAACTGTACTTCCCCGGGACACTTTCCTTTTAAATGAGGCAAGTGCAAACACGAATCGAAAAAAATATCGACCCGCTACAGAAACGTCAGTACGAAACAATGTACTGAGCATGTAAGGCAATAGATAACTGAAACTGAAGTACAACTGAATCTAAAATACATAAATCTGCTGAAATAAACAAGGATTAGAGAAACCTGAGAAATACATCCATCTGCCTCTACTCAACTCACAACCGAACTGTACTATCGAGTCTACTTGGCCATATCTGAGGCTCGGTGCTAACTACTCAGCCATGCGTGCCTCGGTGCATCTCTACCCGGCCATAGATGGCTCGGTGCAATCTCTACCCGGTCGTCGGAGGCTCGGTGCTCTCTCTACCTGGCCGTACAAGCTCGGTGCCGTTCTCTTATAACAACCCAACATGCTATCAACAACATCTATACCAAACTATCATAATTCTACTACACAACCACGAGATCTAACACTGAAAGTACTCCCGACAAGGGACAAATAAGATAATAGCAACATAATTCTAAAGAAATGGAAGTGGAGTTCTTTTGGAAAACAAGTTCTTTTGCTAGACGTTTTTGATTCAAAACATGTCAAGTATGAACTAAGATATGTGAAGACGACAACATGTCTCTTTATACCTTTCTCTGTGATCATGAACACAAGAAGCTGATAAGAGTCTCTCGGAAATACAACACAACACTAGGGCGTCTATGCACTTCTAAGACATGCTCCTATCGATAATCTCACTTTAAGAAAGTTTGTTAAGCTCGTACTTTATAAAACTCACTGACCATAACGCTAGGAAAATCTGTCTCACTGACCCGTAGGTTAGGCATATCTGTCTCGCATGCTGTATATCAAGTGTAAGCTGAAAGACGTCAACATGTTTCTCTCTAACTCTTCTACTAGCAATGAACTAAGGAGCGGATAGAAATCCCTCGAAAGATACAATACCACATCTAGAAACGTTACACCTCTATGACAGCTCTAAACAATAGTTCTCTTTCTTTAAGATTCGATAAACGCTTATTGTCTACGGATCATGCCAAGAAAAGAAAGGATAGCCATTACATACCTCGAGTCGTCAATATAATCCAACAACGAACTCGTCATAAGACTTACGCCAATCCTATACAAAGGAAGAGATATATGAACTTAGATGACACTAGTATATCACGTATATCAAATGATAATTCGTTCTAAAATGAATCCGACAGTATTTCCCTTGCCCCCTTAACTTTCTCAAGTTCATAACGACATCAACAACACACATACACGATCAATCTACATGTCTAGCACAACAACACAAGAGCAGCCCCCAAAAATATGACACGACACCCATCAACTAGTTTACAATTTTTTATCATCGTCCCGTGAATTTTATCCGTAGAATATTCATGAGTCTTATAGACGAAGGTAGGGAAAAGCTTTACATACCTCAAACTAATTCCGGATTAATGATAGCACTGCGAGTTCCAAACAACTAAACAAACGTAATACTTTTCGCGACGAAAATTGACCGACCAGACCGAAACCGTGAGCAATTCCTCTGTCTTTTTTTGTCTTCCACAGCTCTGTAGATGCTAGCCCCTTTTTATTCTCTTTTAATTCACTTAAAGGCAACTGAAGTAGTCTCTCTTAAGGGTATCATACAATATTCTTTTTGGACCCTTCGCAACAAAAACGTGAGTTAGTAAAGAATCAAAAGATAAGGTGTAAACTTGAAATTGTATGCTTTTCCACGTGTCCTTCTTGCACATTAGGTGCTTTGCCTCATCAATCCCATTATAAATAACTTAATACAATCCTTAGTTTAGCTACTGCCACTTGTCATCCCCCACATAAATTATGTCCCCGTAATATTTATTCAATAATCTTAATTGATTTCTTGTCTTTCAACCACAATTCCACATTTAACCAATTACACACATAATTAATTTTTTGATCTCAATTCTCTTAAATATTAATCACTTTTAACACACTTCATATCCTTTACTGGTATGATCATGCGATATAGCACTAGTTCATAGCCTCTTTTGGCAAACACAAAATACAATTTCCAATCACCGTCGTCCCACTTGTTGAGTCCTAAATTATTTCAGGATTTTATCCTCTTATATATCGAGCACTTGATATGCATAATTAAATATGACTCAAGTTCTTTATGGCTCAGGTCTACTTACATACGTCGAGCGGTTCAAGCCATAGCCCGAAAGCCCGGAATATTACATTGATAAAACTTATACTCTTCAATTCATTTACCCTCTAAACCTTCTGATACTTACCAAACATGGTCTTAAACTCTTATATACTCAATATTAACGTGTCTAATCTCATATGACCTTGAAGATAGTCCCGCTCTCCAAGTCTACAATAACTAACTCACGGCAAAACTTGACGTACAAAAGTACGAGGTGTAACAAGTACTTAACCGTATAAAAACATAACTCTAGACATGATGAACTGCCAAAAGGAAATATACAAATATATACGGGCCTACAAGGTCGCCATGATGTAACCGAAACCATCATATCCATACTATACACAGAACACTATCTGAGAAGCCTCTAACATGGAACATCATACTCATACATAAGTTGGGACAGGGTCCCCGACATACCCAATATGCAAAATGACATGTACATATATATACTCTAACTCGATAATACTCCGGATGAAAGTGGAGCTCACCAATCAAGCTGATATCTAGGGACAGCCTACTGTAAGGGGTCCTCTATCCATCTATCTGCACCTACGTGGCATGAAACGCAAAGATCTCCGGCAAAAAGACATCAGTACGAATAATGCACTGAATATGTATGGCAGGAAAGAAACATAACAAAGAAGACAACATCTATGAGAGGGACATAAGCATCAACCAGTACCTTCAGGCTGCCACTGTGAGCTATGAACATATGCACTTATATACTTATATATGCGTATATAACACCATTGTACTCATTGGGCATCTTCCTTACCATAACAGCCTCTGTGGGCATAATCATCATCATGTAACCAGCTGATCATGTAGTGGTGCGTATATAACGCCATTTCCTTCCCCATAACCCATACAGATATCATAAATGCATATATAACACCATTGATCATAGTACATACATACACACACACACACACAATGCATGAAGACTTTTATGGAACATTAGAACATCTTTCGGAGTGACGTGTAGTCGATAACCCTCCGAATACATTATGAACATCAACATCATTATTATGTGCCTTTATGGGACTTAGGAATCATACATATGAACATGCTTGAAAACAGTATCATAAGGGAATGAACAACATGGACATCCCTAACTACTAAGAGTAGAATCATTATGAAATAACGTTTCGTTTACGTTTGGTTTCACTTCAGAACATGCCAAATGAAGAAGGATTATCCTTAACATATCTTTGCAATCTTCTCTCCAATCGTCAACCAAGCTCAATATGATCCTCTTACGTCTACAATGAGTAAAACGACTTCATCGTCAACATATAAGCGTCGTAACTCTTATATTTCGACAACAATATTCTACAAGAAAATGGACAGCACCTCCCTTCTTTATACTACATCCCATAAGATACTAAGAGTCACCAAACAGCCCAAATAACAATAATACAATTTACAATAAGATTTCCGATTACTTCAACAACCATTTTGAGCTGCAAGCTCGATTTACAATTAAAAAAATATAATTTGAATCCAATTCCTTTTCCATGAATCTACCTACAACATCTATAACATCATGCTTATGCTTGCAATATCATTTTCAGCCCAAAGCAACATAAGAATAATCTTCAAAAATAGTCCACATGCCTAGCACCTTAACCTTCACTTTCAATCTCAAGTTTCATATGTTTCTTTCATCAATTAACTTGATAAACATATATACACGCATAACAATAGCAACCATATCATAGTCAAGCTGTTTTCCACAATTTCCAACCATTAAAACAACTTCCAACCATATATATATATATAGCCTTAAAACAGTTCAACAAAAAGATAACAACATCTCTTTCCCTTTCAAGTGCTATCTTGTAATCTTTCACTCAAACACCACAACCAACAAGATGTTAAATAGAACTTAGGCAATAGATAAAATTCTAACCCTAAGCTTAACTTATCTCACCATCATCCTTATTCACATCACAACACCATAGAGGGTTATTTTTCACCTTTGGCTACCTTTGATATCAAACTTTGAGTTAAATGGCTCTCTCTTAGATTTACCTTGAAGCCTTAAGAATCTGTTGGGTGATTTGGTTTAGTGACTAGTGTTAGGAGACGAGAAGTTTAAGAGCCGAGTTGAAAAATGAGTCCCCAAGTCGTTTTATAAAAAGTTAGGTCGGCCACCGCCATAGTGGGTCCCAAAAGAGGCTGCCTGCGCAGACTTGCAAAAATGGGAATATCTCTCTACTCCAATGTCCCATCGACAAACGGTTTAATGCGTTGAAAACTAGACTCATAGACTTTCAATTTGGTGGGCGGAACAATGCATAAGTACAATTATATTGGGAGAAAAGCTCAGTGACATTAGACCTAAATTTCAAAGAAAATTGTGAACGTAACTTGCGCTAACTTTCCCTGACTTTTATTTTACAACGTGCTAGACTTCAAAACTTAACATACAAATATTATATGATTCAAGTAACTTAAAACATGACCTTATCATATTAATCACTCCTAGTTTAACCCCAAAAGTACGGGTTATAACATCTTTGATTCGTTTAACCCCGAAACCTTATAGCACATGCTTAACATTTGTTTAATACCATCCTTAGCCTTGTAGGGGTTTCATGACTCCTCCGAGCTCACATAGTTAACTTACGATATGAATGACACGAAAAAAAAATTGAGGTATAACAGAGATTGACTTTTGAATTGATCTAGATTGACTTTTGAATTGATCTACTTCCTGCACAAAGACGATATCTATTCCGACATACAGAATGACCCCATCAGAGTTGAAAAAGCTAAAATCCCAGGTGAAAGATCTTCTTGACAAAGAATTTATCAGACCAAGTGTCTCACCTTGGGGTGCACCGGTCTTGCTTGTCTGAAAGAAAGATGGATCTTTGCGTATGTGCATTGATTACCGTCAGTTGAACAAGGTTACCATTAAGAAAAAGTATCATCTTCCCAGAATCGATGACTTATTTGGCTAACTTCAGGGTGCCCAGTGTTATTCAAGGATTGACCTCTGATAAGGGTACCATCAGCTAAAGGTTAAGGAAGTTGATGTTTCGAAGATCGCTTTCACAACCCACTGCAGTCATTTCAAATTTCTTGTCATGTCATTTGGACTGAAGAATGCACCAACAGATTTCATGGATCTCATGAACAGAGTTTTCAAGCCATATCTCAACTTATTCGTCATTATTTTTATTGACGACATCTTGGTCTATTCTCGTAGTGAGACTGACCATGCAGAGCATCTCAGAATAGTGTTGCAGGCACTTCAAGATCGCAAGTTATATGCGAAATTTTTCAAGTGTGAATTTTGGCTGAAATTAGTAGCATTCCTAGGCCATGTCATTTTAGGGGAAGGCGTGAAAGTAGATTTTTAGAAAATAGACACTAGGAAGAATTCCCCCAGACCTACTTCAATGTGCCAGATATAAGTAGTTTATTGGGTCTGGCAGGCTATTACAACCATTTCGTTGAGGATTTTTCTCTATCTCAGCTCCGTTGACCAAGTTGACTCGGAAGAAAGTCAAGTTTCAACGGTCAGATGCTTGTAAGAGAAGTTTTGAGGAGTTAAAAATGAGGTTGACTACTGCTTAAAGTAGTAGCTTATGCATCCAGACAGCTTAAGAGTCACGAAAAGAATTATCCGACTCATGATTTGGAGTTGGTAGCCGTGGTATTCGCGTTAAAGATATGGCGTAACTATTTGCATGGAGTGTATGTGGATATTTTCACCGACCATAAGAACCTTCAGTACATATTCAAGTAAAGTAGCTAAGTCTTAGGCATAAAAGATGGCTTGAATTACCCAAGGACTATGATGTGGATATTCTCTATCTTCCAGGGAAGGCAAATATTGTTGTCGATGCTCTTAGTAGGCGCTCTATGGGGATTTTAGCTCATGTTGAGTCAGACAAGAGAAATATGGTAAAGGAAGTCCACCGCTTAGCTAATCTAGGAGTTCGACTTTTAGACTCCGAAGATGGTGGTGTTGTTGTTCAGAAAAGGGCTAAATCCTCCTTAGTAGCCGAAGTAAAGGAGAAACAGTTTAATGATCCCTACTTATTGCAGTTAAAAAAGGGGATTCACAAGCATAAGATGACGACTTTTGAACAAGAGGAGATGATAGTACTTTGAGGTACCAAGGCAGATTATGTGTTCCAGATGTGAATGGAATTAGAGATAGGATCATGTCAGAGGCACACAATTCTAGGTACTCTATTCACCAATTTTCACAAAGATGTATCATGACCTCAAAGTGATTTATTGGTGGAATGACATAAAAAAGAATGTAGCAGACTATATGGCTAAGTGTCCGAATTGTCAGCAGGTGAAAGCTGAGCACCAGAGGCCTGGTGGGTTGGCTTAGAACGTAGAGATTCCCTTTTGGAAATGGGAGATGATAAATATGGACTTCATTATAGGTTTACCTTGCTCATATCGAAGGCATGATTCGATTTGGGTGATTGTAGACCGGCTTACTAAATCAAAGACACTTTTTGCCTGTAAAGACCACTGATTAATAGAAGATTATGACAAATATATTCAAGAAATTATTAGGCTTCATGGGACCCAGTGTCCATCATTTCAGATCATGGTGCTCAGTTAAAATCAATTTTTTGGAAATCCTTTAAGAAAGATTAGGCACAAGGGTGAATCTCAGTAAAGCTTTTCATTGTCAGACAGATGGTCAGGCAGAATGCACTATTCAGACTCCTGAGGACATGTGGAGGGCATGTGTCCTAGATTTCAAAGGTAATTAGGATGATCACTTGCCTCTCATAGAATTTGCATATAATAACAGCTATAACACTAGTATCAAGATAGCACCATTCGAAGCTCTGTATGAGCGAAGGTCTAGGTCGCTAATTGGTTGGTTTGAAGTTGGCAAAGTAAAATTGTTGGGACTATATTTGGTTCATGTCACGACCCAAATCGTGAGAACATAACGGGCGCCGAGCTAGCCTACCGAGCACCACAAAACATACATGCACCTTATCATATAATCATACCTGAGTGGGCCATCTTGCTAACTCTTAAATATCATCAGCTATATGGGACACCAGCCCGAAAGATATATATATATATATATATATATATAAACATCATCAAGCTGAAACCGAGTATACAAGCTGACAAGGCTATCAAAATATCATGATACAACAAAACATAGACCGAGAAGATCATGGAACATCTGACTGTACATATCTATCTACGAGCCTCTACTGTAGTACATAACAGAATAAGGATGGGACAGGACCCTGCCATACCCATCTATACATAAAGGATCGTACCAAATAGACTGCAACTCCGGAACAAGTGGAGTGCTCCTATACAACCGCTCAGAAGTCAGCCTATGAGTCTGAACCGTCTCCCTGTATACCTGCGGGCATGAACGCAACGTCCCCAAACAAAAAGACGTCAGTACGAATAATGTACTGAGTATGTAAGGCATGAATAACAACATAATGAAAACATGGAAGAAACATGAGACAGAAGAAATAACCTGTGCATCTAATTGCCTCTTAAGGAGGATATCATGCATGCTTAGATTTTTAAAAAAATCATTTTCATACATATATAATATAAGTGTTAGTGCTGCAGAACGTGCAGCCCGATCCAAAAATGTTAGTGCTGTGGAACGTACAGTCCAATCCATAAATGTTATTACTGCAGAACGTGCAGCCCGATCCATATATCATATCATCCCGCGTCCGGGGTAACATCATAAAGTACCCACTGTAGTGGTGTGCACATCTACGTGTCGTACCCCACCGACTATAGCGCGGCTCGGTGTGAGAAAATACATACATACATATATATATATATATGTGTGTGTGCATGAGAACCCAAATAAAGGCTATAACTCTATCGGAGTGACGTAGTAAACTTCCGATTACCATTATGGAACTATCATCATTATCATATCTCACCTTGGAAGAACAATAACCATAAGATGAGATCAACATAAATGAACAAAATCAATAATCATGTGAGAAAGATCAATAATCATGAGACAATTATCAACAATATCATAAGAACCTCGAGAATCATAAGCTTCTAGCATTTTTAGGAATAGGGACATTATGGATATCATATGTAAGATCACAACAATGGGATCATGCCTTAAGAAATAAGGGACAGCCTTAACATACCTTGTCGTCTCCTTAACTACTCAACGCCTATCTTTCCGAACTTGCAAACCTACATTCAAGATGATTCATAAAGGTTAAGTTGTTGAAACTCTCGTAAGGTCAAACTAGATTAATAAATGAGCTAATGAAAATCGGACAAAGATTTCCCCCATATTATCTACTCCGAACCAATTCCAAAACAGCTCTCAAACATCAACAACAACTCCAACAACAACTTAATCAATATATTAGAAGGTAAACAAGTACAAATCTATCCAAAAACTTCCTTTAAATTCAGTCCCTCTCCAATAACATCGATAAGTCAACTTGCAACCTTTATACCAAGATTTCCTTCACTTTAAACTGTAAAATTCCTCCATAAACAATTTAATATCATAGTTCAGATTATAAACATACCTTGTATGGCTAGAGAATCCAGTCCACACCTTCGTTTCAAGCCCAAGCAAGTAACCAAGTCCACTAGCAATATTAATACTAGGATGCCTCCACTAATCCTATGATTCTTAGGATTAATCTTCACTTAATTTGATTGGAGAAGGTTAGGAAGAGTTTGAGAGAGCTCATGGGGTCTAGAAGAATCTGGTTTTAGATCAATAATGAGCCTCAAGTCATGGCCTCTTCTATTTATAGCAAGAAAACAATTCTCCACCACCTCAATTCGACGGCAGCATTGACGGACCGTTAACAAGTCGACGGTTCGTCAATGTGCAACCGTAGAATTACAAGAGAAATCGTACAATTTTCTACTGGCTATATCTTTCACTGTGCATCTCGGATTTGCGATCTGTCAGTTGCATTGGAAAGAAGACTCTCTGAACTTCAATTTACATAGGTTATGGATTCCATAGCTCATCCTAATCTAGAAGATATGCCTCTCTCAAGTTGGACCAAAATTTATGTCCAAAATTCTGCCAAGTTTTTTCAAAATTTCGACAAACATAAATTCTTCAATTCGCTTGATCCCGGAACCTTTAGACAATTACTTAGCACTTGTTAGAAGTCTTCCTTAACCTTATAAGGATTTCATGACCTCTCCGAGCTTACGCTAGCTTACTCACGATGCAAATGACGCGAAAATTTTTGAGGTGTAACATTTTTCCCCCCCTTAGAAACATTCATCCTCGAATGTTAAACTCTCAGAGATCTTATGGAAATTTCGGCAGAGCTTCCTCTGTCGCTATAATACTACCAACCAGAAGGTTATAATGTCTCGATCTGGATCTCCTTTGGTAATGGAAATAAATGCGGATATCTGGATCTCATATCATTCTTAACTTCTCAAGTCATCTCTTCTGCTTTTACATTCTTTCATAGTACTATTATGAAGGCTATATCTCTGGTTCTCAATCCCTGAATCTAGAACTTGGTGATCTGATAGAGTAGTAGAAACTTTCTCATTTAATAACAGTTCTGTAATCCGAATATCATCAATTGGTACATCTGTGGGAGAGTTCTCAATACACTTGCGAAGCATAGACATTTAAAAGATTGAATATACAAATTCCAATTCTGAGGATAAATCTCGTAGGCCCTTCGACTATGATCTTGTCAAGTCTAAGGTATCCAAGGGTCAATTTATTCTCCTTATTACCTGTCATAAATCTCTTCAGGATGAGATTCCAAATTTCAAACAATCTAACATTCTCCCATTCTTATAGAGCTTCATACGGCCATCTGGATATTGGAATGATGACTAATACCATATGCAAATTCAATCCATACTAACTGATCATCCCAACTTGATTTGAAGTTTTAATATTCATGCTCATGAAATATCCTTGGACGTCAGAAAAGTGTGCTTTACCTACCCACTTATCTCAATGTGGAAAGCAATACCTATATTCTTCAGGTTTCTCTGAATGTACTGATTCTCAGGTGCTAGTAGAAAACTGGGTATCTTACCAAGATAATTCCATATATAGCTTACATGATCTCTTACAATTATAAAATCCATACTAATCATTCCCTCATTCCTCAATGACATAACCATATGATACTTCAATCTTTCAGACTTCTGTTTATTTATTAATAGACCACGAACTCTGTAATATGTTCTTTCTATCGATCCATCAAGGTCATGATACATCTTTGTTGCTTCTGAACAGACCATCTGGCCTTACTATATTTAACATAAAGTTGGTTCGATATCTTAGGAATCTATCTTGCTGGGATACTCTTTCCCTGAATCCTCTTTCGAGCTTTGGTATAAGAGATATACCATACTTTGCTATTGCTATCCTCGGCTACGCTACACTTCACCCGTTGAAGCTCTATAGTGATCTTATCAAGCCTCTCATATACTTATATCATCTCTCTGGTATGTAATTCTATACCTTTCTACTACCTTCCAGAATAAACATATCCATTTCGGTACTAAATCTATCCTTATTCATCTTAATGCCATGAAGCAGTCTTACATGAACTTACTTCCCATTATCCTCTTCGCTACGGCCACTAACCTCTCGTTCTTCATTTAGGTCCATCTCTTTCCATTTACTTACAATGCGATTTTAATTCTCTTACTTCCTGAATATTCTATGCCTAAAATTCTCTTATCATTTATAAACTTTTGCTTCTAGATAATCATACACATTTACTCCTTTCCATCGTAAGCTATTACCTTCAAGTACTCTCGTGTCTTCAAATAGTTCATTCTCATTTCAGCCTTCTCCGATCGTTAACTCCGCATCCTGCCTTTAACAAAGGCAGTACTAGATTCTGACTTGAATGCTTCTGCCTTGGAAACTTTCCTGTACAATGCTTTCCCAACTGTTCTGTGATGCTGGGACTTCGTATCCACAAGACTAGGTTGTTGTGGCTATTTCACTTAACTTTTCATCTTAGTCAGTTATTTACTTCGAGTACCATCATACTCAATCCTTCTCTGCTTCTTCATTATTGAACTTCCTATTACACCCTTATCTTGAAATTTTTAGTAATTCCTTCCTTGGAGTCCTATCTCCCAACCATATCCTTTTGAGGTGGTTCCTGATTCTGTTACACCCTGTATTTTTAGAGAAGCACTTACCAAATTCTAACGTGAGTATATTGAGCTATGGCTAAGTAAAACAACTTGGGAATATAAGGAGTGGAGTATTATTGAGTATATTCTAGGAATAAATGATGCACATAAGGAATACCGGAAGGTCCTATAAGGAAACAAGTTGAAGAAGTTGAGTTAGCATGTCTTGGGAAGAAGATGAGGGCTATTTGAACGACAAAGAGCCAATTTGGGGAAAGAATATCTTTTAGCATATGATGAGTTTTGAAGTGAAACAAAAGCCTAAATTGAAGTTCATGAAGTCTAGTTTCCAACGCAACAAACCGCTCATTGATACGACGACGGAAAGTAAAGAGTTATGGATGTTACAAGTCCGTCGGGTCAGTGTGCCGGATTTGCTCTCACGATGGTGGGCGCGAAGGGCGTTGCAGGCGATAAAAACCGTCGCGAATGCGAAGGGTTAATTTTTAGGTCGGTGGAACCGACCTTGGCAAGTATAAATGTTCAAGTCATTTTTCTGGTCATTTTCCCAACTGTAGACCCCTCCACAACATACATGCATGTTCCTACAAGTCCATATGCCAATTTTGTTCATAAAGTGTCGAGGTTAGTCATCAACGAGGCTCGGGAAGCCTATAGAGGTTTTGTAGTTCTTGTTCTAAACATCAAATCTTAACGGGAAGAAGGAGTCTATCCAAGATAAACAAAATTTCAAGCTCTTCCAACCTTGATTGAGGTAACAATACTCTTTACTATTGATATTATGAATTGCATTATGGAGATTTAGTTGATAGAGCTTCATAAAGTCGATCGATTGGTTGAGAAATTGAATAAACATCGTGTGGGATGTTTATGGAGTATTTTGGTATTGATGATGATGTTGTTGATGTTAGTATTGTTGTTGTTGTTGTTGTTGTTGTTGTTGATATTGTAATTTTGGGCTGATATAAACAGGGAGATGCGTCCTTGATTTCGAAGGCATTCTAAGAGGAATTAGTTTGAAGGCTTAAGATAAGCTTCTGATGATGAGCCTAACAATAGTATGAAGGGTTTTATATGTAGATTACGAGACTATGAATGATCTTATGTAGATTGCAAGACAGAAAGTAGGTTGGAAAGTCGAGGAGCAAGCTCCAGGTATGATAAGGTTGTTCCTTCTTTTCTTGGCATGGTTCCACATATGGTAAGAGTGTAATGAAATTTGTGACTAGAGATTTGTCAAGTAGAGCTTGTCATATTGTAAGAGTGTATCATGGAACATCTGACTGTACATATCTGTCTACGACCCGCTACTGGAGTACATAACATAATAAGGATGGGACAGGACCCGCCATACCCATCTATACACAAAGGATCGTACCAACTAGACTGCAACTCCGGAACAAGTGGAGTGCTCCTATACAACCACCGAGAAGTCAGCCTATGAGTCTGAATCGTCTCCCTATATACCTGCAGGTATGAACGCAGCGTCCCCAAACAAAAGGACGTCAGCACGAATAATGTACTGAGTATGTAAGGCATGAATAACAACATAATGAAAATATGGAAGAAACATGAGATAGGAGAAATAACCTTTGCATCTAATTGCCTGTTAAGGCGGATATCATGCATGCTTAGCTTTTTTAAAAAAACATTCTCATACATATATAATATAAGTGTTAGTGCTGCGGAACGTGCAGCCCAATCCAAAAATGGTAGTGTTGCGAACGTACGTGTCCGATCCATAAATGTTAGTCTTTCGCAACGGGAACGTGCAGCCCGATCCATATATCATATCATCCCGCGTCCGAGGTAACATCATAACGTACCCATTGCAGTGGTGTGCACATCTACTGCCGTACCCCACCGACTATAGCGCGGCTCGGTGTAAGAAAATACATATACATATATATATATATATATATATATATATATGCATGAGAGCCCAAATAAAAGCTATAACTCTATCGGAGTGACGTCGTAAACTTCCGATTACCATTATGGAACTATCATCATTATCATATCTCACCTTGGAAGAACAATAACCATAAGATGAGATCAATATCAATGAACAAAATCAATAATCATGCGAGAAAGATCAATAATCATGGACAATTATCAACAATATCATAAGAACCCGAGAAATAAACTTTAGCATTTT
>NC_081344.1:38005047-38065034 GCF_029784015.1 Lycium ferocissimum | reverse complement strand
CTACAGATCCGGCCCTCTTACTATGCCCTTCATAAATATCACGCTCACCCTTTGCGATCGCCGTCGCTTCTTCTAAATTCTCGTGGGGGAGGCCTCAAATACGAAAAATGTCCATCCCGTCCTGAAATGAAGCTGTCAAGAAGTCTTTGATCAAATGTGGCCCTAAACTACTCACAAATCTATGCACCCGGTCTCCCATATCGGCTACCATGGCCGGAGCATACTTAGCCAATGAATTGAAATGAAGACTATACTTCTGAGCACTCATATTTCCTTGCTTAGGATTCAAGAACCTGTCAGCTCGAGCCCGACGGACCTCGGGTGGAAAATAATGGCCAATAAAAGCATCTATGAATTCCTGCCACACCGGGGAAGGTGCATTTTCCTTCCTTGAAGATATCCAATTATTATACCATAGAACGGCTACATCCCGCAATTTATAGGACGCTAACTCCACTGACTCAGTATCTGAAGCATGTATTATTCTCAGCGTCCTCAACATCTCGTCTATAAAACCCTGCGAGTCTTCATCCGGCTTTGACCCGAAAAATTCTGGAGGATTCAAACTCATAAAATCATAGGCTCTGGCACGCCGCTCTGTCACCTAGACCCGCATTCTACTGCTGAGCTTGAGCAGCAACTAATTGGGTTAATAGATAAATAGCCTTGGTCATCTGCTGGCCCGAAGCACCCGGTGGAGGAACTGGAGGCACTGGAGCTGGAGCTGAGGCCCCTTCATGCCCCTCTACAATAGGCGGAGTGTGAGAAGTCCGAGATGGAGCCTCATTATGGGACTCACCCTCTTCTATATTTAATGGGGACTCCTGTTCAATCCGCCTTCCTGTCCCAGTCTTGCCCTACTGGGCGGCTGTTACTTTCCTCTGCATGGGCATCGCTGAAACCATAACGCACAATTAGGGAAAAGGAAAATCTTAGAACATAGCTCTATCGCACGATCTATGAAGGAGAAGGATGGTCATTATTCCTAAATGCCCCGCAGCCTCTTGTTTATAAGTGTGGTGTGCTTCACACCCATAAACAAGACTCTACTGGACACGGCTCGTAGACACATCCTAGGATGGAACTGCTCTGATACCACTTTTGTCACGACCCAACTAGAGGGCCATGACGGGTACCCGGAGCTAGCCCGCAGAGCACCACCTTTCCGACTTATCATCAACTCAACTTGAACATACACCATTTCTAACATAAGCTTATCATGAAATGATCCCCAAATATTTCTTAAAACATATATGTACACAAGCCCACAAGGCTACAAAATGATATACATAGAATATACACTAATAGGTCACATAACATCTACTACCCACACATATGTATCTACGAGCCTCTACTGGAATACTGAAATCATAAGGATAGAACCCCGCCATGCCCCAAATATGTACACAAAAGAATATACCAATAAGTGGTAACTCCGGAGTAATGGAGTGCTCCTGTAGCTCTGCTGAGAAAGCTTCTAGGAATCCGATCCATTCCCTTGTCTACCTGTGGACATGAACACAGAGTCCATAAAAGAAAAGGACGTCAGTACGAACAATGTACTGAGTATGTAAGGCATGTACAATAACATAATAGAAATAAAAGAACATAAGATGAAGAGATAACTCCGTACCGTGATTGCCTCTTAAGCGCGAGTCATACGCTAACTTTTATAATAACCAATATCATATCAAGTATGCATATGTAAACTGCCCGACCATATAGGTACGGTGTGATCATCATTAGCCCGCGTCTGGGCCTCCCGCATCCTGGGTAAACAACTTATGCCGCCCAATAGTGGTGTATGCCCGGCCATATAGGCACGGTGTAATCATCATCATAGCTGCCCACTACGCCCATCGTAGTGGTGACTGCCCGCCCAACTAGCCGCGGTGTAATTAAACATATACATAGTGTAAAGCATGCATGAGAGCCCAAGTGAAAGTTATAACTCTATCGGAGTGACATAAGGTCGGTAGCCTCCGATTATATTATGGAATAACCATCATTACTATGTCTCACCTTGAAGGAACTAATATCATGAGGTGAGACAACAACAAGAAATAACATCAATGAAATCATAAAGGTAAGATTATCAAGCTCATGATAGCATCATCTCATAGGCTTTGGAATATCTAAAATAGCATCATTTTCATCATCGTTATCATAGAACATATCTCATCTATATCTCATAAGAAGCTCTTGACAATCTTTAACTTTCAACTTTCGAGATATAAGAAGGTCATGGAAATATATAGGGAATTATAGTATAGGAGTCATGCCTTTGAAAGAAAGGGGCTAGCCTTACATAACTTTACATCTCCTTAATGACTAAGCATTCTCCTTCCAAGCTCACCACTTTACATTCAAGAGAATTCGTACTAAATTAGATCATTTAAGACATGCTTAAGTCTAAACTAAAGCGACTCAGAGCTAACGTTCCTTTGTTTTGACAACTTTCCCCATATAATAAACAACTCCCAAATAGCAGTGGCAACACCCATAATATCATAATCAATAGATTTCTCAAGTTAAACCTTGTTCATTCCTCAAATTCACTTTCAAAGTCATCTATAACCATGCCTACAATACAACACCATACTCATTCTTTACATAATACTTCCTCAGTGACATTAGTATCATTCATAACAAGATTATACTCATCTCATACTAAGAATCATGACTCAAATTAACACTCTACTCAAAATACCATTATTTCTATATTTTGAGCTCATATTCTACTTTCTTCTCTAATCCAAGTCATTCAACCACTCAATACTTTTAATGACATGAAGTAGATGTAAAACTCACCTTTGAGTATATACGAATGATCTTTGAATGAGGATACTTCACTTGAGAAAAACCCCAACTTCACACGAAAGGGAATCTTGACTTCCACAACCCTAGTGAGCTTATCTACACTTGATTCTCTTGGGTCTTGGTGATTAATCCTTGATTCCTCTTAGATTAGTGTGGATATGATATGGGGAATGTTCTAGAGCTTTCAAGAGGTGTGGAGAGTGTGGGAATTGAATTAAATGGTCATGGGTCATATATATAAATAGAAATAGAAAAATCTGGAAAAAGTGACCCGATTGAGTTAGACGGACACTTATACGGTCCGTATAATTTTATATGGTTCGTATAAGTGATCGTATAATACTGTCAAGGATTTTCCTTCCCTGTAAAGATTATACAGACCCTTATACAGATTGTATAAAGTTATACAGACCGTATAAGTGGTCGTATAACTCCACTTTTCCGAAATTATTCTCGTTGAATCGTTTGATCTCAAATCCTTATGGAACCTCCTTGGAACTTTCATAACACTTCATTAACCACCTAAGGAGACCTATAACTACTTCCCAAGACATTACTAAATAATCGTCAACTCGATACTTGCAAAAACCTCTCTAACACGACTTATACCTTACTTCCTTTGGCGAACTTACTTTCACCGATTCGTAATACTTTAAAAATCTTGTAGTATACACATTTAAGCTACCGAATACCCTCCTTAAGGTCATATGGACTTCATGTTCAGCTTAAGATTGCATTACCATTCACAGCACGATGATATGAAATGTCCGGGGTACAACAAGTATTCATGTTGGTTCAGTATTCATGTATTCACGTCAGTCAAGTTTATGTTTCAGTTGCCCTATTGTACCATGTTATTTGTATTGGGGCTTATGTTAATGCTCTTGTTAGTTGTCAAGTGTTTGAGAAATGTTGGAAAGGTCCTACCTACAGAGGAAACTCTGTCAAAATCTTTTTTTTTTTAGGTAAAATTTCAGAGTTAGTCATATTTCTAGCTATGACCTATCATTCGAGGATGAATGGTCCCAAGGGGGAGATAATGTAACACCTCGTGCCTTCAGGCTATGGTTTTACTCGTAAAATGAGGATATAATGAAACTAAGATGGGAAGTGTAGGAAGTGTTTTGAAACCTATAAAAGGTATAAGAAGAGTCTTTGGGCAAATTAAAGTTGGAAGCTACGCAACGGACCATGTTTTCAAGTGAACTTTCGCAAGGCCTCACTTCAAGTGGGCATAACATCCTTATTGGTTGGGAATTTTGAAAAATTACCTTAATGAAAGTTGTAGCCCTTTGAAAAGCCTTTTCATCCATATAAGTATCGGGCAAAACAGATATTTGTACGAAAGATTATGCCCATTTTACTAAAGGTAGTGCGTGGCACCCCCGCGTCGCACGGGTGGCGCATGCCAGCACCCTCTCTGTTGATGTTTATTTCCCCAACTTCCCCAAGTCCGAAAAACATTCTAGATAGAGGTAAAACTCATCTAAGGTATCAAGAACCCTTCAAGGTGAGTTTTTATGGTGTTTTAACATTGATTCCAACTCCCCAATACTTATTAACAAGATTATACCTTGGGAATTAATATACTATCGCTTGAATCTTCATCTTGGACAAGAAACCCTAGAATTCGAAAGTTTAAGAACTTGATATCAAAAGGTAAGACCATTCCTATGATTCTTAATCAATACTAGCATTTAATATATGATTCTTAACATGATTCTCAAATGAAAACATAGAAATTCCAAGGTAAATCCTTCTCAAGCATCCAAAGCTATGATTTTGGTGTTCTTCGTCAGAAACTCAGTTTAGTTTGTTAGATTGGAGCGAATACAGGTATGTAAGGCTAACTCCTTATGTGAGGGAATGTTATTGACCTTCCCCACGCCACGTTCATTCACGATTACTACGAACTGCTTCAGTTGTAGAGTTACGCTATAGTCTATGAAAATCTTCAGAACTTCTATTCTTTAAACGATATAGTTTCATAGTTCGTTCATGTATGCTATTTCGAACAACCGGAATTCAGTACGTAATCAATGTATACCCATGTTTGACATCCCATGAGTTTAAGTCTTGAAAACACAGAATGCTTATGACCAGTTAATACTCTAAATTCTATGAACAACTCATAATTCTAAGTCTCAGAATAGTGATGCTAGTATTCCACGTTATAAATTACAGTATGTTTCTCAAATTCATGATATAAATTGTTAAATAAAAAACACATGTATTTGGGCCCGAGGCCATAGTTTATGTATACGTATACTTAGGCCCGAGGCCGGTAATTGTGCACTTATAATTGGGTCAGAGGCCACAGTTTATGAACTCATATAAACAGGTGATTTCCTAATATCCAGCATGTTTATAAGTTACATTCTGCATCAGTACATGTCCCATGTTGATTCAGTCAGCCATGTGGTTCGCTCAGTTACTTGTATTCAAACGCCGAGTGCCGTGTTATGTCCAGGCCCAGGTCCAGGGCGTGTCATTGGAGACCCTAAATTATTTGATGGTTGAGCCGGCGAGTGTAGACACACGACAACCATGAGAGAAATCTTGATAATTTTCAAACCTGAAAGAAAAAATAGTATTGTTCGGATAACGTTGCTGAGCAGTATGACTTGATGATCTCATGTGTGAATTTGAATATTATCCAATAACTCAAGCCATGTGATTGCACTGAAAGATAAATTTGGTGGCATTTTTGCTATGAAACTTAGAAGATTGACCATCATGTTTGACACTTCGGTCGTTTGGTATGCTGGACAAGCATAAATAATCCTGGGATAAAAATTTAGCACCGCCTTATCTCTTGTTTGGTTCTTAATTCTGGGACAAATTATATCATGATTAGAAATCGTACCGAGATAAGTTATCCTTGCCAGATATTGGAATAACAATACTAGGATTAGTTATTCCTGAATAAAATAATGAAAATGACAAAAACACACCTACGGTCCTAAAATCCTTTTTCTATTAAATAAGGTGGAGGGTATTTTTGTAAACAAACAAGAGATTATACAATACATATACAAGAGTCTGTGACATTTTGCACCCTTAATGTGTACTCTGTTTTGTGAATTGAGCCCTATTTTTTTTTTATGACTTGCACCCTAACCTCTTCAAGTTTTTGCAAAACAGTAAAACTACTCTTTTTATAAATAATACATGAGGGCAAAATGGAGAATACAAATAAAAAATTATTTTTTCTAAAGTTTATTTATTTTAGCTTAAAAGTATAGATGGAACTGAAACTCTTCCCGCCATCTATCATTAAAATGTGGGTGAGATTAGGTTAAGCTCTCCAAACGTAAATATCACTGAAGACATCATCACTGCTAAATCATCCATGGATAAAAGCAAGGGAAATTGAAAGTTCCATCAAAGAAGAAAATATTGAAAGGTAAGAAATTTAGGGTAGGTTCAATATCAATCTTCTTTAATTTGTCATTGGAGTATTGAATTACCAAAATTCTTGTTTGCAACCCAAAAAGACAGGTTTCCAAGTCTATCAAACCTTCAAACAATTGTAGATTTTTTTTTTTTTTTGGTTAAAAACAATTGTAGATACTATCATGTAAAACAAAAACAACAAAGATCAATTCAAGTTTTAACTCTATTTTAGATAAAACCAGCATTATTGCAAAGCTACAAGTGTTTCTCTTCAATTTAATAAAGCATAATGAAAACTAGGCTCAATTGCACATCACAACGCAAAGTTTCCAAGTGTTGTCTTCACCAATTTGATATAAGACTAGATTGGCATAAAGATGTAATAGTGTAACAATATGAGGAATATAAGTTTGTGAAACTGAAAGCTAAAGAAAGAAAACATCGCCTCTAAATTCCCTTGAGTCAATGTTGTTCCACTCTTTGGAACAAATTGAACAACAGTACTCAAGGAATCAAATGTTTTTTTTTTCTCGAGTCATTGTTTGCTAACTCCACCATTTGATTTCTACTCTGCAAAGAAAAAATATACTTGTTAAAGACTTGACATGTAGTGGAACTATGCTATTTTTTCAAGTAAAAAATAATAGATGTCACCTTGTGCCCTATTTGCAGGGGAACGAGACAAAAATGAATTATTTCAGCTTTCTTTAGATTGAATATCATTTCTTTTTTATTATTTAATGATTTTTTATTTGTATTCCCCATTTTGCCCTCATGTATTATTTATAAAAAGAGTAGTTTTACTGTTTTGCAAAAATTTGTAGAGGTTAGGGTGCAAGTCATAAAAAAAGAAAGGATAAGGTGCAAATCACAAAACTGGGCACACATTAAGGGTGCAAAATGCCACGGACTTCATATGCAACAAACTAAACATTTAATAAGAAATAATATCAGAATAACTAATCCAAGTATAACTAGTCCCAGCATAACTAGACCTAGCCTAACTTGTCTTCAAACCAAACAACCCCCTTATAGATATGAGGAAGTCAATAGGCTGAAGTGGAATAACAGAAATAGTAATGGGCCTTATGTTAAAAAAATAAAGTTAAATGGGGGTGTTGTAGAATTAATCGTAGTTGTAATCATCAAACTGCCTTTTTGTTTTCTTCCTTGCCTAGCTTTAACTGGTTTAGCAGCTCTTAGCAAACAGGGGCTATGGAATGGAATTTAAATATGGAAACTTCAAACTCAAATTCCCCAAAACGCCCCTCGAAACGCCTCCTATTTGACCGCCGATATGGTTGGGTGTAAGTCTATTCTTTATTTGTTTCCTTAATATGAATTCGGATGCTTTATTATATAATCCTTCTGTTTTAATTTATTTATCTTACTTTTATTTTCATCCGTTTAAAAAATGATGCATCTTTGTGTTTTTTTTTAGCAATACTTTAATTCCAACTTTCCACGTCGCATGTTTAAGACCACAAAATTAAAGGGCACCGCACAATTCAAAAGTGTTGTTTACTTTTAAATTCCGTGCCAAGTCAAAACTAAACAAACAAATGGAAACGGAGGGAGTACATAAGAATGAAAAATTCTCATATAGGTTTTTTGTTGTTGGCAGGTTTGATGAGTGGAAAGACCCAGCAGAAGATGCCCTAGCTGGTGGAAGAGCAATGTGAGCATTTATTCATTTTCTTTCTTCAATTAATGTTTCTGCTGAAATATAATTGAATTTTGTTTCTTTTCTAGGTTCTGCATTGTCCCACTTGGTAAAGCTTTTCTCAATATGACTTCACAAGCGGTACATAAAAAATATTTCTCCTTTTTTTTTTTTTTTTTTTTTTTTTTTTTTTTTTAATGTTTCTGTTTTATTTAGTAGTATTTCCTCCGTCCAGATTTATGGGGCACCTTTTGGATTTTAAGATTCAAACAAGTCTTTCTTTGACCTAAAACAAGTCTTTCTTTGACCTAACTTTTTCATATCTGTTTTAAATATTTTGAATTGTCAATCATTGTGACTTATAGTTCTTTTTATGTAGTTCCCAAATTTGTAGATTTTATTTCAAAAAGCTTGAAGATTCCATGCTTGAATTCACGGCCAAAAGTAAGCTGTTTGACTCTCGAAATCCGATCTGTGCCACATAAATTGGGATAGAAGGATAGAAGGAGTATTACCTAGTATTCACATCGTATCTTGTTATTCATTTTTTTTTTTACTACTACCTGTTACTTCATTTGCTTTGTTTACCTTGCTTTTTTGCTGTTGTTATTCTCCTTTCTATCCTGCTTCATGTACACTTCATTTGAGCCGAGGGTCTATCGGAAACATCCTCTCTATCCCACAAAGGTAGGGGTCACGTTTGCGTACATCCTACCCTCCCACTTGTGGGATTACACTGGGTATGTTGTTGTTGTTTGTAGTCTAGAGGGTCTGTTTGAATTGGATTTTCTACCCTGATCTCTTCAGATCTCTTCAGTACTCTGATAAATTCAAGTTTATAATTAGACTCCCTGTTTGTTTACCATTTAAAAATTCATTATTTAATAAATAACCAGCTATTATATGGAGGAATTTACACGAAACAGGGAGCATAAACTATTTTTTTTTCTTCTATGCTTTACAGATTTCATGTAGTGGTTTGTTGTTTGATAGTGCTTCAAATCACTTGAATCTTTTGTTGAACTTCACTTGATATCCCAGCTGGATTTTATCGAATAATAGAAATAAATGTATATTTGTCTAGTTTGCTTTTTTATAAAATATGGTGTTATTAACCCTAGGTGATAATTTGTAGTGCTTTAAGCTCTGTTTAGATTTTATTCTAATTTTTTTTGGTTAGTTTGTGCTAACAAAAATTTCAAAGGCTCGACTTCATTTTTATCATTGCATTAAATGATGAGAAATGACTGTTGTTATTATGTATTTAGATTGTAAAACACCAAAGAATGTGTGAGCTGGCAGGTTGTAAAACCTTGAAAGAACTTAGGGTACTGTATTATGTAACTCTTAGAGCTTTCAGAACAATGGTTGCTATACTTGATAGATTTTCCTTCTTTCTATGAGTGAAGTGGTGCCAAACTCAAATGCTCGACTGGGTAAATATAGTACCATTTATTAATTTTAGAGGTCTCAAGCTATAGCTGAAAGGATTTTGGGAAGTCTTTATCGATAGTCCTTTCAATCTAATATCTATTGTTACAAGTAGAGCACAATAGAGCATGTTATTGAGGGAGCGGAGGAGATGAAATGTGGCTAAACTATCAAATAAAGTTTGATTCTCCCAGTTAATATATCTTCCACAATGGGATGTGAATCCACTCCATAACTGTGTATAATATCCAAAAGACATAACAAAACCCCTAGTATTGCAGCTTTAAACAGAGTTGTTGAACTGTCAATGGAACAAATTCCTAAATAGCGGACACATTCCTGACCGACAACATGTGCTTTGAGGTAGATGAAATTTGCTTCTGGAATTTGTATTTCTTATTCACCTTTTGCCATCCAGATTTAGCATCTTACTCACTTTATTTGCCTTTGCTTGTCGCGTTTCTTTATTCTATCCATGCTATTTCCATTTCTAGCCTTGAGAAATACCCAATTATTTGAGATAGAGAAAGGAAAATGGTGCATTTACATGAAAGATAACTAGATAAGGAAAAGCTACACCTGTTATTTCCAGAAGAACTAGCTTTATGTAGTAACAAGCTTGCTATTATCTTATAATTTGTTTTTTTTTTTTCCGGTATTGTTTTCTTTTCAGTTTCTTTCGACATGTTTTTGCAGTAAACTATATCTGGAGTTAATCTTGTTTTATTGGACTGAATTCCATTTCTAAAGTACTTTCAGTGTTATGTGAAATTGTGAAAGCATGAGGCTCCCTGTACTAGAAGTGTACGGAGGTCAAGTTTATTAATCACCACATTTTTCATATGTCATCTTCTCTAATATTTGGGAAATAAATCCATGTATAATTAGTTCGTTCTAGAGGGTTGCTTCTTCTGTTTGTTAATAGCAAAAAAGTACAATTTTAAATTTCTAACTTATTGCCCTTCGAGTTTGGGATGCAGAAAAGTTTGTTGATCCCTTCATCCCAATTTGACTGTCAATTCTGGATGGGCATGGTTTTAATAAAGGACAAATGAATTATGGTATTTGAAGGTAGATGGACCCAAAATTGGGGTAGAATATCTTTTATTTGAAAGTTTAGCCCATGAGAAAGGCCGCGTTTCCTGTTTACTAATGTGGGTTTGTACAAATATGTGGATGGATATTTTTGGTATTTAAATGGCAGACCCTTTGTAATGTTTTAAAGTTGACATCTTGTTGGTTTAATGTATAATTAAATGGTTTGGAATTATCCAAAAGAACAGACCCCACATTGTGGGATTTCATTGGGTATGTTGTTGGAATTATCTAAAAGAAAAAGAAGTGAAAACCGATGAAGTACTTTTTTTTTTTTTTTTTTTTTTTTGAAACTGGTAAAGTTGTATTCCTTAGCATTAAGGGTATGCTGGCCTCCAAAAAGTGAGTAACCAAAAGAAAGGAAAAAAGACTTACAGAAAACCTAGTAAATCTACAATCTGATCTTATTCCTCTATACAAAGTTGTTTACACCAAAAATGTAAAGATACAATACAATTCAATTTAACTTTCTGAATAGAATTGGATCTATCTTCAAAACATCTCCCATTTCTTTCTCTCCACACAGTCCACCATATGCAGGCTGGTATTATCCTCCACCACCTTTTCTGACTTTTGCTCCCCCCCTTCTAATCCAACAACTGAACAGATCTGAAGTGTGCTCTGGCATGATACGTCTTGTATTAGAATGTTTGAGAAAGATTTCCCAAAGATGGGCAGTGAACTCACAATCAAGAAACAAATGTTTGTTAGTTTCCCCTGTTTCATTGCAGAGAAAACATTTGGGTACTAACTGCATCCCTTTCTTTTGAAAAACTTCTTGAGTAAGACGGGCTCTCTTTACCATTAACCATGTGAAACATTTCACCTTGGTAGGTACCAAGGTTTTCCAGATGGAATTCCATTGATATTGTGGCCTTCCAGCTCCACCTTGCATCTCTATCTTGTATGCACTGTTGACTGTGAAACAACCATCCTTGCTATGCTTCCATATAATCTTATCAGGTTCTGTTGTGATACCACTGGAGCCTCCTAGTTTTCCAAGTAATGATGCCACCCTCTCCACTTCCCAGTCATTTAGCAGCCTTCTAAAAGAAAGGAAAAGAAAGGTCCCACCCCTGGGGTGTCCAACATTCACACACTCTTGCTTCGGGATTATTACAAATAATGAACAGATCTGGGAATGATTCCATTGGAGGAGTTTGGTCAATCCATCCTTCTTTCCAGAATTTAATCTTGACCCCATTACCCACCTTAACTTTCAGATTTGCTTCCATCGATGGCCACAAAGCCCTGATAGTTCTCCACACTCCAACCCCAAAGGGTTCAGTGACTGTTTCTGTACACCAAGGACTAAGTTCACCAAATTTAGCCATGATCACTTCCTTCCATAGGGCATTTTCCTCTCCATTATATCTCCATAGCCACTTCATCATAAGACTATTGTTTCGTAGTCTTTAGATTTCTGATTCCCAATCCACCCCTTGCTTTGCTAAGTATTACTTTATCCCATTCCACCAAACTGTAACCCTTTCCTTCTTTGCAACCTTGCCATAGAAATTTTCTCCTTAGCTTGTCCAAATTTTTCACTACTGCTAAAGGAATAGGAAATTAGGACATCACATATGTAGGGAGAGAATCTAGCACAGAGTTAATCAAGGTTAATCTTCCCCCAAGTGACAAATATTGTGCTTTCCACCTTGCAAGCTTCTTCTCAGTTTTCTCCACTATACCATCCCAGATCTCCAGTGCCTTATGCTTATTACCCAGTGGCATACCTAGATAAGTTGTAGGCAGATTCTCCACTCTGCACCTTAATATGCTTGCCAGATCTTGAATATGAGGGACTTCTTTGACATGGAATAGACTGCTTTTCCCCCAATTGACCCTCAAACCTGCTACAGCTTCAAAAACTATCAACATCAATATGATATAGCAGATCTGTTCAGCCTTTGGTTCACAAAAAATAAGAGTGTCATCAGCATACAATAAGTGACAGATCTCCATTTCCTCCCCAGCTCTACCACCAATTTGAAATCCCCTGATCCATCTATTATGTATTGCAATTCTCATCATGCTATCAAATCCTTCCATTGCCAGAATAAAAAGGAAAGGAGATAAAGGGTCACCCTGTCTCAAACCCGTCTCAGATGGAAAAAACCCCACAGGTTCTCCATTTACAAGAACAGAAAACCTGACAGTTTTAATACAAAACTCAATCCAGCTCAGCCATTTGCTACCAAACCCCATCTGCCTGAGAGTGTTTAATAAGAATTTCCAATTTACATGGTCATCGGCTTTCTGAATATCAAGTTTGCACATAACACCAGGTTTCACTCCCTTCATTCTTGAATCAATACATTCACTAGCTATGAGTGCAACATCCTTAATTTGTCTCCCTTTTATAAACGGAAAAGGGTCAAATATACCCCTGTACTATCAGAAAAGGGTTAAATATACCCTTCGTTATACTTTGAGTCTAAATATACCCTTCTCGTTATACTTTGGGTCCAAATATACCCTTATGTTATACTTTGGGTCTAAATATACCCCTTCTCCGTTAAAATTGTCCATGATGGACATAGAATATGACGTGGCACTGATAACTCGGTGAGATGGACACCACATGACATGCCACCTCACCACCCCAACCCATTTACCCCTCTCTTCCCCTTCTTCTTCCACCACTACCATCTCCTCTCTCTCCACAACCTTTGCCACCATCAGGACCACCATCTCCACTACTGGATCACTTTGCAAATAAAAAAAAAAAATCCGACAATGATAACATTCAATTTGTCAATTATATTTATCATCTATTGTCTTGGTCTTAAAGATAGAGCTCATCAGTGAACATGTGCACGTCTTAGGACCTTTACGGTACACCAAAGATACCAACTAGGCGAGCAAAGGACACAATCTGGATTCATCAAGTTTCAGGACGTAAATGTACTTTAAGCAAACTTTTTTTACAACGCTAACTTATAGAAATTAGATAATCCCCAAAATAGTCTTCGGTGAACATGCTGGAAAGTCACTGGGAAGGTTTTGGTGTAGAAACTTGTTGGAAAAGTTTTTGTTGCCTGATCTCACGGAAAACGTTTCAGCTGTTAGATCATGTCGGACAAATTTCAGTCGCCAAATATTGAAGGTGGAGATGGTGGCAAAAGTTGTGGAGGGGAAGGAGATGGTAGTGGTGGAAGAAGAAGGGGAAGAGAGGGGTAAATGGGTTGGGGGTAGTGAGGTGGCATGCTATGTGATGTCCACCTCACCGAGTTGTCAGTGCCACGTCATATTTCATGTCCATCATGGACAATTTTAACGGAGAAGGGGTACATTTAAACCCAAAGTATAACAGAAGGGTATATTTGGACCCAAAGTATAATGAGAAGGGTATATTTGGACCCAAAGTATAACGAGGGATATATTTAACCCTTTTCTGATAGTACAGGGGTATATTTGACCCTTTTCCGTTTTATAAAAGCCATCTGATGTTTGTTGATCAGCTTACTCACCACTTTCTTCAACCTTTTTGCTAGTAGCTTTGCATTAATTTTGTAGACTCCACCTACCAAACTTATTGGCCTGTAGTCCTTCAAATCAGCAGCACCTATTTTCTTAGGGACAAAGCTATGAAGGTAGCATTAGAGCTTTTTTCAAAAGTCTGGTTACAGTGGAAGAACTGGACGGTGCTTATGATATCTTCCTTCAACATTTCCCAGAAAGAAAGAAAAAACAACATAGGAAAACCATCTGGTCCAGGAGCGTTCTCCATAGCACATAAATTGATACACTCCAGAATTTCCTTCTCCTCAAATTACTCAATACCAGGTGTTTTACCACCATGCTGACAAAATTATAACTTTATCATGGAATGTAAGTGGACTCAAAAGTAGGTAAATTGTGAATAATTATTTAAAAGTTTAGTCTATGAGAAAATGTGATTGTGCAACTTACGATGCATTGCCTATAAAAGATATCTGTTTCAGAAAAAGTAGGTGGACTAGAATGAATGAAGAACTTGATTAGGGTGGGATAGGTAAGGACCCTCCACTTCCAACCATTAGTGGTGGGGTACGAGTCACCAAGGGAGCAAGGAAGTGGCCGCTATTTAGCTTTTAGGTAGGGGAGGTTTGAGAGTTTGGGGGTTTACCATATAACGAAGGAAATCTTTAGAGTGATATTTTGTCTGCCTCGTTATGGTATCTTATTAATTGGATTATGATCCCACAAGGCACAGATTGAAGTTAAAGAGTAATTGTTTCGTTGAACTCTTCACGTGCTGCTATCATATTTTTCTCCACAATTGTAGGTTTGTTCTAACTAACCGCTGTCCCATCAGAGTTCTTATTCAGCGTTTGTGAAAGTTAATAATTTGGATGTTGCTGGATCAGTAGACGTAGTCACTTAATATTTTATCAACGTTCCAAATTTCATTTCGAAACAGTTATGAGATTCTTCTTCTGCAAAATTTCTTTGCTCATTTTTTGTTTGTGTTGTTAGATTGACCTTGCTGCCAGCTCTGCTGTTAAGGTCCTTGAAAAGCCAGACTCGCTTTCACCTGCAGTAGTACAAGCCAATCTCAAGGACCAACTCCATAAAATCAACTTTTCTATGAAGAAACTGGAGTTTGATCTAAGTATGCTTACAACTAATGTCAGGCAGGAGTTGCCGTGTTCTCCTAATCTGCCTGAAGACAGTCACAAGTAAATATCATGTGCCAACACCTAATAAAGACGCTGCTGTTTCTGGTTCTGATGCAGAAATTCAATTTCAAATCCGAGAATATGGATTTGAATTATGACACTCTTGTGTCAATCTCAGGATTGAGGGTCAATATCTAACTCTTGCTTATATAGCATATTTTCTAGTTGTAATACTGGGCAGGGTTCAGGAGGTGCCATTGTTTGCAACCATATTGAGAGTCCAATTTGCAGTTCTTTACTAACTTGCTTGTCAAAAATCAAAATAACTATACTGCAGTGCTGGATGATAAGCATTTTCTAGTTTCTTGCCAAAGTGGTTTCAGAGTTCAATCTTTGTATGAAAAAACAAAAACGAATCAATGATTACCCACTCATTCTAGTAGACTTTACAGTAAGCAATAATGTGACTGCACACATCATAATAATTATAATTATAATTTTACTAGCAATTATTCTTGACCTCATATTCAACTGCATAACTTAAACAATAGTTTCGACTATTTTATACTCCCTGGTTGGAATCCAGTTGCAAAACAGGCAAGTCAGATTCTTGTTAATATAGAGAAAAATGCACCAAAATTAGGAAAAATAAACAGAAATTATAAATACCTGTTTAATTTAGGGCTGGGCATAAATACCGAAAATCGAAAAATCAAACCGAACCGAAACTTCAACAAACCGAACCGAACCGAACTAGTTTGGTTCGGTGTTTGGTGTCCACCTTCAAAAAACCGAAACCGAAATAGCCGAACCGAAGTTTGATAAAACCGAATCGAAAAAACCGAACGCACACCGAAATTTAATACATTACCCAAAAAAAAATTAAAATAGTCGCCATTAAGTTTAAAGCAAAAAAAATCCAATTGTAATAAGTCCTCTTTTGCATTTGTATCCCTAATTTTCCACTTCAATTGAGAAAATCAAATATCCTTAACAAAGAAAGGTAACTTGGATGTGTCTTTAGGATTAATGTATGTCCATTATGTGTTTTCTTAATTATTCTTACGGTATGTATATAACACCTAGTAATCCTATATCATGATTATAGTTTTCTGTTCTTGTGTATCCTGTTTGTTTGATTTTGATTTCAATTTATCAGTTTTATGTTTTGTTGCTTTTGAGAATATGAATTAGTGTCGATGGAATCGCTTCTACTATTATAAAAAAAAAAACTGAATTGAAAAAACCGAAACCGAACCGAACCGAACTTTAAAAAACCGAAACCGAAAGAACCGAACCGAACTAGTTTGGTTCGGTGTTCGGTGTCTACCTTCAAAAAACCGAATCCGAAATAGTCAAACCGAAGTTTGATAAAACCGAACCGAAAAACCGAACGCCCACCCCTAGTTTAATTTCCACTTACAATTTCTATTTATTGTTTTTTTTCCCCTTTATTTAGAATGTTTCATAATAGTCACAGTATAATGTTCTATCCTATATAAATAGTCACCAAACGTTATGAAGTTTTGAATAACTAGTGTTTTCTCCCGACTCCCGAACTTATAACCACAATCCTGCAATATCTGTTATTTCCTTTTGTCCCAATTTCTGCATCCGAGCCAGATTAATAGTTGCATTACTTATAGGGGGCTGTTCACAGTTTTGGTTAAAACCAAAACCAAATTGAAAATTTAACCAAATCGAATAAAAAAACCGACATTTGGTTTGGTTTGATTTGATTTGGTTTTAAATTTTAAAAATCGATTATATTTGGTTTGGTTATGGTTCTATTAAAAAATAACTGAACCAAACCGATAAATTATATACACAAATTTTATAATTATTTATATGTATAATATTAGTTTTTCATAAATAATTATAAATATTTTATACCTTTTAATCGATAATTTGATTTTTGGTCTACTTATTTCACATGATTGTTTAAGGCCCATGTTGTTAAGAATATGTCCAAGCCCATGTCTTTAAGTCTTTAACTCTTTTAAGTGTTAGAAACCTACTAATGTGTTTCACGTTAGAGTCTAATATCTTTAACTTAAATTTTTAGCCTTTCTTTGTCACCATTTGATTTTAGGTTGCTTCTTCTTCTTTTTTCGAATTTATACCTTTCTTTTTCTGTCCGAACGGTCCTAAACTTCTAATACTTTTCTTATGAAAAGGACAGATGTCGTAGATTTGGAGGTTATAGAAGATACTTCAGTAACATTAGCATTTGCTGCAACTCAAGCACATGGTAATGCCCTAATACTTCTTCCGTGGGTAATCCGCCTAAAAAGCAAAAAAGAATAACCTCTTATAGTCGAGACCCTAGCCTTGGGGATAATGGTACAAAAACATATGAAGTTTGGATCATTACACAATTTTTTTTTTAATAAAATGAGAGAATTGAGAGCAAAATGAAAGTACTGCCCCAAAGTTTGTGATCATTATACAAAGTTTTTTTATTTCATATATTTTCATTTTAATTTTAAGTAGTCTTTATGTTTAATTATTATGTATGTTTGTAACAACAACTAAAAGCTCCTATGCTCTACTTTATTTCGTGTATGTGTATTAAGATGACAAAAATGGTGCAGCCACTACTAAGTTATTTTTTAGCTCTATATATAATAGTTTAGCAACTTTGGGTAACTTGAGTACTACACTATCACTAATAGTGAAAATATTTCTATGATGTATGTTCCACCTTAAACTATAAATAAAAGTTATCATTTGAATAAAAAAAAGACATGTCTTTTTCAATTTTTTAATGTTTTACTGATAAGTCTCATGACTGCTAGTCATAAACCAAAAAATCTAAGCAAATCAAACCGAACCAAACCAACAATAACCAAACTGGTGGTTATTATTTTATTTGGTTTGGTTATGATTTTAGACATTTAAAAATCGACTAAATTGGTTTGGTTATGACTTTAATCAATAACCGACCCAAACCGAACTATGAACGCCCCTACTTATAGCTTCCTTATTCATAAAAAAAAAGCGGAGTCAAAGCGTGTAAATTATACAAGTTTCTAATAATATCAATTAGTTGATTAAATATTAAATTAAAGTGTGTACGTGAAAATTAAAATTCCATTTCTTTGGGGAATATTTGGAGCATTTTATTTAAGCCAAAAGAGCATATAATAGAAACAAAAAGGGCAAAAAAGAAGAAAGAAATATAAGAACTACACGTGCACCAACAAGAAACACAAATTTATTTCCATCACCAAAGTCGGTTTTATTTTATCTTTCCCTACACAATCACAAATTTATTCTAAAAATTATATGCTTGTATATGGCTTTTCACAAATACAACAACATACTGCGATTCTCAAAATGCTTTGAATGAACTCTAGATAATAAACAAGAAAAAGGAGGAAAAAAGGAGCAGTTTTTTTTGGATTTCCTTTATCCTCCTCACTGAAATGCCCACCATTGATTTAAGCAGAACACCACTATGTCTACACCTTACTTCTTTTCCAGTTCAACAAGTACCCAAGATTCATTTTTCTCTTTCAACTTTATCCAAGAATTCATTTCTATATAGTTTTAAACCCAAGAGGTTTCATTTCTTGAAACCATGTTCTTCCCTCAAAGAAACCAAGAAACAACAGACCATTTCAAAGTCACCTACAAATTCACCCCAAAGACTTCTTAATTTGAACCTCAAAAGAGATGATGAGAATGAGAGTGAGAGTGAGAGTGATGGTGATAATAATAGTGCAGTTAAAGGTACCATTTTGGCTGGTCTTTTGCTTGTGGGTGTAGTTGGTGGATTTGGTGCTGTTGGTTACGTCTACAGAGACCAGATTAATGTTTTCTTGAACCAGTTTTCAGGCTTCATTCAAGGTAAATACTCATGGATTTCAATTTTGTGTTCTTTCTTGCCTTTTGTTCCTGAATTGTTCTTGGTCGTGGGTATTAACTGCTGCTATGAATGGTAATTAAATTTTGTAGCTTTCTCAGATAGGTGATGATTGTTAACGGTCAAAAACACACCTGAACTATCACTTTTTTGTGAGTTTCACAACCCAACTATCAGCTCCCTTTTCCTACCTGAGCTATTAAAAACACCTCGAAGCTGATTAGGCTAACTATCAAGTTGTTCCCTTTTCCTACCCGAACTATCACCTAGGTGAATATAAAATAAGAATGTTAGGCTTATATTTATAGATGTCTGATAGGAACCCATGATTAAATAAGTGATAGTTGTTTTACTACATAGACGGTGATAGTTCAAGTTGGAAAAGGGAACAACTAATAGTTGGGGTGTGAAACTCGCGAAAAAGTGACTGTTCAGATGTGTTTTTGACCATAATCTCTATTGAATACTGGGAAAGTTGATTACATTCAAGATGTTGGTCATCTGGAAAAGCTTAAACTGAATGATTTCTGAAGTTTGCAAAAATTGGCCCAGCTTATTTAGGAGATAGTGGTTAAGGGTTTTAACTCATCTGGGCTAAAGGTACATCACTTCCATGTATCTTTTATCAAGCTGTGTTGGAATCGGTCATTACTGATTGGTTCTAGCCCGAAGTAAATGGAGCCCCTATACAAATTCTTGCAAGAATTAGAACTGCTGATCGGATCAAATGACGATAAAGGTTTGCTTTCACTAGAAAGCACTTTCAGTTATAAGAGTTAAATTTCAAACAATGAGGAGTAGTTGTATAAACATTATGAATGATGTAAATAAATAATTGGGAAAAGGGTCAAAAATACCCCTCTACTTTGAAAAAATGGCTAAAAATATCCTCCGAACTTATTTTGGGTCAAAAATACCCTCTCATCCTTAAAGTTTTCAAATATACCCCTGTCTTGACGGAAATTATCCCCCAAAATAACCCGAAATCATTATTTAAACCTGTTCCATCATTTAAACCCGACCCAACTAAATAATAACCCATAAGATCCCTTTATTCCCCCAATTCCCTCAAACTTCAAACCTACGTATTGGGGGAATAAGGGGATTTTATGGGTTATTATTTAGTTGGGTCGGGTTTAAATGATGGAGCGGGTTTCAAAAATGATTTCGGGTTATTTTGGGGGATAATTTCCGTCAAGACAGGGGTATATTTGAAAACTTTAAGGAAGAGAGGGGTATTTTTGACCCAAAATAAGTTTGGAGGATATTTTTAGCCCTTTTTCCAAAGTAGAGGGGTATTTTTGACCCTTTTCCCTAAATAATTTTTGAGTTGTCTAGGGAAAGTGCTTTTTTTTTTTTTTTTTTGAAAAAGGTAACAGTTAGTCTATATATCCACAGGTATACTACATCAAAATATGTAGTCCCCCTTCAAAAGTGTTACATCTTACATATTGTCCTCCTATATTCCACTAGATTACAACCAATCTAAAGCTGTAAACTATCTTCTGTAAAACTGTAGTGCTTTTAATGTATATTCGTTTATCAGAATCAATGGTTTCACTCTTTCACTGGAATTCGAAGCTGTCTTTGGGAAGGTTGCAAAATAAACTTCTAGCTGGATTGTGTAAATCCAAGCACTCAACCATTTGACTTGTCAGACGCTATGTTGACCATGATTGTAGTTTTTGCCGTCAAACTCACCATATTTTTCTTCCCTTGGATAGAATGGGTCAATTTGGCGACCTTCCCCTTTTTCCTCTACCCCTCTCGCCAGGTGTGTAAATTTTGTGAAAGAGACATTCCAGCAAAGTTTTACTGCCTATGGCCCAATTTTTTTTTTTTTTTTTATTCGTACTGCTTGATATGATTTATCAGCTTTTGTTGCATCTCGAGCAATAAATTTAGTTTCTTTGATGGTCTTTGTTGAACAAATCCAATAACTTCAAGATCCTAATGAACAACTAATGCTATGAATTTTTAACAGTTGTATCACATGGATATATTTATACATTGGGTTTGACTGAGGCTCCTTATGTGGCAGGTTATGGGCCAGCTGGATATGCTCTTTTTGTTGCAGTTTATGCTGGACTAGAAGTAAGAATTGGATTCTTTTTCCTCATTTTGTAATGTTGCAACAAACTGCTACAAAGTATTTGCTAATGATACATGGTTTTGATGTGGCAAAGCTTATAAGTTTTGGATGGTAATATGGTGTATGGTCCTTTTGATGCATATTGGCTTATGCTTGCCCAAGTTATTGTGCTTTAGAAGATACTCATAGGGAGCTCATACGATGAGCTTTTCTTCTTTTCTACTCTTTAAGAGGAATACAATGAACTTGGAGAAACGAGCGAGACTCCATATTTTTATTTTATGAATTGGCATTAACCTATTTACAGTTAGTTTTTTAGGCAGTGTTTTTGTTCCTGTTCCAGATAGATTTGCAGTACCTAGCATTCTTTCAGTTTTAAGTATATCATCTTTTCTGAGGTTCTGAAATCAAACTGGTTTTAACTTTTTAATTTTCTCTTGTAGATCCTTGCCATACCAGCAATTCCATTGACCATGTCTGCTGGTCTTCTATTTGGCTCTGTGACTGGAACTATCATTGTGTCCATTAGTGGAACGGTAAGCTGATGATTTACTTCAATAGAGCGGTGATCAATATACAATAAGTACTCAAAAGTGCAAGTTGCTTTCAGGTGGCCGCAAGCATTGCATTCTTGATTGCCAGATATTTTGCTCGTGAACGTATTCTTAAGCTGGTAGAAGGGAACAAGAAATTTCTTGCTGTAGACAAAGCAATTGGAGAAAATGGTTTCAAAGTTGTTACTCTTCTCCGTTTGAGCCCTTTGCTTCCCTTCTCTTTGGGGAATTATCTCTACGGACTTACTTCAGTCAAGTTTGTGCCATATGTTTTAGGAAGGTCAGTTTCCATTTCTATATTTTACTTCTTTCTTCACCATTTGCTGTTATCTAGATTCCTGAAACTGTTATGTTTTGATTGAGTTTGATGATAAAGTCCAATTTCTAGAATTTACTGGCATTGAATTTGTTTGCTCCCCCCTCCTTCCCCACAAACAAACTTGCTTATATATTTCAGGTATTCATCTGAAAATGTAACTCTACTGGCTTATGCATAGAGAAGAGAGCATCTCAGTGCTAATTCTTACGACTCCCACATCAATTGCTTGCTTTTCTGCAGTCCAGTCAATCACTTCAGTTTTATTTGCTACTTGGTGAAAAAAAAATCAAGTTAAAAGGTCTCAAAGTTCTAAAAGATATGTGCTATTGCAGTGATACAATAAGCTGCGATGAAATGATCTAATGCTTGGTGGAAAGAACACTTTCAGAGTCGTTTGCTGCTGTCTGTTTCTTTCATTTGTATATTGATACTTATAGTCATCTTTGATGACCTGAACGAGCTTAGAATTAGCAGAATTTGCGTTAATGGTTCTTTAAGGGCCCATCTGGTAGGTCAGTGCATTTGGAGAGTGCTTTCAATAAAAAAGTATGTCTTCAAGTACTTGATAATGTTTAAAAGTACTTCCAGTGTGGAAAGAATTCTGCTAGAAGAACACTTTTGGCAGAAGTCTAATTGTGGATTTTCTGCAGTACCTTTTGGGCCTAAACGTTAAGGCACCATTTCAAGAAACAGTTTTCATGCTATCAAATTCAATCAATCAATAAACTGTTCTTCAGTCCCAAAATAGTTGAGGTTTCCCTCTATAACATTAAAATATCAACCTCTATTTTAAGCCTAGGTTTGTAAATTAGACTAGTAACCTGCTTTACAAAATACTTGTAGATCAATTTTTAACATACTTTTCACAAAGCACTAATATAAAGTTGGAAACAGGCTTTTATACTGAGTTTCTTTCTATTATTGCATACTATTTTGACTGATCAAGAGCCACCCAAGGTGCTAAGTTTATTTGAGATATTTTTTGCTTAGATAGAGTAATCTGTCTTCCAGGACTTGTCTAGTGCTCTTCATATTGATTCATCTTATCTTTGGTATGCAGTTGGCTAGGAATGCTTCCTGGATCTTGGGCTTATGTGAGTGCAGGTGCATTTGGTCGGGCAATTATTGTGAGTTTTTCTCTTCCTCTGGCTTTGCGAACATTTTGTCTTTTCAATGTCGACCAATCGCTTTAGTTCTATTATATCAATTCAGCAACAGTTAGGCACTGTAATCCTAATTTACATTGTTTCTCTCCGCTGGAAATATTACTCAGAAAGTAAAATAAAGGAAAAACTCGTGCTATCCTCCTATTTTAACCGTTACATAACTTTTAAAGATCCGTCTTCCTGTAGAATGTAGATGTCCATAGGTACCTTTAAGTCCAAAGCTATTAAGAAACAAATTGCCATTCTGTTTTGATCAAATAATTGAGGATGTGATGTTTGTTCCTTTACGAAGCTGATGTCTACCTCCCCCCATTATTTTCTCTTATTGGAGGGACTATTCTACTCTTCATGCATTGCTGAAATTCAAAACATGTTACCTTCTTAAACCAACTTTAGAAATTTGTGAATCTATGCATTCAGCTTAGTCTAGGATGAGTGATATACTGGGGTTCAGGAGACTAGAAGTGTATTTACCTTTCCTTCATGTGAGTTGAATATCAAGAAACAACTGCTTTATGAACCCAAGAAAGTTCTCTAACAAAAGAAGAAAGTGAAAATAAGGGATTTCTGGCAATTGAATCCAAAAGCTTTGTTATTGCCAAAAAAGTGAAAAACTCCCTCTTCCCCTGCTAATATAATAACTTAACACATCATCTCATATGTTGCTAGTTTGTTCAATATGGTGGTTCCGTGGCAACTTGCTAACCTTAGAAATGTCTTATTTTCTTGTTCTTTCAGCAAGAAGAAGCTGGAGTTGGTTTAGGAGGAGCAAACGGAGGCCAACTGTTGACCCTCGGAATAGGTTTATTGCTTACAGCAGTCGCTGCAGCTTATGTAACACAGCTTGCTAAGGTAACTCATCCATCATTTTCTTATAATAAACCCTTCTGCTTGTTGACACGATTCATAAGCAACGCATTTGCATTTCCTTGATTAAAAGACTACTTATGGCTGGTTGTACCTTGGTTGTTCTTTAACCAAAATGCAGGATGCTGTAAAGGATATCGAGTAGACAATGGAAATTACCTGTGCCTCATGCAAGTAAAAGTAATATTTTTGAATGTCAAGTTGTGACATGACAGCCTCATGTAAATTCGTACGCTAGTTGGTCAAATTAGATAGGAAAGTTTTATACTCAATTGTATCATCTACTTGTTCTGATGCAGAGCTAATTTGCCTCTTTTCTTTTTCTCCATTTGAGGCCCATTTTATTGGAAACGTAATGAACATAAAGGCAAAAGAAATCTTGCCCTACCTTAGTCTTAATTTCGTTGCTCAATGTATTAGTTCAGTTTTACTAGATATTCCAGTATTTGCGGAAGGTTTAGGTATTAGTCTCTGCATTCTGCAAATACTGTACTCCAGTATTTCTAATACTGAAAAAATGAGAAACTTGTTTGAGCATATTTCAAATGAAGTAATAACTCCCGTTTGAAAAATCTTTAACTCGTTTTCCAAGTAAAATTCATGTATAAACAAAACATAAACTAAAGTGTGTGTTGCTATTTTATTGTTTTTCCTTTTAAATATTATTCCTTTATGGAGTAGTATAAATTTTATAAGTCACTCTGGAAATGAGTTTGTGATCATAGTTGTTCTTATAACTAAACAATTTCTTTAACAGAAACAAATCAGTAAGACTTAAAACTTGATCCCAACAAGTAAAAGGAAATGATGACGGCAACAATGTCCACAAGAAGTGAGAATTACAACGTTTGTCTAGTTTTGGATCTAAACAAGGCTTTCCTCCTCGTTGCACAACGATAGTTTTGGCCTTCCGTTATTAATCCTATTTTAGATGATCGTACTATATTACGTGTCGGCGGTTCAGTAAATAGCGTAATAAAGTCTCTCTAAAAATTGAAACCCTCTCCGTACCTTTTTAGACCGTTAGCGGTTGTTTCGCGACCTCAGGCGCCTCTGCGCCACTGTAATCGCTTCACCGGACGGGGAAATCCCACCTCGCCTGAGTGGTAATACTCTGTTTTCTACTGGGAATGGCAACCCCAGCGATTCTAATGCTGCAAAATCAACATATGCGACTGCAATTGCGAACCGACTCTGAATCCAACTGCGAAGGGCTTCGATGTGGTTCGAGCTAGACACGTAACCCATAATCGTCATTTTTAAAGCTGAAAATTATTATGGAATCATGGTAGAAGATTGCAAATTCACCATTGTCGGAAAATTCCTAAAGACAAGGCCCCAAATTGATAAAATCTGATCGACCTTTGCCGAAAATATTCCGATCAGAGATAAGGTTAAAATTGGAGTCTACGACTATCGTACAATTTTTATTGATCTTAGTAATGAAGAGGATTTTCAAATAGTGTACTTTTGGCGAGTCATTGAGATTGAAGGACTGCTTATGTAGTTACAACTTCGGACCCCGGAGTTCAAGCCGTAGGAAGATGGCCCCTTCTCACGAGTAAATTTTGTTACCGGGACCGCCTTTTCACTTGCATAAATGACATTGGATTAAACAAATTCTGAAAACTGACACAGAAGACATCCATACATTGATGGCCAACTCTGATTCAGACGTTGAAGATAATGACTCTGCAGTAAACTTCAGTGAAATTAAAAATGCTATTCATACTTACTCTAAGAAGAAAGCAGTATGCATAACTCACATAGTGATTGATGCTTTTGAAATTCTCCATACTGAAATGTATAAATTAAAGAATGCATATGCTGCTCTTGGAATTGATCACAAAATCCTAGAAGAAAATAAGGAGAATCTGAAAGATACGACTAATACTCTCAAGAACTAGGTTCTTCCCCTAGATAATGAAAAATCAGCTTTGGAGACTAAAAAGAGAAGACTTCTGGCTGCACCCTCTAAACTCTAAAGGCAAAGATCATGCTAATGACATTCTAGATAAACTAGAGAATGAACTAAAAATGGTCAAGGCTGATTTCTCTGCTGAGTGTGAAAGAAATAGGGTGCTTCAAGAAAATCCGAACAAGGCCAAGTATGAATTAGATAGAACACTTCAATGGACGGTCCTCAGAAGTGTTGACATCTCTGCATGCTAATCATAGTAGTAACAAAGAGGGCTCAAGACATAAAAAGGTCAAGACCCCTACAATCCCAAAATCATTTATGTCTCTATCCTTGAGAATCGCTTATGCACACACTGTGGGAACAATGGGCACTTTAAAGATGCATGCATGGATAAATTCAAGGCAATTCATAGAAATTTGCAACATATTAAGAAAAAGAAGAATACTGAACCTGGTTCTTCACCGAAAAGTGCAAGACTGCCGGGATGAACTAAAAAATATCTAATTCATCCTTTACTCATAAAAAAGGGACCCAAGCTAGCCTAAATTCCTAAAACTAACCTCTTATTTATTTTGCATGCGAATGAGCGGAAGCAAGAACATGTGGTACGTGTATAGTTCTTACTTTAGACACATGACAGGAGAAAAAGAAAAATTTCTCTCATTAAAGGCCTATCTAAGAAGGAGTGTGGGATTTGACAATAGAAAGAAAAGAGACATCTTTGATATCTAAAAAGTTGGAAAATCCCACTCTCAATCGACTGAGAACATGTATTATGTCAAAGGGTTGAAAAACAAGTTGCTGAACGTGTCACAAATGTGTGAAAAAGGTATCTAGGTTCTTTTCACCTCTAGTGATTGCATTGTCACACAGCCCAAATCTAAGAACCTGGTTCTTAGAGGACAAAGACACAATAACGCGTACAGAGCTGATATCTTGGCTCCTTCAATGAATCAAGCAATAAGTCTTAGTGCACGTAAAACTGATTTATTGTTGTGGCACAAAAGACTAGGCATTCAAGCTTCTCCATGCTGAACAAGTTGATAATAAAGGACCTGGTTCTTGGTCTGTTAAGATTCAAGTTCGATGAAGACAAGGTATGTGATTCTTGTACTAAGGGAAAACACATCAAGTCCTTATTCAAATCAAATAAAGTAGTCACTACCTTTCTGTAACATCCCGTACTTCTGTACTAGAGTATAGAACCATGGGACCAATCGAACCATGTTTTCAAGTGAGTTTTCACGAGGCCTCACTTCAAGCTAGCATAGCCCCCTTATTAATTGGGAATTTGGGAAGTATCTCTTTGAAATACCTTTTCATCCATATAAGGACCAAGCCAAACAGATCTCTGTACAAAATGTTATGACCGTTTTACTGAAGGGTTACAAACCAGTCCACTTGGCACACATGCGACGTAGATTGCAATATAAGGCGTAGAATGCAATCTGCGACACATTTTCCAACACATTTTGGACCAAATTTCAGTCCCGAAATTTCCAACATTCTGTTTCGATATGCCTTAGCATTTGCATCCATAGAATGCAATCTGAGGCGCAGATTCAAACACAGACACACCCGGATTCATTCATGTCGCGTTTTTCCGAATTTTTGTTTTATTTTTCAGTTCTCCAAGCCCTAGCATGACTTTTATCTCCTCTTCATCTTCCCACATCAAGGTAAGTCTCTTCCATGTATTCTTAAGTAATTATAACACTAATACATGAATTCTTAACAAGATTCGACGCTACAATCTTAGGATTTTCAAGAAAACCTCCTCAAGGTTTCAAGTTCAGATTTTTGGAGTTTCTTCTTCAAAAGTTCAGACCTTTTCTTCAAGTTTTGGAGCAATTACGGTATGTAGGATTTCTATCAATGTGTGGGAAAATCTTTGTTCTTTCCCACACCAAGTTTGATCCATGAAACACGTTTGGTCTCAGAATCAAGATTATGCTTTAGTTCATGATAACCCCAAATACATGTACAACTATATACCATGCATATTTTACGATTTTGATAATTGTATTCATGATATGTCATTATGATTGTCATGAACCTGTCCGTAATCCACGAATGCTCATGCTTTGAATTCCATGGGTTCTTAATTACAAGTCATGAACCAATATTAGTCAATTCCATGAATCACATGTTTCCATGTTTCATACAAGTTATATTATATATTTCTATTTATGTTAGATTAGACATATAAATCACATTTACAAGTCATGCTATACAAGTCATGGGCTTTTTCAGCCGACCATGTTCATGTTTATATTTTTAGGAGTTACACAGATTACTGAGAAGGTTTAATACATGAAATTACGTATGCCAGTGTAGGATAAAGATCTCTCAGTCCAGTTAAGATGATTCTTTCATGTTACCCATTGCAGGTTATTTTATGGATCCCTTTTGTCATGTTCATGTCTCGTATCTCGATAAGGTACGAGATGTCTTAGCTGATCGGGCAGAGATCAGATACCACGTGCTCACGTGATGGTTACATATCGGTTATACTAAGGCTCTCCCACTTAAAATTAATAACTCATGTTATATATATTCATGTTAGTTTTTGTTCATGTTCATGTTCAATTTCAGCTTAGAATTACAGTTTCAGATCCGTATTACTTCATGTACTCATGTTTATTGATTTGAGTTGCCCATTCCCTGAGCACCCCACTTACTGGTCTTTCATTCAGTTGCTTTACATAGAAGTCCCGGGGCCTGCATTTCACGATGCAGGTACTAACTTACAGGACGACGGATCTACTTGCTAAGATTATCGTATCAGCTATTGGTGAGCTCCAACTCATTCGGGGTGTTATCTTTATTCTATGTTCATGTCATGTTAGGTAGTAGAGGTATGTTGTGGGCCTTGTTCTGGTAATTAGTTTAGTATTTAGATTCATGTTCAAAGGTTTCATAGACTGGTCTAGTATGTGAAGTCAGATGTTATAGTTGTTGTATAGCCCATGTTGGCTTCGTACCTATTTGTTTCAAACTATTTCTGCACTAATAATTTCAGACAGTATTTCCAGCACTTATTATTGATTATTAAATCACATGCTTCATTCAGAATTTTCATGTTTTAACTTATATTCCGCATTAGTACATGTCCCATGTTAATTCGGAAAGCCATGTGGTTTGCCCGATCACATGTAGCAAGGCACCGAGCGTGTTACGTCCAAGCCTAGGTTTGGGGCGTGACAAAGCTTAATATCAGAGCATCAGGTTCAAGTGTCTTACAGAGTATATGAAATCGTGTCCAGTGGGGTCACTTTTATGTGTGTGTGCAACAATTGACCACCAAGACATTTTGGATTGTCTCACATCTTTCATACTCTAGATCGTGCAATTAGAGCTATGCCTTCGGGATTTCTTCTAACTCATGCCGTATTATGTATTTTAGAAAATACCTGCCAAGAGAAAGTCAGCTACAAGCAAGAGGGCTGCTACTAATGCTGCTCAAGAGTGGACTCTCAGTCTTGAGAGTAGGCACCAAGGCTCAGAGAGTTTCATCGAATTCAGCACTCGACTTCACCCCCACCTACTGAAAGGCCTGCCGAGGTTTGTACTACAATCATTCCGCCGTCCAGTGCTACTGATATAGATGTTAGGGGAGCTATCCAACTGCTCACCCAGATTATTGCCACGCAAGCTCAGTGTCTGGGACTAGCTCTAAGTGCGGGTACTCACGAGGGGTCGTCCAGTTCCAGGATCAAGAAGTTCATTCTATGAACCGTCTAGCGTTCATAGGGTCCAATAAGCCTGAGGATCTGCAAAACTTTATCGACGATGTTCAAAAGATTTTTCGTGTCATGCATGCTACTGAGATAGAGGCAGTAGAGTTTACAACTTATCAGTTGAAAGATGTTGCTAACATTTGGTGTGAGTTGTGGGAACAGTCCCAAGGGGAAGATCCGTCTCCTGTGATTTGGGATGAATTCGCAGATGCATTCATTGAGTCGCAGATGCATTCATTGAGCACTTCCTACTGCTAGAAGTCAGGGAGGCTAAGGCCCTAGATTGCGAGTGGCTCAAGTAGAACAACATGAGTGTGAATGAGTACTACCTCAAATTCATCTCATTGGCTAAGTATGCGCCAGAAATAGTTTCTGATATGAGGGCTAGAGTTAGGCGTTTTGTGTTAAGCCTTGCACCCTACTTGTTCGGTGATGCTAATATCGCTGCTCAGAATGAAGACATGACAGTTACCTAGATGGTTTCTTTTTTACAAGGTAACAAGGACAGAAAGAAGGAAGAAGAGGCACTATAGAAAGAGAAGGACAGGGAGCTCAGTAAGAGAGCTAAGTCTACAGGTAATTTCAGCCATGGAGGAACCCAGGGAGGTGGAGGCAGACAATTTTTAAAAAATAGGTCATTAGGACCACTCCTTCTGCATCCACTGCACCAGTCCCGAGGTCCAGGTATGATCAGAAAAGATAGAATTTCAGAGCAGCAGACTCATAGTCACAAGCCAATGTAGGTCAGAAGACCTTTGATTATGCGATTTGCAGCAGGTGTGGTAAGAGACACCCAGAGGAGTGTAACATGAGCATAGATATATGCTTTAAGTGTGCCAATAGGGCCACTATCAAAGGGAATGTCCATCAGTGAGATAGGGTACCAGAGGTAATGTGGCTTAATCCATAAATTCAGTAGCTCATCGAAATTCACAAGCCCAATCAGGGGGGGGGGGGTGCTGCAAAGTCTGGTAATGCAGACGGAGGTCAGAATCGCTTGTATGCAAACACCACTCATTCCGTTATCTATATGCTCTTATTCATAATACTTACTCAATTTCATAGAAATATATCATCATTCGAAACATAATTACTTTTATACACATAAGCCCTTTCGGCTATCAAAATATATATATATATATATATATATATATATACACATGGAGACATGGGACCATACTACCCACACATGCGTATCTACGAGCCTCTACTAGAGTACTAGACATATGGACGGGACAGACCCCGTCGTGCCCAATCATGAGTATATACATATATGTGCCAAAAGAATAATCAATAGCACCTCCGGACAATGGAGTGCTCACACGTCGCCTACTAGCCCCATAGATCACTATTAAAAAATCTCCTTGCCTACCGTGGGCATGAACACAGCGTCCAAAGAAAAAGGACGTCGTACGAACATTGTACCGAGTATGTAAGGCGGGGAATAAAATAAGCATAATAAGCATATCATAAGTCATGGGATGGATACAACCCGTGTACTCATATAATCATATATATATATATATATATATATATATATATATATATATTATATATATATTTCATATACATTCATCATACATAAGCATGTCATATATATTACCATTGCGTATGCCTTATCATATCACATATACATCATCATGTCATCAACCCGCGTCCGGGTATCTATCATATGCCGCCCACTAGTAGTGTCATGCCCGGCCCTCTGGCTCGGTAGAATCATAGCAGCCCGCCTTAGCGGTGACATGCCCAGCCATCTAGGCACGGTAGAATCATAGCGACCCGCCTTAGCGGTGACATGCCCGGCCATCTAGGCACGGTGGAATCATATCATCATACATAGCATGCGTTTATCATCATACATATCATATATTATCATAAGTTCATCACTATCTTTCACTTCATGGACATATCATGGCATTTATCACAATTCAATATCATTTTACATATATCATCATTAATGCATATATTAGAACTTGGGAACAAGTATAGTCATGTCGGGGTGACGTAAGGTCGTGAACCCCCGATGTCATTATGAGCATTCGTAACTATCCGTACCTCACCTTGAAGGGACAAACATAAGGTGAGTGTGTGTAATGATTGACATCAATAGATTTCATATAACTTCATTAGCTTAGTTGGAACATTACATCATAGGCTATCGCATCTCTAGCTTTAAGCTCATCATTATCACTATCGTAATCGTAGCATATCTCTTATCTCGTATGGCTATTCGTGCATAATGGCTCTTAACCTTCTTGAAGATAGGACATCGTAATGAAAGAGGAAATTCATGCCATATGGACTCATGCCTTAGAAGGAAGGGATTAGCCTCACATACCTTTGTCGTTTAGCTATTCTATCGCTTGCTCGTTCTCCTTGAGTGCACTTGTTTATACCTTCAAGAGAATTCGTATCGACGTTAGCTATATCGTCGTGAAAGCATACTTACTAAAGCTATAGAAATTTGGGCAGCATTTCCTTTGTTTATACTACTTTCCGCCATATTCCATATCAACTCCCAACATTCATAACGACAATCACAATATCACTAACAACAATCGTCATTCATTTACATAATTCGCATTTCACAATTCTACTTCAATTCTCCATATTCATGACTAAAAGTCCATCGTCGTATTCTTTCATATCCAATACTTATTTCATGTTCTATAGGTCATTTATAACGCATTCATATCATCAACATATCCATTTCCATGATTCAATTCAACTATCACATACTAGCAATACTATTCACACATTTGATGACCCATTTGCTATACACTTCTACAATCCATGTGTTTCAACTTATAAATACTTCAAACAACATGTAAACATTATGAAACTTACCTTAGATGATGGAGGAATAAGCTTAGAATGGTGATTCACCCTTAGCACCAAAACCCTACTTTCTCTCTCTTGGGAGTTCTTGACTTGGATGACTTTTAATGGGTTTCCTTCACTTGATCCTCTTGATTTCTTGTTGTTGATCCTTGATTTCTATTGTTTTCTCATGGGTGAAATGTTTGGAACTCTCTAGAGGTTTCTTGTGTTGTGAAGATGAAGAGTGAAATGAAAATGAAATAAGAATTGGTCCCTTATATAACAATGAGCTTCAGCCCGACCATGATATACGGACCAACATACGGTCCGTATGTTTTATACGGTCCGTATGTTGGCCGTAGATCTGGTCCGGTGAAGTATACTATTGGACTGAATCTACGGTTGGACATACGGTCCATACATTTTATACGGCCGCATATGTCGGCCGTAGGTTGGTCCAGATTTTCGAAATCGTTTCGTCGACTCGTTTGATCTCCGATCCTTATGGAACCTTCTTAACACTTGTTCCTTACTTCAATACCATTCTAAGGGACATTATAACTCTTCCTCAAAGGGTCATTAAGACATCATTAACTTAATACTCGAAATTCTTATCCGATGCCCAACATATGACTCGCTTCTCTTAACAACTTTCTTTCCTTAACCCGAATGTCTTTGGAAATCTTAATTAGCATCATCAATTACTATCTCTTGCTTATCCCAACCTCGTATACGTCATGTCCTTCGTGAGTCTATTCACTGTACGCTAACGGGGAATTTTCTAAGGTGTAACATTCTTCCCCCCTTTTGGAACATTCGTCCTCGAATGTTAAGTCGTCGGGAATTCTAGAAAAATTTGCCAGAGTTTCCCCTGTAATATGGCGATACCATCCTGTCACAACAACCCATAATATCATTGCCTCACAGGGCCACAACACAATAGCAATATAGATTGGCCACACACGACCCATATACATAAAAATAAAGCATACATACCTTATCATTTCGAAGTTTCATCATAGATTTCTTCTGAGGGCTGAAATAAATGCGGGTATGTGGATTTCATCTTCTCTTCCGCTTCCCAAGTCATCTCTTCCCGATTGTTATTTCGCCATAAGACTTTCACTGAAGCTATTTCCTTGTTTCGAAGTCTTCGTACTTGCCTGTCTAGTATGGCAATAGGCACTTCTTCATAAGCTAGCTTTTCTGTGATCTGAACATCATCTATTGGCACAATCTTTGTGGGATCTCCCACACATTTGCGGAGCATAGAGACATGAAATAATGGATGGACTAGTTCAAGCTCTGAGGGCAATTTTAGTTCATACGCCACTTGACCCACTTTGCGGATGATTTTGTAGGGTCCAATGTATCGAGGACTTAACTTTCCTTTCTTGCCAAATCTCATCACCCCTTTCATCGGTGATACTTTCAAGAACACCCAATCATTAACTTGGAACTCTAAATCTCGCCGGCGGTTATCCGCATAAGACTTTTGGCGACTTTGGGCTGTCAATAATCGATCTCGGATCACCTTGACTTTTTCTACTGCTTGTTGAATCAACTCGGGGCCTATCAATTGCACTTCTCCGACATCAAACCATCCAATTGGAGATCTACATTTCCTTCCATATAGAGCTTCATACGGAGCCATTTGGATACTGGAATGGTAGCTATTGTTGTAGGCAAATTCAATTAGGGGTAAGTGGTCATCCCAACTACCACCAAAGTCTAAAACACATGCCCTTAACATATCCTCCAAGGTCTGTATAGTGCGTTCGGCCTGTCCGTCAATTTGCGGATGAAATGCCGTACTAAGCCTTACTTGAGTACCTAGACCTTCTTGAAAGGATTTTCAGAACTTAGCTGTAAATTGTACTCCTCTGTCTATGATGATGGATATTGGAATACCATGAAGCCTTACAATCTCCTTAAGATATAACCTTGCATAGTCTTCAGCTGAATATGTAGTTCTGACTGGGAGAAAATGAGCTGCTTTCGTCAATCTATCCACAATTACCCATATGGAATCATGCTTGCCTCGAGAGCGGGGCAATCCTACAATAAAGTCCATATTGATCACTTCCCATTTCCATGTAGGAATTTCCATTGCTTGCAATAATCCTCCTGGCTTTTGATGTTCTATCTTCACTTGTTGGCAATTTGGACATTGTGCTACAAATTCCGCTATGTCTCTTTTCATGCCATCCCACCAATACATCATTTTGAGGTCATGATACATCTTTGTCGTTCCTGGATGAATAGAATACCGAGAGTAATGAGCTTCTTCTAGAATTCGGCGGCGTAGTTCCGCCACATCCGGAACACATAACCTGTTTTGATACCGGAGGACCCCATCTACCGAGACTTCAAATGGTGACTTTTCTTTTGGAAATTTCACACCTTTATAATACTTCAATTTGGGATCCTCGTATTGACGCTCTTTTATTTCCGCATCCAAGGATGAAACTGTGGGATTGTTAACACTAACTCCTGCGTCGTCTGAATCAATTATACGTACTCCAAGATTTGCTAGCTGACGGAGTTCAAGAATCATTTCTTTCTTTCCCGAGGGTACTTCACATGAGCTGCCCATTGATCGGCGACTAAGCGCATCCGCTACCACATTGGCCTTTCCGGGGTGGTATAAGATATTCACATCATAGTCTTTCAATAGTTCTAACCACCGCCGCTGTCGCAGATTCAACTCCTTCTGTTTGAAAATATATTGGAGGCTCTTATGATCTGTATAGATATCGACATGCACGCCATACAAATAGTGTCTCCACATCTTCAATGCATGAATAACTGCAGCCAATTCAAGATCGTGAGTTGGGTAATTCTTTTCGTGTTTCCGCAGCTGTCTCGAAGCATAAGCGATGACTTTTCCATGCTGCATCAATACACACCCTAACCCAACGCCGGAAGCATCACAATACACAACATAGCCATCCGGCCCTTCTGGAAGTGTTAAGACTGGAGCTGAGGTTAATTTATCCTTCAACTCTTGGAAGCTACGCTCACAAGCGTCATTCCATTGAAATTTTGCTGACTTCTGGGTTAACTTCGTCAATGGGGCCGAAATAGATGAAAAGCCCTCTACGAATCTTCTATAATAACTTGCCAAACCCAGAAAACTACGAACTTCTGTAGGCGTCGTAGGCCTTGGCCAAGTCTTCACAGCCTCTATTTTCTGAGTATCAACTCTAATGCCATCATCTGAAATCACATGGCCCAAGAATGTCACAGAATTTAGCCAAAACTCGCACTTTGAAAATTTTGCATACAACTCCCGAGTACGGAGAATTCCAAGAACAATACGTAGGTGATCTGCATGCTCTGATTCTGTGCGAGAATACACTAAAATATCATCAATGAAGACTATCACAAACAAATCCAAGAGAGGCCTGAATACATTATTCATTAAATTCATAAACACCGCCGGAGCATTAGTTAGCCCAAACGACATTACTCGGAATTCATAATGGCCATATCTTGTTCTAAAAGCTGTCTTGGGAATATCTTCTTCTCTAACTCTCACTTGATGATAACCCGACCTCAAATCTATTTTGGAAAACCACTTGGCACCTTGTAGTTGATCAAATAAATCATCAATTCTTGGAAGAGGATACTTGTTCTTTATCGTCACCTTGTTCAGCTGTCTATAATCAATGCACATTCGTAAGGAGCCATCTTTCTTTTTCACAAATAATACTGGCGCTCCCCACGGTGATGAACTGGGTCTAATAAACCCCTTCTCGAGCAAATCTTTCAACTGAGCCTTTAATTCTTTCAATTCTGCCGGAGCCATTCGATAAGGAGGAATAGAAATAGGCTCGGTGTCCGGCAACACATCAATGGCGAAGTCAATCTCCCTTTCTGGAGGAAGGCCTGGAAGTTCATCTGGGAATACATCCGGAAACTCATTCACTACCGGAACAGATTGGAAAGTTGGCGATGTTGCCTCGGTGTCATGAACTCGGACTAAATGATAAATATAGCCCTTAGCTATCATCTTTCTCGCCTTAAGGTAGGAAATAAACCTACCCCTCGGGGTTGCCGTATTACCCTTCCATTCAAGCACGGGCTCTCCCGGAAATTGGAATCGAACTAATTTCATTCGGCAATCAACATTAGCATAGCATGAGGCCAACCAATCCATACCCATTATAACATCGAAATCTAGCATTTCTAGCTCGACTAAATCAGCTTTGGTTTGACGATCACATATCACAATAATACAATCTTTATACACTTGTTTAGCTATCACGGGATCACCAACCGGAGTGGATACCTCGAAAGGTTTGATCGGCTCGGGTCTCACCCCAATACGATTAGCAACATAGGGGGTAATATATGATAACGTGGAACCCGGATCTATCAATGCATACACATCATGAGAAAACACAGTCAATATACCTGTGACCACATCTGGAGACGACTCGAGATCCTGTCGTTCGGCTAAAGCATATAAGCGGTGTTGTGTGGCACCTGAAGTAGATGCTCCCCCTCGGCCTCTACCTCGGCCTGCTGGAGTCTGGGGAGTCTGCCCTGTAGGACGTACCGATGAAGAACCTGCTGCCGAACCTGTGGGCTGAACCCCACCTCTGCCATATCTCACCGGACAATCTCGCATCAAATGCCCAGTCTGTCCACAAATGTAACATGCATCTGTGCCCTGTCGGCACGGCCCTGAGTGCAATTTTCTACACTGACTGCATCGAGGAACCGGTGGTCTCCCTTGACTGTAATCTCCCCCAAACTGAGAACCTGGGGCCCTCGAACTCTGGCCCTGTCCTGAACGGAAAGAGCGATCAGATCTCCTGCCTGTAAACCGGGGAGGTGCACTCGTCACTGACTGGCCTGAGTGCCTAGAGTATGTCTGTCTTGATCCCCCTCTATAGTCACTACCTGTGCCCATGGATCTGGCCCTTTTGCTTTGCCCCCTATCAATATCACGATCACCCCTCTGCGGAGGTTGTTGTCCTTCAAGATTTTGGGCATGGGCTTGAATGCGGGAAATATCCATCCCGTCTTGCAATGAAGCCGTTAGGCAATCCTTAAACAAATGTGGCCCTAAGCCACTCACAAATCTGTACACCCTGTCGCCCATGTCGGCTACCATCGTAGGGGCATATCTAGCCAAAGAATTAAATTGAAGGCTATACTCCCGGGCGCTCATGTTGCCTTGCTTCAAATTCAAGAATCTATCCGCTCTAGCTCGGCGGACCTCGGGCGGCAAATAATGACGAATGAAAGCATCAACAAATTCTTGCCACACGGGAGGAGGCGCATTCTCTTGCCTCGACGCTACCCAATTGTTATACCATAATACCGCCACATCTCGGAGTCTATATGATGCTAACTCCACTGACTCAGTCTCGGAAGCATGAATAATCCGCAATGTTCTTAGCATTTCATCAATAAAACCTTGCGGGTCTTCATCCGATTTTGACCCAAAGAATTTCGGAGGATTTAGGCTCATGAAGTCACGGGCTCTAGTACTAGCTGAACGATCACTTGGGCCCGTATTTTGCCTTTGTGCCTGAGCGGCAACCAACTGTGTCAATAAATTAATAGCCTCGGTCACTTGTTGACCCGATGTAGCCGGTGGAGGAACTGGAGGCATCTGAGCTGAACTGAAGCCCCTTCTTGCTCTTCCGTAATAGGCGGAGTAGTGGAGGCATTAGATAAAGCCTCATGATGTGATTCATCCTCATTTGCATTCATGGGCGGCTCTCTTTCTGCCCGCCTTTTCATAGTAACCTTGCCCTTCGGGGCAGCTTTAGCTTTTCCTTTTGGCGGCATTTCTGAAATCACAACATACTCATTAGGGAGGATTAAATCTTATACTCGGCTCTACCGCACGATTTCATATGAAGAAAGATGGTCATTTTTCCTAAATGTCCTGTAGCCTCTTGTTTATTAGCGTGGCGCGCAACACACCATAAACAAGACTCTACTAGACACGGCTCGTAGACACTTCCTAGGACTGAACTGCTCTGATACCACTTCTGTCACGACCCGAACTACGGGCCGCGACGGGTATCCGGGGCTAACCACCGAACACCACTCATTCCGTTATCTATATGCTCTCATTCATAATACTTACTCAATTTCATAGAAATATATCATCATTCGAAACATAATTACTTTTATACACATACGCCCTCGGCTATCAAAATAATATATATATATATATATACATACACATGGAGACCATGGGACCATACTACCCACACATGCGTATCTACGAGCCTCTACTAGAGTACTAGACATATGGACGGGACAGGACCCCGTCGTGCCCAATCATGAGTATATACATATATGTGCCAAAAGAATAATCAATAGCACCTCCGGACAATGGAGTGCTCACACGTCAGCTACTAGCCCCTATAGATCAGCACCGTCTCCTTGCCTACCTGTGGGCATGAACACAGCGTCCAAAGAAAATGGACGTCAGTACGAACATTGTACTGAGTATGTAAGGCAGGAATAAAATAAGCATAATAAGCATATCATAAGTCATGGGATGGAGGTACAACCTGTGTACTCATATAATCATATATATATATATTTCATATACATTCATCATACATAAGCGTGTCATATACATTACCATAGCGTATGCTTTATCATGTCACATATACATCATCATGCCATACATGCATCGTCATATCAATCGTACATCATCATGTCGTTAACCCGCGTCCGGGTATCTATCATATGCCGCCCACTAGTGGTGTCATGCCCGGCCCTCTAGGCTCGGTAGAATCATAGCAGCCCGCCTTAGCGGTGACATGCCCGGCCATCTAGGCACGGTAGAATCATAGCAGCCCGCCTTAGCGGTGACATGCCCGGCCATCTAGGCACGGTGGAATCATATCATCATACATAGCATGCGTTTATCATCATACATATCATATATCATCATAAGTTCATCACTATCTTTCACTTCATGGACGTATCATGGCATTTATCACAATTCAATATCATTTTACATATATCATCATTAATGCATATATTAGAACTTGGGAACAAGTATAGTCATGTCGGGGTGACGTAAGGTCGTGAACCCCCGATGTCATTATGAGCATTCGTAACTATCCTGCCTCACCTTGAAGGGACAAACATAAGGTGAGTGTGTGTAATGATTGACATCAATAGATTTCATATAACTTCATTAGCTTAGTTGGAACATTACATCATAGGCTATCGCATCTCTAGCTTTAAGCTCATCATTATCACTATCGTAATCGTAGCATATCTCTTATCTCGTATGGCTATTCGTGCCTAATGGCTCACAACCTCCTTGAAGATAGGACATTCGTAATGAAAGAGGAAATTCATGCCATATGGACTCATGCCTTAGAAGGAAGGGATTAGCCTCACATACCTTTGTCGTTTAGCTATTCTATCGCTTGCTCGTTCTCCTTGAGTGCACTTGTTTATACCTTCAAGAGAATTCGTATCGACATTAGCTATATCGTCGTGAAAGCATACTTCTCTAAAGCTATAGAAATTTGGGCAGCATTTCCTTTGTTTATACTACTTTCCGCCATATTCCATATCAACTCCCAACATTCATAACGACAATCACAATATCACTAATCAACACTCGTCATTCATTTACATAACTCGCGTTTCACAATTCTACTTCAATTCTCCATATTTATGACTAAAAGTCCATCGTCGTATTCTTTCATATCCAATACTTATTTCATGTTCTATAGGTCATTTATAACGCATTCATATCATCAACATATCCATTTCCATGATTCAATTCAACTATCACATACTAGCAATACTATTCACACATTTGATGACCCATTTGCTATACACTTCTACAATCCATGTGTTTCAACTTATAAATACTTCAAACAACATGTAAACATTATGAAACTTACCTTAGATGATGGAGGAATAAGCTTAGAATGGTGATTCACCCTTAGCACCAAAACCCTACTTTCTCTCTCTTGGGATTTCTTGACTTGGATGACTTTTAATGGGTTTCCTTCACTTGATTCACCTTAATTCTTGTTGTTGATCCTTGATTTCTATTGTTTTCTCATGGATGAAATGTTTGGAACTCTCTAGAGGTTTCTTGTGTTGTGGATATGAAGAGTGAAAAATGAAAATGAAATAAGAATTGGTCCCTTATATAAAAATGAGCTTCAGCCCGACCATGATATATGGACCAACATACGGTCCGTATGTTTTATACGGTCCGTATGTATGGCCGTATATCTGGTCCAGTGAAGTATACTCTTCGGACTGAATCTACGGTTGGACATACGGTCCATACATTTTATACGGCCAGTATGTCTGGCCGTAGGTTGGTCCCTTTTTCGAGAAATCGTTTCGTCGACTCGTTTGATCTCCGATCCTTATGGAACCTTCTTAACACTTGTTCCTTACTTCAATACCATTCTAAGGGACGTTATAACTCTTCCTCAAAGGGTCATTAAGACATCATTAACTTAATACTCGAAATTCTTATCCGATGCCCAACATATGACTCGCTTCTCTTAACAACTTTCTTTCCTTAACCCGAATGTCTTTGGAAATCTTAATTAGATCATCAATTACTATCTCTTGCTTATCCCAACCTCGTATACGTCATGTCCTTCGTGAGTCTATTCACCGTACGCTAACGGGGAATTTTCTAAGGTAACACTTCACCAATAGAGATAAGAAGTTTCTTGTGTCAATGATGGATCTTATGAACATGGTCTTCAAGCCTTATCTTGATCTATTCGTTATTATTTTTATTGACAACATCTTGGTTTTTCCTCTATCTCAACTTCGTTGACTAGGTTGACTCAGAAGAAAGTCAAGTTTCAGTGGTCGTATCATTTCGGGGGAAGGCATGAAAGTGGATTTCAAATATAAGAAAAAGTTGAAAGATAAAGTTGACTTCGCTCTAGTTTTGACGTTACCGAGAAGAAAGGTTTCGGGGTCGGATCCTTGTGAATTTTCAAAGAGTTGAAAATAAAAGTTGATTGTGACGCTTCGTGTATTGTGACGCTTCAGAAGTTGGTCTTGGATGTGTATTAATGCAGCATGGCACGGTAGTAGCTTATGCATCTAGAAAACATAAGGCTCACGAAAAGAATTATCTGACTCATAATTTAGAGTTGGCAGCTGTGGTTTTCGCACTAAAGATATGGCGTCACTACTTATATGGGGTTCACATTGATATTTTCAGAGATCACAAGAGCCTTCAATATATTTTCAAGAAGAGGGAGCTGAATCTTAGACAAAGAAGATGGCTCGAATTACTCAATGATTATGATGTGGATATCCTCTATCATCCCGGAAAAGCGAATATGGTAGCTGATGCTCTTAGTCGGAGATCTATGCGAAGTTTAGCTCATGTTGAAGAAGGCAAGAGAACTATGGTGAAGGAATTCCACTGCTTAGCTAATCTAGGAGTTCGACTTTTGGACTCTGAAGATGGTGGAGTTGTTGTTCAAAACAGAGTTGAATCCTCCTTAGTATCCGAAGTGAAAGAAAAGCAATTTAATGATCCCTACTTATTGTAGTTACAGAGGAAATTCACAAGCATAATACGACGGCTTTTGAATAAGGGTAAGATGATGGTACTTTAAGGTACCAAGGCAGATTATGTATTCCGAATGTAGATGGACTCGGAGAGAAAATTATGGCCTAGGCGCACAGTTCCAGGTATTCCATTCACACAGGTTCGATGAAGATGTATCATGACCTTAAAGAGGTGTACCGGTGGAATGACATGAAAAACAACATAGCAGATTATGTGGCCAAGTGTCTAAATTACCAACAGGTGAAAGCTTATGAGCATCAGAGGCCTAGTGGGTTGGCCCAGAACATAAATATTCCCGTTTAGAAATGGGAGATGATAAACATGGACTTCATAACAGGTTTACCTCACTCATCTCAAAGACATGAATCGATTTGGGTGATTATGGACCAACTCACTAAATCAGCACACTTTCTTCCAATGAAGACCACCGATTCGACAGAAGATTATGCCAAACTATATATTCAAGAAATTGCCAGGCTTAATGGGACCCCAGTGTCTATTATTTTAGACTATGATGCTCAATTCACAGTGAACTTTTAGAAGTCCTTTTAGAAAGGATTGGGTGCCAAGGTAAATCTTCTTTTCATCCTCAGATAGATGGTCAGGCAGAATGCACTATTCAGACACTTTAGGAGATGTTGAGGGCATTTGTCCTAGATTTCAAAGGGAATTGGGATGATCACTTACCTCTCATTTATTCTGCCTACAACAACAGTTATCACGCAAGTATCAAGATGACACTGTTCGAAGCCCTGCATGGGCGAAGGTGTAGGTCCTTATTGGTTGGTTCGAAGTTGGCGGTTGTAGCCGTTGGGACTAGACTTGGGCACTGTGCTATGAAAAAAGTCAAGTTAATCCAAGAGCATTTGAAAATGGCCCAGAGTCGCGAAAAGTCTTATTCTGATGTGCGATGCAGAGACTTATAGTTTCAAAATGATGATTGGGTGTCTCTGAAAGTTTCACCTATAAAGGGTGTTATGAGATTTGGGAAGAAAGGGAAGCTTAGTCCCAGATATATTGGGACATACAGAATTCTGCGAAGGATTGGCCAAGTAGCTTATGAGCTCAAATTACCACAAGATTTGGTTTCCGTGCATCTAGTGTTCCATGTGTCCATGTTGAAGAAATGTGTAAGAGACCCGTCATTGGTTGTTCCTACTGAAATTATCACAGTTAAGGATGGCCTAACTTATGAAGAGATTCCCGTGGCTATTCTTGATCGCCAGGTTCAAAAGTTGAGGACTAAGGAAGTTTCCTCGATAAAAGGTGTTATGGAGAAGTCAGAAAGTCGAAGAGGCTATGTAGGAAGTCGAAGAGGACACTAAGTCCAAATATCCATAAATTGGTCAATGACTTAGCAGTGAAACTACAAGTTAAACGATCCACGCACTTACATTCCATGCTCTAACAGTTATGTTTCCATGTACTCATGATTTTATGTTATGATACCCATGCTTCCACGTATTCATGTTAATCCAGTATTCATATTCCATGTTATGCTCTGCACGTCCATGATATCATGTCAAGTGTATGCTCATGTTCCAAATCTCATGTTAATCGTGTCTACGATTTCTTTCAAAGTCCCATATATAGAATTCATGTTCCTGTTCACAATGCTAAATGAAGGAGGGGTTCGTCCAGGGTTTATGTCAAGCAAGTAATCCCGACTATGAAAACCATTACCTATCAGTCGAGGATGGATGATCCCATGGGGGAGATAATGTAACATCCCGTACTTCCGTACTAGAGTATAGAACCATGGGACTAATCGAACCATATTTTCAAATGAGTTTTCACGAGGCCTCATTTCAAGTTAGAATAAACTCATTATTAATTGGGAATTCCAAAAAACTTTCTTAAAGAAAGTTGTAGCCCTTTGAAATACCTTTCCATCCAAATAAGGACTAGGCCAAACAGATCTTTGTACAAAATTTTATGACCATTTACTGAACGGTCACAGAGCTATCTGTTAGGCACACATATGTAACCAAATTTCAGCCCCAAAGTTTCTACCATTTTGTTTCGTTATGCTTTAGCATCTGCGTCTGCAGAATACAATCTGCTAGCGCAGATGCAAACGCATTCACACTCTGGATTCATGAAACTTGCCTTTTTCGAACTTTTGTTCTATTTTTCAATTCTCCAAGCCCTAGCACAACTTTTGTCTTCTCTCCTCATCTTCTATCCCATGTATTCCTAAGTAATTCTAACACTTATAAATGGATTCTTAATAAGATTCTATGCTACAATCATAGGGTTTTCAAGAAAACCCTCCTCAAGGTTTCAAGTTCAGATTTTTGGGGTTTCTTCTTCAAAATTCAGACCTTTTCTTCAAGTTTTGGAGCAATTAAGGTATGTAGGGTTTCTATCCATGTGTGGGAACATCTTTGTTCTTCCCCACACCACCTTTGATCCAGGAAACACGTTTCGCCTCAGAATTAAGATCATGCTTTAGTTCATGATAACCCTAAATGCATGTACAGCTACATATCATGCTTATTCTACGGTTTCATAATTGCATTCATGATACGTCATTATAATTGTAATGAACCAGTCCATAACCCACGAGTGCTCATGATTTGAATTCTATGGGTTCTTAATTACAAGTCATGAACCAATATTACTCAATTTCATGAATATCACATGTTTTCATGTTTCATACAAGTTATATTAAATATTTCTATTGATGTTAGATTATACATATAAATTATATTTACAAGTCATTGTTACACCCCGCCCTCTCAGAGCATGAGCACGCCACGTATTTCACCATATATCGGAGACGTCCCGTGAAGTCTTGAAAGGTACAAGCCATGGGAAGTATGTAACAATGAAGTAAAGGATGAATTATGATCTCGTAAGTCGTAACATGAGCCTTATCAAGTATAATTAATGATATATATCATGTTTGGGAAGTTTCGAAAGGTTCCAGGATCAAGCAGATAGAAGAAAAGAAAGTTAATGGGACTTTGGAAGAAGTTGGTGAAATTTCGGAAGCAAATTTTGGTACAACTAGATGGGAGTGTAACTTTTAGCATACAAGGAGTTTTGAGGTTATACAAGAGCCTAAAATAAAGTTCGTCGAGTCTAGTTTCCAACGCAACAAACCGTTTGTCAATACGACATTAGAGTAGGGAGTTATGAGCATTTTAAAACGAACTGCCAGAAGCCCACGAACCTACGCGGAAATTCTAGAAACCACTCAAAAGCCCACTAATTTTGGCCCATTAAGCCAAACCCGATCCACAGACATATAAATACCCCACTAACTCACCATTTCACCCCTAAAACATCAGATTTACATCCATAAGCAAACCTTAGAGAGATTAGGGGTATTTTGGCACAAATTTTGATAAGATCTAGTGGAGATTAAGGCTCGGGAGGTGCGTAACGCTTCATAGACCTTGGCTTTTCCATTGTGGCATCATAGGAGGAGGCGGAACCCCTCTATGCAATCTGGTCCTTGAAGTTTCCAAGATAAATTAAGGTAAATCCCGCTCCTTCTTTGGTAATTGAGTTAATCTGTAGTAATACTCGCTAGATTATCACATATTATGTTGAATTGATCGGAAAAGTGAGATTATCCTCGTTGTGGGTGTTACCGGTGGATTAATGTCACAACCCAACCCCGTAGGCCGCGACTAGTGCCCGAGTTAGGCACGCGTACACACCCGTTAATCAGAGGTAGCATACGAATAGCTTACACAGTACACAAATAACATATATATACGAAAGGAGTGGAACGTCACCCCGAAGTCGCACATACAAATATACCTATCGCTATCGCGATCCAAATAGAGATGATATCACGTATAAAAATAGATAAGGCTATCATAGTATAGGGGGACGTCCAAATCACAAATCACACGTACACGGCCCGAACGGTGAATACCCATAACCCACACATATATGTCTACGAGACCTCTAAGGAGCATAACAAAATCATATGACGGGACGGGGCCCCGCCGTATCCATGAACAAACATATATATATATACAATAACGAAGGCCGGATCAAAGTATAGGCTCCCGAACAAGGGAGCGCTCAAGTTACCGAACGGGAATCTAAGGCGGTGGATCATCCAAGTAAGTATGACACACAGCTGCGCGCGGCATGAAACGCGAGCCCCCGAAGAAAGGGGTCGGACGAATATGTCCGAGTATGCAAGACATGAAATATAGTAAACAAAATCATAGTCAAAACCAAAAGTACGGAAAGTAATTGCAATATTCAAAATATCAAAATGCTTACTTATAAAAATACAAATCATGCATAAGGCTCTTAGAACGGTGGTCGCCCGCTCGTCGTTGGCGCCACGCCACATCATACTCGGAAGGTTCATATCTCCGTACCCGAAATATCATATCACATCAGCCTACCATAACGCCATAACACCCCAAACACCAATATAAACGGAACCGGCCTAGCGGGACTCGGTGAACCATAACACATCATCACACCGGAAAATAACATAGTACGCACGATACATAACCGGCCGGGACTCGATGAAGGATGTAGTAACATAATGCACGAGCGAGTCGTGGAACTATATGCAGTTTAAAACATTTTTAAAAACTCGAAAATAATCAAAATGAATCGTCATTTAAAAACCAAGGCGATAGTCAACTCAAGTTTCCTCCGAATGACGTTCGAAGCTCATAAAATAGAACTTTAGGACTCATAAACACATACTAAATTATATGAAGTAACTTTGGAACTTAGGGCATAATCGTCATTATAAACTCGAAGAGAAATAAGGATCGCCGCTCGAGGGTTAAGGCGAGCATTACACTAAATCCTTTCAAAAATCGTTAGTTACATAAAGGAAAGTCACGGGGCCCACGGACGAGTATCAAAACAATCCGAGTCCATTTATGAAAGTTGGAGACCTTATCCATTATGGAATCTCCCGCGAACGTTTCGAAGTGATCCGAGCTCGTCTTTGAAAGTTACGATCGTTCGTAGTTACGGAACCTTTTTGAAATAAAAGTCTTTATGAAATATTTGAAATCGAATCATATGAAAACATAAGGATCATGGTTCAACTGTATTAAGAGAGCCAACGTTAAGAGATGAACAAGAATCGGACCCAAGCTCGGATCTTAAGAATGGAGTCGCCCCGAGGCTCGTATCACAATCTACTTACGGCTAAGACATGCCACAAGAAAGAAAAGGTAAGCTTCACATACCTTGTCCGCTTCCCAAACCAATTCAAACTTACGTCTCGGCTTCTCCAAGATCTACATAACGCCAATATACCAAACATTAACTATAAGCATTTAGGCATTCAATTCCAAACGAACATTAAATTCTACAGAAATTTCGGCAGCATTTCCCCTGTAAATACAACACCTCGAGAATTCAACTCGGCCAAATTTAACAACAACCAAACCAACAACCAAGCTACGACATTGTTATATCCCGTATTTTGTACGTTGGAATATTTTAAGTTAGTTGCGACAAGTTAAGGACAAGGTTATTTTTCGATTTGGTGTAATGTATAAGTTGTTTATGAATTTTATTGGTATGGAATATTAAGGGAAATTAGGGGCTAGAAGTTGAAATAAAAATTTCATGAAAAGGCCAAAGTGGTAGGGTGTTAAGGTGGGACCCACATGTTGGAATTTTATAAAGGACATATGAAGAGATATATGAGTAGTACATGTGAAGTTGAGCAAGTCCTAAGAAGGACCCATAAGCTAAAAATGAGTGTAAGCCCTCCAAAGGGACGATTTAAGAAAACGTCTTCGGGTGATCCCGACTTCGAGGGGCCAAAGCGGTATTATGAGTTTCGAATTTGGGAAAACTCCCAGAATAAAAATTGTAAATAATTGAAATAGATTTCCAACCATAGGTCGTGGGTTCACGGGCGACATCGGGATAAGGAGATATGGACGTTTTATGGAAAGAAAGGTCTTAGATTGCCGAACGGTGGATTCGGCTCCAACCCGATTCCAAGTCGGGTCGAGGCCCAATACCCATGCCATTTAAGTGAAATTTTCAGCTTTCTCCTTCATTAAACAATCCAGATTTTCAGAGATAGAGAGAGAGAGAGAGGAGAGGTAGAGAGAGAAACTAAAGTTTGACCACAATCTAAGCCCCGAATCGCGAAGCTCATGAAGAGAAAAGTGTTGTACGTTACGTTGCCTTCAATTTGGGCTAAAAATCAGCCAAGAAGAAGAGGGTGACGTGATGGCTACATACTTAAGGTAAGACTAAGGTCCCTTTTTCATTGTTAACAAGTTTAATTAGAGTTTTAACGGATTAGAATGGAAAAAATAGCGTTATAAACTAGTTTGTTATTTTGTTGAGATTTATGGATTAAGGGGTTGTTTTATGTGGGTTAAATGGTTGGAATTAGCTGTGTTATGGATGTTTTGAATGTGTTGTAATGTGTAAAAATGGATGGAAATCATGATATGTTGCGTGTTGAAGTTGAGCCGTGTAGTGGGCTGTTTTGTAGAATATGATGAACTAATTTTATTTAGTGTTTTGGTTGTTGTTGTTGTGCATTATATGATGATAATGAAAGCTTAATGATGTAAGTTGAAGTGGAAAACGTATATGGGCTGTTTTAGAAGCTAATGTGAATTTAATGTAGTTTCTTGAATTGATGAAAATGATGTTGTTAACATGCGGATTATTGATGTAGTTTATGAATTTGGAAGAAAGAAATTTGTTGTCGTAGTTTTGATTGAATTTGGAAGGCTTCGGGTTATGTAGTACAATGGTTGGGCCGTTTGGATACTTTGTGGTTTGGTTGAAATGTTTTGAATTTTGTTTGAATGGTTTTGGATTAGCGCTTGAATGTATGTAAGCATTGATGTTGGCTTGATTATATAAGTGCTTGAGTTGAATAAAAATGGAATGTCGTGGAAATATGTAGAAAAGAGTTATTGATGGTAGAATGCCTTTTGAATTGATTGTTGATGTTCCTAGTATGATTGTTCGTATTGTTGTTGAAGATTTGGCCGAGTTGAATTCTCGGGGTTGTTGAATTTATTGGGGAGATGCTGCCCAATTTTTTGTAAATAAAGTGCTAGCCTAGAATTGGATTCCTAAGTGCGTATGACTAATGTTTGGCGTCTAATGATGTTATTGTAGCTTTTGGAGAAGCCAAGACGTAAGTTTGGATTAATCTAGGAAGCGGACGAGGTATGTGAAGCTTACCCTTTCCTTCTTGTGGCATGTCTTAGTCGTAAGTAGATTGTGATACGAGTCTCGAGGTGACTCCATTCTTAAGGTCCGAGCTTGTGTGCGATTTTTATTCATTCCTTTATGTTGGCACTCTTAATGCAGTCGAACCATGATCCTTGTGTTTTTACATGACTTGGTTTCAAGGATTTTATAAAGGTTTTTATTCCAAAAAGGTTTCGTAACTACGAACAATCGTAACTTTCATAGACGAGCTCGGATCGCTTCGAAACGTTCGCGGGAGATTCTACAATGGATAAGGTCTCTCACTTTCATAAATGGACCCAGATCGGTTCGATACTCGTCCGTGGGCCCCGAGACTCTCCCATGTATAATACTAGCGACTTTTCAAAGGATTTAGTGTGATTAACGTCTTAACCTTCGAACGCCGATTACTTACTTCTCTATCGAGTTTGAAATGACGATTATGCCCCTAATTTCCATAAGTTATCTCACATGGTTTAATACGTGTCTACGAGTCCTAAAGTTCTATTTGATATGTTCCGAACAACATTCGGAAGAAACTTGATTTGACTATCGCCTTGGTTTTAAATGATAATTCACTTTGATTATTTTATGAGTTTTTGGAAAAATGTTTTAAACTGCATATAGTCTCCCACGACTCTGCTCGTGCATATGGTTGCTATATCCTTCGCCGAGTCCCGGGCCGGTTATGTTTCGTGCGCACTACGATATATTCTGGAGTATGATGTGTCTGGTATGCCGCGTCCCCTTTGGCCGGGTACCGTGTATATTTGGCGTTATGGGGTGTTACGGCGTTATGATGTGATATGATATGTCGGGTGTCGGAGATATGAAATGTACGGGTATGATGTGGCGTGGCGCCAACGACAGCGGGCGACCACCGTTCTAAGAGCCCTATGCATGATTTGTATTTTTATGAGTAAGCATTTTGATATTTTGAATATTGCATTTACTTTTTACTTTACGGTTTGACTATGATCCTGTTTACTATATTTCATGCTTTGCATACTTCGGTACATATTCATCGACCCCCTTTCTTCGGGGTCGCGTTTAAATGCCGCGCGGTACGGATACTTATTTGGATGATCCACCGACTTAGGATTCTGTTCACCGACTTGGAGCGCTCTTGTTCGGAGCCTATACTGCGATCCCAGTCCGTTATTGTGCATATGTATATGTTTATTCACGGGTACGGTGGGGCCCCGTCCCGTCATATGATTCTGTTATGACTCTTAGAGGTCTGTAGACATATATGTGTAGGTTATTGGTATTCACTGTTCAGTCGTGTCTGTGTGAATTGTGATTTGGACGTCCCCCTATATTATGATAGCCTTATCGGCTTATATGTAATATTATCTGCTGGATTGCGATACCGATATGTATATTTGTACATTTGTGACAGCTTCGGGGTGATGTTCCACTTTCTACGTATATATATGTTATTTGTATACTGCGTAAGCTATTCGTATGCTACTTCTGATTAACGGGTGTGTACGGGTGCCCAACTCAGGCACTAGTCGCGGCCTACGGGGTTGGGTCGTGACAGACATCAATAATCAATTCAGAGTGCATTTCAACATCAATAACTCTTTTCTACATGATTCGACAACATTCCATTTTATTCAATTCAACTACCTGTATTCAACAAACACAAATGCTTATATATTCAAGTACTAATCCGGAATCATTCAATCTAGATTCAACAACATTTCAAGCAATCCGCAAAGTATTCAAAACAACCCGAATCCTTCCAACTTCAATAAGAACAACTACAACACATTTCTTTCCTCAAAATTCATACCTTACACCAATAATCCACACACTAACTGCATTAACTTCAACAATACAAGAAACTACACTAAATTCACATTAGCTTCTCCAACAAATTACAAATGATTACAACTTCAATCTAAATCATTAAACCATCATTTTCATTATGGAATCCATGCAACAACAACCAAAACATGCTAAATAAAATTTAGTTCTTCATTCCTACACACAATATACATACACACGGCCAAACATAGCCCACATGGCTCACCACCAACATCCAATATTTTATGATTTTCATCCATTCCTACATACTACAACACACATAAACCATCTATAACACATGAAAGGAGGATTAAAACTCACCTTCTTTCTTCCCCTTCTCCATTCGGCCAAGGTATGGTTTGGCAAGAACAAAGGCTTTTCTTGATTCAACAACTACTTCATGTTGTTTAGAACCTTCCAATTTGTTGAAAACATGGAAGAAAATAATTTTTATTGTGAAGGATTCCCATGGCACCATTCGGTCAGCCCCTTGGCCGAAGGTGTTCCCTTTTTTTTTTCCATATTCTTCATACTTCTAGAGATTAAAAAGATGACTATTATTTTTGGCTTGCCCTCTAATATACCCATATGTTATTCATCCATGTGTGCTATGGCCCACACCTAATTTGGATGAATTTAATTTGGCCAAATCATATGTGAGGGCCACTATTGCCACACGGCCAAATGGCCATCCTTGGCTATTTCATGAAAAATTATTTAACTTCCCATAATTCACTTTTGACCCCAAATTTTCCTTATTCCAAATTTACCCTTAACGCTCCATACCAATAAAAAGATGAATATGCAACTTGTACATTAAAACAAAATCGAAGGTCAAAATTCTCAACCTCGTATCCCGAAATGGTCTTGTCCTTAACTTTTCGTGGTTAGCTCGGAATGTCCCGACGTGTAAAATACGGGATATAACAATATAGACTCATAATTTCCGGAAAGTAAGAAAAAGGTCATGGAGAATAAGGGAAAATCATGTAATAAGATTCATGCCTTATAAAGGAAGGGACTAGCCTCACATACCTTTTCGTGTAGCTACTCTATCGCTTGAACGTTCCTCTCCAATATTCACGTTTCTACCTTTAAGAGAGTTCATATTAATATTAGATAATCGATAACGTAAACACGCTTGAACTAAAGCTAGAGAAAATTGAGCAGCATCTCCTTTGTTTATACAACTTTCTCCATATCATATATCAACTCGATCATCAATAATAACATTCATAATATCTTAATTAATAACTTTTGTCAAGTTCATCATTATCCAACTCCCTCTCAAGGTCACCCATAATCATGATCATAATACAAAATTACATTCATCCTCATCTAATGTTTCTGCTATGTTCTTAACATCATTCATAACATAATTATAATCACAACATATCATGAATCGGGATTCATATTAATCTACTACTCAACAATGTTACTATTCTCATGTTTGTAACCCCATTTTCTACTTTCTTTCATAATCTAAGTCTTTCAACCTCTCAATACTTTGGACAACATGGAATGATCATAAAAATTACCTTTGATTGAGTAGGAATGAGTTTTTGATAGCAATACTCCACTTGAGGAAAACCCTAGTTTCACTTCCAAAGGGATTTCTTGCCTTGGATGAACCCTAGTGAGCTTCTTGCACTTGATTCACTTGAATTTATGATATGAACCTTTGATTCCCTTGGTATTCTTGAAGATGAAATGTGTAGAACCCTCTAGAAGTCTTGAGAGAGATGGAGAAGTGGAAAGAATGAGAAAATAAGAGTGGGAACATCATTTTATACTTGAACTTAACTCAGCCCGTCGGGACTTCCACGGACACTTATACGGTCCGTACAACATTATACGGTCCGTATAAGTGGCCGTACTTCACCTTCAGAGAAACAACATTTCTGTTGGGTGTTATACGGACCCTTATACGGACCGTATAATGTTATATGGACCGTATAAGCGGTCGTATTACCCCACTTCTCTGAAATCGTTTCCGTCATTCGTTTGATTTCCAATCCTTATGGAACCTGCTTGATACTTGTTTAACACTTCATTACCAATCTAAGAAGCATTATAAATCTTCTTTAAGACATCATCAAGTCGACATTAACTCGATACTTTACACATCCTTCTTCAAAATACAACTTGTGCTCAACATTCTTTAACGAACTTTCTTCTCTTACTTCCAACGTCTTTGGAATCTTAATTAAATTCGTTAAATAACCTTTCTTACTTATAGAAAATCGTATACTCCTTACCCTGCGTTAGCCTATTCCCTAGGCAACGGCATGAAATTTTTTGAGGTGTAACATCCTTCCCCCCTTTAAAAGCATTCGTCCTCGAATGTTAAGTTCTCGGGAATACTACAAAAATTTTGCCAGAGTTTCCCGTGTAATATGGTGCTATCACCCTATCACAACAGCCCATAATAAACATGCCTAGCAGGGCCACAACACAATAGCAATATTTTTATGGCCACACACGACCAAAAGTATGAAAAGAAAGCATACATACCTCATAATACTGATGTTTCATCTTGAATCTCTTCCGGGGGTAGAAATAAGTGCGGGTACTTAGACTTCATATTTTCTTCAGCTTCCCAAGTTATTTCTTCTTGGTTATTATTCCTCCATAAGACTTTTACTGAAGCTACTTCTTTATTCCTAAGTCTCCGTCCTTGCCTGTCTAGTATAGTAATAGGTACCTCTTCATAGGCTAGCCTTTCTGTCACTTGAACATCATCTACCAGCACGATCCTAGTATGATCTCCAACATATTTTCGAATCATTGATACATGGAAAACTGGATGGACTGATTCAAGTTCTGAGGGTAAGTCCAATTCATAAGCTACTTGACCCACCTTGCGGACAATCTTGTAAGGGCCAATGTATCGAGGCCTCAATTTCACTTTCTTATCAAATCTCATTACGCGTTTCATCGGTGATACCTTCAGAAATACCCAATCATCAACTTGAAATTCTAAGTCTCGCCGACGGTTGTCCGCATAGGATTTCTAGCGACTTTGGGTTGTTAACAGTCGATCTCGGATAATCTTGACCTTTTTCACCGCTTGTTGGATCAACTCTGGACCTATCAATTGTGTTTCCCCGACTTCAAACCACCCAATTGGGGATCTACACCTTCTTCCATATAGAGCTTCATATGAGGCCATTTGAATACTGGAATGATAACTATTGTTGTATGTAAACTCAATAAGAGGTAAGTGGTCATCCTAACTACCACCGAAATCTAGCACACATGCCCGTAACATATCTTCCAAGGTCTGAATAGTGTGTTCGGCTTGCCCGTCAGTTTGTGGATGAAATGTTGTGCTATGCTTTACCTGAGTACCCAAACCTTCTTGAAAAGACTTCCAGAATTTGGCTGTAAATTGTGCCCCTCTGTCTGCGATAATAGATATCGGAACACCATGAAGTCTCACAATCTCCTTAAGGTACAACCTTGCATAATCTTCTGTAGAGTATGTGGTTCTGACTGGAAGAAAATGAGCGGCTTTCGTGAGTCTGTCCACGATCACCCATGTGGAATCATACTTGCTTCGGGAACGAGGTAACCCTACAATGAAATCCATGTTTATTGCTTCCCACTTCCAATTTGGAATTTCCATTGCTTGCAATAATCCTCCTAGCTTTTGATGCTCAACTTTCACTTGTTGACAATTTGGAAATTGAGCCACAAATTTTGCTATATCTTTCCTCATTCCATCCCACCAATACATTAGCTTGAGATCATGGTACATCTTCGTCGTTCCAGGGTGAATAGAATACCGAGAATAATGAGCTTCTTCTAGAATTCGATGACGTAATTTCGCACCATTTGGGACACATAGCCTGTCTCGGTATCTAAGAACTCCATCTATAGAAATTTCAAATGGTGACTTTCTTTCTCATGAAGTGTATCTCTATAATGGCTCGGCGAGGATCTTCATATTGACGCTCTTTCACCTCCATATCTAAGGATGAAACAGTTGGATTATCAATGCCAATTCCTGCACTGCCTGAGTCAATTAAGCGAACTCCAAGATTAGCTAGTTGGTGGAGCTCATGGATTAGTTCTTTCTTCTCCAAAGGAACTTCACATAAACTACCCATTGATTTGAGGCTAAGTGCATCAGCCACTACATTCGCCTTTCCAAGATGGTATAGAATACACACATCATAATCTTTCAGTAGCTCTAACCACCGCCTCTGTCGTAGATTTAACTCCTTTGCTTAAAAATATATTGGAGACTTTTGTGTTCTATATAGATATCGACATGTACACCATACAAGTAGTGTCTCCACATCTTTAGTGTGTGGATAACAGCAGCCAACTCAAGATCATGGGTCGGATAATTCTTCTCGTGTTTCCAATCGCCTTCAAGATAGGCAATGACTTTACCGTCTTTGCATCAATACACATCCTAACCCAACGCCAGAGGAATCACAATATATAACATAACCATCTAGCCCTTATGGAAGCGTCAAGACTGGAGCTGAAGTTAACCTATCTTTTAATTCCTGAAAACTGCGTTCACAAGCATCATTCCATTGAAATTTTGCTGACTTCTGAGTTAGCTTCCTCAATGGTGCTAAGATGGAGGAAAATCCTTCCACGAATCTTCTATAATAACCTGCCAATCCCAGAAAACTACGGACTTCCGTGAGCGTTGTAGGCCTTGGCCAAGTCTTCACAGCCTCAATTTTCTGAGTATCAACTCTAATACCATCAGTTGAAATAACATGGCCCAGAAAAGTCACAAAATTTAACTAAAACTCGCATTTTGAAAATTTTGCATACAATTCACGAGTACGAAGAATCCCAAGGACAATGCGTAAATGGTCTGCGCCTCCGGATTACGTCCGAGAATATACCAGAATATCATCAATAAACACGATCACGAACAGATCTAAGAGTGTCCTGAATACATTATTCATCAAATTCATAAACACCGCCGGAGCATTTGTCAACGCAAATGACATTACCCAAAATTCATAATGGCCATATCTTGTTTCGAAGGCTGTTTTGGGAATATCTTCTTCTCTAACTCTCACTTGGTGATAACCTGACCTCAGGTCTATTTTGGCTTGGCACCTGTAATTGGTCAAACAAATCATCGATTCTTGGTAGCGAATATTTATTCTTTATCGTCTCCTTATTCAGCTGCCTATAATCAATACACATCCGTAGGGAACCATCTTTCCTTCTCACAAATAGGATAGGTGCTCCCCACGATGATGAACTAGGCCTAATAAACCCCTTCTTAAGCAAATCCTTCAGTTGTGCCTTTAGCTCTTTCAACTCGGCGGGAGCCATTCGGTAAGGAGGAATAGAAATAGGCTTGGTGTCTGGTAGTACATAAATATCAAAATCAATCTCTCTTTCCAGAGGAAGGCCTGGAAGTTCATCTGGAAATACATCCGAAAATTCCTTCACTACCGGGGCGGATTGAAAAGTTGGCGGCTTTGCTTCGGTGTCACGAACTCGGACTAGGTGATAAATATAGCCTTTAGCTATCATCTTTCTCGACTTAAGGTAGGAAATAAAGCTACATCTAGGAGACACTGTATTACCTTTCCATTCAAGCACGGGCTCTCCCAGAAACTGAAATCAAACTACTTTCATTCGGCAATCGATATTGGCATAACAAGAGGCCAACCAATCCATACCCATAATCACATCAAAATCTAGCATCTCTAGCTCAACTAGGTCAACTTTAGTCTGACGATCACATATCACAATTATACAATTCGTATATACTTGTCTAGCTATCACGGGATCACTAACCGGGGTAGATACCTCAAAATGTTTAATTAGCTCGGGTTTCACCCTAATACGGCCAGCAATGTAAGAAGTATTATAGGATAGCGTAGAACCCGGATCTATCAATGCATAAACCTTATGAGAGAATATAGATAGTATACCTATAACCACTTTCGGGGAGGACTCGAGATCCTGTCGTCCGGCCAAAGCATAGATACGGGCCGGGTACCACGAATCGGACGCTCCCTCTCCTCTATCTCGACCTCCGGCCTGCGGTATGCTGGGGGAGTACGCACTATCGGGCGCACGGAGAAGAAGAACCAGCCGGCGATCTCGTTGGCTAAACCCTAACTCTACCACTCACCGGGGGCAATCTGGCATCATATGTCCAACCTGGCCACAGGCATAACAAGCATCTGAACCTCGGCGACACTGACCAGAATGCAACTTACCGCACTGGCTACATTGCGGTACTGGTGGTCTCCGCTGGCTAAAATCACCCCCAGACTGAGAACCTGAAGCTCTCGAACTCGACCCCCCTCGTCTCGAATAAACGGGAGCGATCAAATCTCCTTCCCGCTGGCGAGGAGGTGCATTAGTCGGCCGACCGCCTCGAATATCCGGAATGTGATCGCTCGATCCCCTCTATAGTCGCTACCGGCACCCATAGATCTGGCCCTCTTACTCTGCTCTCTATCAATATCGCGCTCACCCCTTTGCTAATGTTGCTGCTCTTCTAAATTCTGGGCGTGGGCCTGAATACGGGAAATATCCATCCCCTCCTGTAATGAAGCTGTCAAGCAATCCTTGAACAAATGTAGCCCTAGGCCTCTCATGAACCTATGCACTCTATCTCCCATATTGGCCACCATGGTCGGAGCATATCTAGCCAATGAGTTAAAGTGAAGGCTATACTCCCAGGCACTCATATTTCCTTGTTTCAAATTTAAAAATTTATCCGCTCTAGCCTGACGAATCTCGGGTGGCAAATAGTGGCGGATGAAGGCATCTACAAATTCTTGCCAAACCGGAGGAGGTGCATTTTCTTTTCTTGAAGATATCTAATTATTATACCAAAGAACCGCCACATCTCGGAGTCTATAAGATGCCAACTCCACATATTCGGTTTCGGAGGCATGAATAATTTTCAACGTTCTCAACATCTCATCAATAAAACCTTGCGGGTCTTCATCCCGCTTTGACCCGAAAAACTCTGGAGGGTTTAGACTCATGAAATCCCGGGCTCGAGTGGTAGTCGCCCTGTTACCTGAATCTGCACCCTGCCGCTATGCTTGAGTGGTAACTAATTGTGTCAATAGATGAATAGCATCGTTATTTGTTGACCCGAAGCAGCCGGTGGAGGGACTGGAGGCATAGGAGCTGGAACTGAAGCCCCCTCTTGTTCTTTTATAATAGGTGGAGTATGAGAGGTGTTTGATGGAGCCTCATTATGTGATTCACCTTCCTCTACATTAGCTAGCGGCTCCCTTTCTATCCGCCTTTCTATAGTAGCTTTGCCCTTCGGGGCGGCTGTAGCTTTTCTCTTTGGCGGCATCACTGAAATCATAATGCACAATTAGGGAGGAGAAAAGCTCATAACGTGGCTCTATTGCACAATCTAGTAAGGAGAAGAATGATCATTATTCCTAAATGCCTTGTAGCCTCCTATTTATAGATGTGGCGCGCAAGACACCATAAACAAGACTCCACACTAGACAACCGTAGACCTTTCCCTAGACCGAACCTGTTCGATACCACTTTTTTCACGACCTGACTAGGGCCATGATGGGTACTCGGAGCTGGCCACCGAGCACCACTCATTCTACTACTTATCATACTCAGCCTGCATTTATTCATTACTCTCATGCTTCTAATCATAGGGAAAATCATTTTCACTTTCAAACATATTTACCTTTATATACATGAGCCCTTCGGCTATCAAAATAATAATACATATATATACAATGAGGAAATTGTGAGACCATACTACCCACACATAGGTATCTACGAGCCTCTACTAGAGTACTAAACATATGGACGAGACAGGACCCCGTCGGGCCCAAAACATGTATATACAAAAAATAATAAATCAATGGCACCTCCGGAACAATGGAGTGCACTCAAAGTCTGCTGATAACTCCTACGAATCTAGATCATCTCTGTTATATCCCGTATTTTGTACATTGGGACATTCCGAGCTAACTACGATAAGTTAAGGACAAGACTATTTCGGGATACGAGGTTGAGACTTTTAACCTCCAATTTTGTTTTAGGGCACAAGTTGCTTGTGATTTCATTGGTGTGGAACATTAAGGAAAATTTGGGGTTAAAAGTGAATTATGAAAAGTTATTATTTCATTAAACCAAGCCAATGTGGCCGTGTGGTGTAGTGTGGGTTCCTACCCATGGCTTGGCTAATTTTAATTAATCCAAGCCATGTGTGGGGCATGGTACACATGGATGAAATTCATGAAATGATGTGTGTTAGGTTGTGGCCGTATAGGGGCTGTTTTTGGTCGACTATGATGAACAAATTTTGCTTAGTATTTTTGGTTGTTGTTGTTGTAGATTCTATGATGAAAATGAAGGTTTGATGGTTCAAATTGAAGTTGTAATCATTGTGGGCAGTTTTGGAAGCTAACGTGATTTTGATAGAATTTCTTGTTTTTATGAGAAGGATGTTGTTAATGTATGGATTGTTGGTGTAGTTCATGAATGTGGAAGAAAGAAATGTGTTGTTGTGGTTCCTCTTGGAATTGGAAGGTTTCGGGTAGTGTTGCATATTGGTTGGGTTGTTTTGAATATTGTGCGGATTGTTAGAAGTGTTCTTGAGTCTTGTTTGAATGGTTTCGGATTAGTACTTGAATGTGTGAGCATTGATGTTGGCTTGATTGTATGTGGTTGATTTGAATATAAATGGAATGTTGTCGAATTATGTAGAAAAGAGTTACTAACGTTAGAATGCATTTTGAATCAATTGTTGATGTTGTTAGTATGGTTGTTGGTATTGTTGTTGATGATTTGGCCGAGTTGAATCCTCGGGGTTGTTGAATTTACAGGGGAAATGCTGCCCAAATTTCTGTAAATGAAGTACTAGCTTAGGATTGGATTCTTAAGTGCTTATGACTAATGTTTGGTGTCTAACGACGTTGTTGTAGATCTTGGGAAGCCCGAGACTTAAGTTTGGATTAGCTTAGGAAGCAGACGAGGTATGTAAAGCCTAACCTTTCTTTCTTTTGGCATGTCTTAGTTGTAAGTAGGCTATTATACGAGCCTCGGGGAAACTCTATTCATAAGATCCGAGCA
>NC_081344.1:37972839-38004947 GCF_029784015.1 Lycium ferocissimum | reverse complement strand
GGAAAGGAAGAATAAAAAGGTAAGGTAACCACCGGAAGAGGCCTTGATATGGATAATGAAAGTAGAAAGGATATCAGGAAAGGACCTAGACAAAGTCAAAAGGTGGAGAGGTATCTCCTATAATTAAGAGGTAAAGACGCAATCCGGAAACATCATAAATAGAAGATACTGGAGACAGGTATGATGCGAATGCAATGTGATCCCGTGTGACCGCTGGACACAGTATAAGCTGCGTACGGATCGGCTGAATTCGAAGACAAGCAAGGATAAGTAAGGTATAAGACAAAAGGAGTACGACTAATCGCTATCAAGAGCAGTGACAGTAGGACGATTAGGACAGCAATGGAATTCACCCCCTAATCGCAAGTTACACCCCGCCCTCTCAGATCATGAGCACGCCACATATTTCACCATATTAATGGAATATTGATGACATCCCGTGAAGTCTTGAAAGGCACAAGCTATGGGAAGTACGTAACAATGAAGTAAAGGATAAATTATGATCTCGTAAGTCGTAACCAAGAAGGACAACCTTGGAACCAGGGGACATAAACCTTATCAAGTATAATTAATGATAAATATCATTTATGGGAAGTTTCAGAAGGTTCCGGGTCAAGAGGATAAAAGAAAAGAAAGTTAATGGGACTTTGGAAGAAGTTGGTGAAATTTCGGAAGCAAATTTTGGTCCAAGTAGATGGGAGTGTAACTTTTAGCATACAAGGAGTTTTGAGGTGATTCAAGAGCCTAAAATGAAGTTCGTCGAGTTTAGTTTACAACACAATAAACCGTTCGTCAATACGACATTAGAGTAAGGAGTTATGAGCATTTTAAAATGAACTGCCAGAAGCCCGCGAACCTACGCGGAAATTCTAGAAACCACTCAAAAGCCCACTAATTTCGGACCATTAAGCCAAACCCGATCCACACACATATAAATACCCTACTAACTCACCATTTCACCTATTTCACCCCCCAAAACATCAGATTTACATCCATAGGCAAACCATAGAAAGATTAGGGGTATTCTGGCACAAATTTTGATAAGATCTAGTGGAGATTAAGGCTCGGGAGGTGTGTAACGCTTCGTAGACCTCGGCTTTTCCATTGTGGCATTGTAGGAGGAGGCGGAACCCCTCCATGCAATATGCTCGTTAAAGTTTCCAAGACAAATTAAGGTAAATCCCGCTCCTTCTTTGGTAATTGAGTTAATCCGTTGTAATACTAGCTAGATTATCGCATATTAAGTTGAATTGATCGGAAAAGTGAGATTATCTTTGTTGTGGGTGTTACGGGTAGATTGATATGAATATTGGTTTGAATGGAGGTTGTGGATGTTGATTCTTGAGTATTGTTGTTTTTGTTGTTGTTGTTATTGATATTACGGCTATCTAACACATGCCGGGATATAACAAAAACAGAGGAAGTCTTTGCCGAATTTTTTGTAAATCAAACTCTTCAAGACTATAGGTGTAACATCCCGTAAATTCGAGTTAGGTGTGAATGTATGAAAACCAGTATTAAGTTGATATTTTAGCTATATTAATCTATTCGGGATGAATTTGGGTGATAAGAAGTCGTTTTGAAGTCAACCCAAATAGTGAATTTCGTAAGAGTTCTCAAACTCGTCTAAATTTCAGTAGGTCTGACTTCTAAGCCAGTTTCGTGAAAATAGGTTGGGAATTTGGAAAAACTTCCTCAATAAAAGTTGTAGATCTTTAAAATATATTTCCAACGGTAGGTTGCCCAGCTATAACAGAGCTTTGTGCTAGGATTTATACCCATTTTACTGAGCATCATCTGTGCAGTGCGAAAATTAGGGGTGCGCGGCGCCCTAGGCGGCGCCCCAGGCCAAATTTTGAGCAAACTCAAAATTTTGACACCATCGAAATGGATACACTGTGTGCGCCGCCCTCGGCAACGCACCGGGCCATTTTACGCCTGAAGCGATTTTTCCCGAATTTTATAAAAGCCTAACTTCGTTATATTCATTCCCACTTCGTTTTGGTCCATTTGTTTTAGAGTAAACAACCCTAGGGTTTTCCTAAAACATGAAAGGTAAGTTCTTGATCAATTCTCATCATTACTTCATCAATCTAACATCAAATTAACACTAGTTCATCTTCCAAAAACCCTAGATTCTTGAAATCCAAGAAAGAAAAGAAGAAAGGGATGTTGGGAGAAGTTAATATTCCTTCAATAAGGTATGATCTTTGGCTTTTGTGATGTTATTGAAAGGGTTTAGACTAGTGTAGGTTGTCCTATGAGATTAGAATCCATGATTGATTCGTGAAGTGTTCAAGAAGACGTTCTAGTCATGAAAACCCTAGCTTTTGTTTGTAAGAAGGGTTTATGGGTGGAAATAGGTTAGAGTTCTAACCTCTCCTATCTAAAAATATTGTAGAATAATTGTTGGAATGTGGGAAGTACGCTTGAGCGGGAATTAAGGTATGTCTCTTTTGAACATACTCTTTCGATCGTTTTTTATGAACTCTTTGGTTATGATTTGTATATCTCTTTTAAGGCTCTTCATTGAATAAAAAGGTGAAATTTTCACGAATTGAAACTCTATTTCTTACTTTAATTATGGTTAATGTGCGTAAGGGGACAAGCCCACATTAAACCTAGTTTGTATCATGCTCTATGTACATATATAAGTTATAAATGTTTTTCCTCTATAAGAGATAATCAATAATGATGGCTAAGGATTGGTATTAATGTTTTCATGATGAATTATGATATTGAAATCTTAGTTAAAGAAGTGTAAACGTTTTCAAGACATTCTTTGCAATGATTTATCTTTACGATATGGCATAATGAGCCTTAATGGTAAATGGTGATGTGACTACCTTGAGATGAATTGTAATTCGGCTTTATATATGAACTTTGTTGATGTGATTTTGCCTAGCCATTCGGGAGGATGAGTGGTCACCGAGGATTTCATATTCCGGTGTGTTTATGCCTAGCCATTCGGGAGGATGAGTAGTCACCGAGGATTTCATATTCCGGTGCATTTATGCCTAGCTACTCGGGAGGAAGGGTAGTCACTACGGATCCTAGTGTGGTAATTACCTAGCCATTGGGGAGGAAGAGTGGCCACTACCGGGTTCGCTACCCGGAGTGTGGTTAATGCCTAGCTATTCGGGAGGAAGGATAGCCACCGAGAATTTTCATATTCCGGTGTGGTGCGCTGTGACAAGGGAACCTCTACGGTCATCCCTTCGATGTGATTAATTCTTAGGCCTGTATTGGCATGTGTGATATTCTTATTCTCTCATGGAACTGTTGTTGACCATCATGATCAATTTGAAAGGCATAATTGAAAGTTGTAAATTGACAAAAGGCTTTATAATCGGTTTTGATAATTCTTATTGAGATACATATGCTGAATACCTATTTTTATATTGATTAATGGCTTTGTAAACTGTTTAACAAATGATATTAAGAATCATAAAGTGGAATGATTGTTTTTATATTATCTTTTCACAACTGATTTCTTTATGTATTATTATAATTTATTTTTATAATACTTGTTGTCCCCGAGGCACTCACTGTCACACCCCGATCTCACTAGGGTGTGATGGGCACCCGACCCCGTAACCGGAGCCGAGCGAACCCACTGACTGTTTCTACGTACTAAATTTTTTTCTTTTAAAAATCTCTACGTCAAGTATACATAACAAGGCTACTGAAATACTCCTTTGATGCTTTAGAATCAAATAAAATATGTAACTATACAGAACTTGTATCGTAGTACAAACTGACTCTCGAAACCACGACTAAATATCGCAAAGTCTCTAACCGGTATCGTAAAACTCGGCACGTGTGTTATGACTCGGCTACACTCCGGTGCCAAATGGAGCTTGCCAACCCCGGAAGATCTTCTATCCGGCTTCTATCCGTCGAGTGTACCTGCGTGGCATGAACGCGCCCCCGAAGAAGAGGGTCGGCACGAGCAATGTACCGAGTATGTAAGACATGAACAAGTAACAACATAGTAAGAGGTCGAGAGTATATCATGTAAAGAGAGTATTCTGTGCATACGAGATATATCATGGGAAGTTGTGTCTGTACATATGGAACATATCACGTGTAAAACAAAGAACCTGTGCGGAGCAATAATGTATAGAAACATAGACGAGCATAGGATAAAGGAGTAACACGTATACGTGAGTGCCACTCGGGGCGGAAGCCATGCATGCCTAGCTTTTTCTTTTTCTTTTTCGAAACACGGTGTTTCTTGTTTTTGTACATAGAAAACGAGATACTTTTCGAGAAAACGGTACTTTTTTGCTTGCAAGATACGTACGCCGAATCCATCGGCTCTCCCACCCCCCCCCAACACTGTCCCAAATATATCATAGTATATATATATATATATATATCACACAAACGACACGCCGCGTACGGCTCTCCCATATCCGCGTCGGGCATCCCGCGTCCGGATGATAAGCACCGAATCGGGTGGACACGCTTGCCCTCCCCATTCCCCACATATACAATATATACACATACATTCATCAATATCAGGTATTATATACATTATCACATAAACGGATGCATGGGAGCCCAAGGAAAAGCTATAACGCTATCGGAGTGACGTAAGGTCGGTAACCTCCGATTTTATTATGAAATAACCATGGGCGCTTTATCTCACCTTGAAGGAACTAGTAGTAAGGCGAGACAATCATTGGAGGTCAACATTATGAATAAACATGGAATAGAATCATAGTGTAGCATTTCATGTACTTTGGAACCTTTAGCCATAAGATCATTCTCGTCATAGTCGTCATAGTACCATTCTCATTTTTTGACATCGTCATAGCCATTGAAAACCATAGCCTTGGCTATTATCGTCATATACCTTTCTTATTCCTGGCATCATTATTATCATCATAGAACTATGGTAGTCGTTTTAGTTAGTAGGACTTTCGATGTTATAAAGCTTGGTTTTTTTAAAGAAAAAATTGAGTATTTTTGGAAAAACACTGGTAAACTTTTAGAGAAGAAAATCATGCGTTGGGGTCGAAGGTTTAGTTAAAACAACTACTAATTTGATAGTAGGAACGATATATAACCAAAAACTTTTATTAGCTATAGCATGGAAATAAGCTTAATGTAACAATAAGAAGGGATTTGGGAATAGTGGGCCCGCCTCGGTCGAATGAGGCGGCGTACACAATTTACGTATAATACATTTCATAATGTTGCTTATGGAAGTCTTAGGGTGATCGAGTTGTATTCTTGCAAGTCCTAGGGTGTTTCGACCTTTCTTTCACTATTCAAGCACTTTTGGTTCAATGCCACTGAATGAATAGTAACTATTTTTCAATCTCGGATTTCTAGAGTTAGGGAAGTCCCCGAGGCGCGAAATCAAGCCTATACGTCTAGGACATGCCAAAGAAAGAAAGTAAGGTCTTACATACCTCTTGCCACTCCTTCAGCCTCTCCAAATTCGCGTTGCAAATCCGCCGAAATCTACAATTTGGTCCTGTTTACCAAGCCTTGATTAGAAGCCTTTAGAGTTGGATTCTTAAATGAACTTGGCTACCGAAATTTCGGCAGCACTTCCCCCGTAAATATACCATGCCCAAAATCCAACTCGGCTCATTTTAATCAACAATAGCAATCCGGGAATTCAACCCGCCGAACTAACAATAATTCCAACAATCTTGCCAACAATACAACAAGCCATTTATATTTATTTTACATGATATTCCAACAACTCAATCAACATACTACTTTTCCCGAGACCTTCTAACTTCAATGAAACAACAACGACACATTTCCTTTTCCTTCCAAATTCATGAACTACATACTAACAATCATCATACTAACAACAATACCTTCCGTGCATGCAAGAATATTATATTCAATTTACACAAACTTCTAAAACAAGTCTCCAACTACTACATCTTTACTAAGATCATTAAGCTTTTATTGGCAACATAGAAACCACACAATATACACGGCTAAACATCATGTATACATGGCCAACAACACACCCCACACTACCAACACCTCCACACACCGAAATCATAGTCTTTGTTCATTTTACATTATGGATTTCACAACACAACAATTAAACTATTAAATAACATCATGTCATCTTTTCTACACAACACACCTTATTCGGCCATGACATGCATAAGCATATTTCATGAATTTTATCCATTTCCGCATATCACAACACTCAACAACATGCATAGATCATCCATAACACATGAAAGGAAGTTGAACCTTACCTTTTCTTCTTAGCTCTTCAACTTAGCTAGGTTCCCAACTTGCACAACAAGGGCTCTACTTTCTCCAACAATCACTCCATGTTGTTAAGGACCTTCCATTAGGTAGGAAACTAGGAGAAAATAATTTTTTTGCTAAGTCTTCCATAAGCCAACTTTGGCTAGCCATGGCCGAATGCCATGGCTTGTTTTTCTCTCTTCTTTCCTTTTTTTTTTTTTGTGTTCTTTCTTTTGTCTTGAATTAATAAGAGGAGCTGCCTTATATATATATATATATATATATATACATATAATTGTGCAAGCATGTGAGGGGCACATGCCCTCTCCTCTAGATTTTTCTTTCTTTTTCCCTTTCTTTTTCTAGAATTCTCTTACTTGGTCAAAGAAGACCAAGTGTCTTCCTTAATACACTTTGGTCCCTCTCCATTTACACTTTGCCCCTTTTCAAGACTTTTTCTAGTACTTGGTGAAATTACTATTTTACCCTCGACTTTCCTTATTATTACCATTTTGTCCCTAACCTTCCACCTTATTTTCACGGCCCATTTTGCGAATTTCTCTTCTTGCCCTTAGCCTTTCTCAATATTTCCACAATACCAATATCCATAAATAACATTCCCAACGACTCCGACACTAAATTTATTTTAGAACATGGTCTTGTCCTTAATTTCTTACCATTATCCCACAACGTCCGAACGTACGAAATACGGGCTATAACACTCACTGAGTATGAGAGTACTCAGGCATACCATTGTTGTTTTTGATGGTATGTTAGGTAACGGAGAAGAGCAGGTTCGTGATACTCTCGATGCTTAGGAGAACTTTACTGTTGATTTGGTGAGCCCACATCCTTGTTCGTGGGACACTTCCTCGTTTCATTTATTATTTTTTTTGGGGCTGCGTCCCGAAGTTAGATGATTGTTTTGTCTCTTAGAAGCTCCATAGATAGTTGTCAGAATTGTGGGTAGATTGTCAAAGTCTCATACGACTTAATGGGTGTTTGCCACGTTTATGACTATTTACTTATATTAGATTTCCGCTGATCTTATTTCATAATTGTGATCCTGATATATGCAGTTACTTATAACCTTGTTTAATTTAATAAGGAAAGATTATTAAAAAGGAACTTGATGTTACATTTATTTTATAAACTGTTAGAGGCGAATGTTGAACCTAGTGGGTTCAAGTGTTATTATTGTGTCGTTTAGGTTCTTCCGATGTTGTTCATGACGTCGGATGCCGGTCACGTCTAGGGTGGGTTTTGGGGCGTGACTATAGGATTTGGATAAGTTGAATCTACGGAATCTACGAAATTGACTAAAGGAAGTATTTGTCGATATAAGTTTCGGGATGAAGGGACGAGCGGTGGAATAAGGGAGCAAGTCGGGATTAGCAAAGCAGCAAAGACAGGTATGTAAGGTTTAGCTGTCCTCATTTCCTTGGCACGAGTCTTACAGCTATTTAGCGTGCATCTCCTCCATTCGAACCGTCTGAAGTTTTACAAAGAAAGGATACGTTTTTATAAGAAAGCTTGATGTTGAGAAAAAGCCATGTTTTACGAGATTTACTGATTTTATGGAAAAGTATATTTTATACTATTTTCTCTAAAAGAGCTTATTGATTATGACTAAAAGTCCGTTAGTGCGCATTCCTTGACCCTGGTTAAATTCCACAAAATGTCACGCATAATCCTTATGCTTGTTTATTGATATCATAACTATTATTGATTGTTCTTTTGGCCTCGATATACATTCCATAACTAATTCGGAGGTCACGACCTTACGTCACTCCGAAAGGTCCATGTCTATTTTGTTATATCCCGCATTTTCAGAGCATGAGCGTGATACGTGCTTCCTCAAAAGAAATTGAATTGACAATCATGTTGTTGCTACATAATTTAAACTCACGTTGATAGTGTTGTATCCCGTATTTTTGAGCGTCGGATTATTTGTAAGCCGAGGTGGGGCCCACACATCGAGACTTTTTTGAAACATCTAAAAAGTCATATGAATCACATATGTGAAGTTGAACACAACTCAAGGAGGACCCTTGGGCCAAATCAAAGTAGAAGCCCTCCAAACGAATATCTTTAAGAAAACGTTTTCGGGTGACCTGACTTCGAGGAGCAAAAACGATATTATAAGTTTGGAATTTGGAAAACTATCAAGAAATAGAAGTTGTAGATAATTGAATTATCTTTCCAACCATAGGTCGTGGGCCAATAGGTGACATCGGAATAAGGAGATATGGACATTTTAAGACAGAAAGGTCGAGATGAACAGTGAATTCGGCCTAACCCGATTTCAATTCGGGTCAGTGCCCATTTCTATTGTCATATAATGAAAAATTTCGGTATTCTCTCCACATTTCAGACCAAAACACACCCATAAAATTTTAGAACATTCTAGAGAGAGAAAGGGAGGAGAAATTTAGAGAGAAATCAATTTTGATCAAAATCTAAGCCCGAATCGCGAAGCTCATGAAGAGAAAAGTGTTGTACGTCGCGTTGCCTTCAATTTGAGCTAAAAATCAGCCAAGAAGAAGATTGTTGAAGTGGTTGCTGCATACTTAAGGTAAGAATAAGGTCCCTTTTTCATTGTTAATAAGTTTATTTAGAGTTTTAACGGATTAGAACGGAGAAAATAGCGTTATAAACTTCTTGTTGTTTTGTTGGGATTTATGGATTAAGGGGCTGTTTTAGGTGGATTAAATGGATGAAGTTAGTTGAGTTATGATGTATAATAATTGTTGATATTGTTGTTGATGTTTTTGATAAGTTGTTGTTCTTGAATTTGGGAGAATAAAGTGTATAAAGATATTGTATACAAAGCGTATATCGGGCTGTTTTGTAACAATATTTGGGGCTGTTTTATGTAATTTTCGTGGCTGTTTTGTAACCATATTTTGGGGCTGTTTTACATAATTTTCGTGGCTATTTTGTGACAATATTTAGGAGCTGTTTAGTATGATATTTGTGGCTGTTTTGCGATGATATTTTGGGGACTGTTTTATGGTTGTTATATATAGAGATTTTGTGGGTGGAATATCGGAGGATTGGGCTGTAGTTATTGTTGTCATATTATGGATATACGGAAATAAAGAAGTGTATACAAGCATTAGTATCCGAATGTATATTGGGCTGTTTTGGGAGTAGTTTAAGAATGAATTTAATTCTAGTTTGATATGAAATTGTTGGTATTGTTGTTGGTATGGTTGTTGATATTTTGGCCGAGTTAAAATCTCGGGATGTTGTATGTATAGGGGAGATGCTGCCCAAATTTACGTAGACAAGTATTGGTTAAGACCGAATTCTTAAAGCCTTATAATTAATATTTGATAAATGTGACCAATTGTAGATTTTGGAGGAAACGGGATTTGAATTTGGACAAGCGTAAAAGGCAAACAAGGTATGTAAAGCTCCACCTTTCCTTCTCTTGGCATGTCCTAAGAGTAATAGGCTTGAATTCGGACCTCGAGGACGACTCTACTCTTCGGAATCCACGTCCAAATTTGCCCTTTTTCATTCGGTGGAATTGAACTAGTTAAGTTGTAAATGATTAGAAAAGTCGTCTAAATATCTAGAACTTGTACAAATGGAATCCGACTATCTTAAAACGCTTATTAGTGACGTCATGAAGTTTAATATACGTAATTTGTGTACGCCATCTTGTTTGACCCGAGGTGGGCCCACTATTCTCGGACTTTTCTTTATTATTCCGTTTGACTTGTTTTTAAGTAAAAATCCAAAGAAAACCCTGGCTACTCTTCTAACTACTATATGATAGTCGTTTTATTTATTTTATTGAATCTCGTAATATGTTTGAAATATGAAAACGATTTTAGAAAGATTATTTTGACACAAACCGTTCCGACATCCGCAGGGGCATACACTATGATTATCGCTCAATTTCTTTTATATGATTTGTCATCGAATTACGCTATCGAGTTTCGTAAATGTTTTGTATTTTGATATGTACAAACAATCCCTTAAGTTTTAATTTGATATAATCCTCGCGACATCCGAAAGGTACGTACAATGACTATCGTCTGATTTCTTTTCTAAATGACCTCTCGTTCGGATTATTCTATCGAGTCTTTGTAAATATTTTATGATGCATATAGTTTCTCACTACTCCACTCGTGGATGCCTCAATGCTTCCTTCACCGAGCCGGGCCGGGATATGTTATCACGCGTATTCCACCGCATTGTTCGCCGTGCCTCGGTGTGGGGCAGGTATACATGTACATGGGTTGTGGAGTATGCTGTGCCATGTACACTTTGATATGATATGATATGATATGATATGGCCATCTGATATGCTATGATATGTGCACATTCTGATATGTTCCGATATGTTGTGGCGCCAGTGTCGGGGGCGACCACTTTCTGTTTACCGAGTCCCATAATGGGGCCGGTATGGCATATTTTTACATTATGCATTTGCCTATGTTTTATGAGTAAGCCTTCGATACTCCGGCCATTGCGGTTATGTTTTGTATCCTCTCGTTCGTTATGATTACATTTGTCGTATTTTATGCTTTACATACTCGGTACATATTCTCCATCGACCCCACACGGTTCTTCGGGGTCTGCGTTTCATGCCGCGCGGTACACCTGGATGACTAGAAGACGAGTATAGAAGATGTTCCGGCGGCATTGGCAAGCTCTCTTTTTGCTCTGGAGTCTTTGCCGAGTCAAAGTGTGTATGCTATGTGTTACGGTTATACGGTAGAGACTTTGCGAGTGAGTCATGAGTTCAAGACATCGGTTTTGTATCCGGCTCCATCAGGTCGATATGTCGTTCGTATTATGTAATAAATTCCATGTATTTTAGATTCGTTTGATTTGAAAATTTCAAAAAAAGTATTTCCCGAAAAACCATTTCCGAAGTTGTCATTTGTGTTTGATTAAGAGTCTCAGGAGTTATGTCTGTAATAAGAGTCCGTGGGTTGGCTCGACTCCGAGCATGGGGTCGGGTGCCCATCACACCCTAGTAAAATCAGGGTGTGACATATTTCTTGAACTCTACATGCATTTATATATATACTCTATTTGCACTATTTTACTTACCGAGCCGCGCTATAGTCTCCTGGGTACGGCACATAGATGTGCGACCACTGATCAGTTGGGTATGTCTACCGAGTTATATATATATCATGCATTGCATATTAACTGCTTTCAGATTATGTCCTTCGTTTTTCTTATCTTATGGTTATGTCTTGTTTCATTACCGTATTTCATCCTGCCTTACATAATCAGTACATATTTTCAGTACTGACTTTTCCAATTTAGGACATGCATCTCGTCTTGAGTCGGGACGATGTGTTCATCGAAGACGCGCCGTGATAGGAGCATCGTCAGCGGGTCAGCAAGTGCCATTCATCCGAACTTTCCTGTTTTGGTATATGATTATGACTGCATGGTTACTGTATATGTTTTGGATACGTCGGTGGATGTGTAGTCCCGACCTTTTATGAGGATGATGTTTCCTACTCTTAGAGGCTCGTAGACCCTGTGTAGTATGTTGGTGTTGGTTGTGAGAATTATGTTATGTTAAATGGGCCTACTGACTTATGATATTGTTTAGTGGCGGCCTCGTCGGCACGCGTACTGTGATTATGTGTATATGTAAGTGATGTTGTCTATTGTTCAGTTTGGGTTTTGCTGAATGCAGGCGCCGTTAAGGCTTTATGCTAAGTTATTCCAAGTCCATTATGATTATGTTACCTAGTTTAGGTTAGCTCAGCCGGCATTCCGGCCGTGAAGTCGGGTGCCCTGTCACGCCTCCCGGCAGGGGTGTGACAGTCATGGAATATTTCATCCGACCATGTTCATGTTTTTGGGAGTTGCACAGATTACCGAGAAGGTTTAATACCTGAAACTACGTATGCCAGCGTTGTCACGACCCAACCTCGTAGGCCGCGACTAGTGCCCGAGCTGGGCACGCGTACATACCCATTAACCAGAAACAACATACAAATAACTTATACATACAGAAAAGTGAAACGTCGCCCCAAAGCTGTCACACATATATATATACAGATCGCAGTCACAACTTTCAGCAGATGATATCGCACATAAGCCAGCAAGGCTGTCATAATACAGGGGGACGTCCAGAACAAAAACCACACAAACATAACTGTACCATAACTACCCACAACCCACACGTATATGTCTACAGACCTCTAAGAGTAATAACAGAATCATATGACGGGCCAGGGCCCCGCCGTACCCCTGAATAGACATGTACATATATAACAAAAGCGTATGTACCAAAATATAGGCTCCGGAACAAGGGAGCGCTCCAAGATAGCTGAATGAAAATCCTAAGCTAGCGGATCACCAAAATGAGTATCTGTACCTGCGGGCATGAAACGCCGCCCCCGAAGAAAGGGGGTCAGTACGAAATATGTACTGAGTATGCAAAGCATGAAATATAGTAAACAGGATCATAATCGGAACAAGAAGTACAGAAAGTAAATGCAGTATCCAAAAGACCAAAATGCTTACTTATTAAAACACAAATCATGCATGGGGCTCGGGAATATGGTCGCCCTCCCGTCGTTGGCGCCATAACACATCATACTCCGGAAGATTTCATAACTCCGTAACACATCATAACACCATAACACATCATAACGCCATAACATATATAAACGGAACCCGGCCCTCTAGCGAGGGACTCGGTGAACCGTAACACATCATACTCCAGAATATAGCATAGTGCGCACGATGACATAACCGGCCCGGGACTCGGCGAAGGATGTAACAACAGTATGCACGAGTAGAGTCGTGAGCAACCATATGCATAAAAATCATCATTACAGACTCAATAGATAAGTAGACTAACCATGCTCAGAGGTCGGGATGATAGCCATACTACGTTCGTTCTAAATGCCACTAGAACTATGTCAAGGCGGATCTTAGGGATCGAAGACATGTATCAAGCCAATCCGAGCCCGCCCATGAAAGTTACGGGCATTGCTCGTTATGGAATCTTCTACGAACATATCGAAGCGATCCGAGCCCGTCTATGAAAGTTAGGGACCTTATTCGACATAGGATCCTTTAGGAACAAAACTTTTTATGCAACATTTGAAATCCAATCTTACAAAAGACACAAGGATCATAACTCGATTATATTAGGAATGCTAACTTCAAGAAGTGAATAAGAATCGTAGACATGCTCGGATCTTAAGAATAAAGTTACCCCAAGGCTCGTATCATATCTTACTTACGTCTAAGACATGCCAAAAGAAAGAAAGGGTAAGCTTTACATACCTCGTCCGCGTCCTAAGCGAATCCGAACTTAAGTCTCGGCTTCTCAAGATCTACAACAACGTCATTAGATACTAAACATTAGTCATAGGCACTTTATCTACAGAAATTTGGGCAACATTTCCCCTATAAATTCAACAATCCCGAGAATTCAACTCGGCCAAATCTTCAACAACAATACCAACAACCATATTAACAACATCAACAATTAATTCAAAACGCATTCTAACGTTAGTAACTCTTTTCTACATAATTCGACGGCATTTCGTTTACATTCAATTCAACCTCATACAATCAAGCCAAGATCAATGCTCACACATTTAAGTACTAATCCGAAACCATTCAAACGAGATTCAAGAACACTTCAAACGATCCGCACAATATTCAAAACAACCCAACCAACATAACTCCACCCGAAACCTTCCAAATTCAATAAGAACAACAATAACGCATTTCTTTCTTCCAAATTCATGAACTACACCAACAATTCACACGTTAACAACATCATTCTCCTAAAAACAAGAAACTATACTAAAATCACATTAACTTCTAAAACAGCCCACAAACGATTTCAACTTCAATTTGAACCATCAAACCTTCATTTTCATCATAAAATCCACAACAACAACAACCAAAAATATTACGTAAAATTAGTTCATCATGTCCTACAAAACAGCCCACTACACGGCTCAACATCAACATACGAAATTTCATGAATTTCATCCGTCTCCACACACTACAACATGCACAAACCATCCATAACATATGAAAAAGAAGATTGAACCTTACCTTTTCCACTTAGTTCTTCAACTTGGCTAGGGTTTGAGAATTGCAAGAATGAACGGTTTGCTTGCTCCAACAACTACTCCACGTTAATAAGGACCTTCCAATTGGTTGAAAAGCTAGAAGAAAATATTTTTTTTGATCAATTTCCATGAGCATCAATTCGGCCAACCATGGCCGAATATGCTTCTCTTTTTTTTTTCTCCATGTTTCTCCAAGCTTCTAAGTGTGTAAAAGATGAATAATATGTCTTGCTAGTCATCCACTATCTACATATATGATGCATACAAGTGTACCATGCCCCACTCATGTCTTGGATCAATCAAAATCAGCCAAGCCATGGGTGGTACCCCACATATGCCACACGGCCACCTTGTGGCTTTTCATGAAATGTTTATTTCAACTTCTAGCCCCCAATTTCCTTAATATTCCATACCAATAAAATTATTAGCAACTTGTGCCCCAAAACAAAATCGGAGGTTAAAAGTCGCTACCTCGTATCCCAAAACAGTCTTGTCCTTAACTTTTCACGGTTAGCTCGGAATGTCCCAACGTACAAAATACGGGATATAACAAGCGTAGGATAAGGATCACTCCATTAAGTTAGAACAATTCCTTCATGTTACCCATTGCAGCTTATTTTATGGATCCATTCATGTCTCGTATCCCGGTAAGGTATGAGATGGCTTAGCTAATCGGGCAGAGATCAGATGCAATGTGCTCACGTGGTGGTTACATGTCGGTTATATTAAGGCTCTCCCACTTAAAATTCTTTACTCATGTTATATTATATCCATGCAAGATTTGTTCATGTTCATGTTCAGTTTCAGCTTACAGTTACAGGTTCAGTCCCGTATTACTTCATATACTCATATTTATTGATTTGGGTTGCCCATTCCCCGAGCACCCCACTTACTATTCTTTCATTTAGTTGCATCACATACAAGTAAAATTCTAGTGTACTTACGTTCCTCTTTCTTGGGGCCTGCATTTCACGATGCAGGCACTGATTTATCGAATGACGGATCTGATCGTTAAGATTCTCGTATCAGCGATTGGTGAGCCCCACTTTATCGGGGTGTTATCTTTATTTTATGTTCATGTCATGTTAGGCAATAGAGGTATGCCGAGGGCCTTGTCCCACTTATTAGTTCAGTATTTAGATTCATGTTCAGAGGTTTCATAGACTGGTCTAGTATGTCAAGTCAGATGTTCAGTTGTCGTATAGCCCATGTTGGCTTTGTACCTATTTATTTCAGACTATTTCTGCATTAATAATTTCAGATAGTATTTCCAGTACTTTGTATTGATTATTAAATCACATGTTTCATTCAGACTTTTCATGTTTTAACTTATATTCTGCATTAGTACATGTCCCATGTTAATTCAGCAAGCCATGTGGTTTGCTCGGTAACATGCAGCAAAGCACCGAGTGCCGTATTACGTCCAGGCTGAGGTTTGGGCCGTGAAACTCTGGTCCACTAGAACTCTTGCACATGAATTTATGTGGATCCATGAGGGTTCTGTTATACCTTGTGGTTTTATACATTTAGAATCATCGTACGCAAGTTATTTTAAATTGGACGTCTGGATTTGTCTTCAGATATTTTATGAGATTGGACATGCCTAGCTTATGCTTAAAAGTGTTTAAGTTCATGTTTTGTAAGTTACGGACGGATTAGTGAATAAGTGAATCGAAGCGGAAGGGTTCGTTAAAGTTGTTTTCGGAAAATATAGAATATGAACCGTATAATTGAGAGATGTTACACCTCGTAAATTTTTGCGTCGATTGCGTCGTAAGTAAACTAACATAAGTCTAGAGAGGCTATGATACCCCTATAAGGTTAAGGAAGACTTTTAACAAGTGTTAGACAAGTATTTAAAGGTTCTGAGATCAGGCGAATTGAAGAAATTAAGTTTGTCGAAACTTTGAAAAAATTTGGAAGAATTCTAGATAGGATTTCTGGTCCAACTTGAAGGACATATATCTCCTAGAATACGAGGAGTTATGGAATGCATAACCTATGAAAATTGAGTTCAGGAAGTTATCTTTCCAATGCAATTTACAGATTGCAAATCTGAGAAATACAGTGAAAGTTATGGTCTGTATAAAATTTTACGATTCAAATTACGGACCGTAATTTGAATTACGGCCAGTAATTTGTGGCCGTAAAAATTGAGGCGGTGGGTTTCCAGAATGATATAATTATGATCCCCTCTTCATTTTATTTTATTTTAACATAATCCCAAGTCCTAGACAGCCCTAGAAACCTCTCCAAACATATTCCAATACACTTCCAAGCCTAAATCAAAAATCAAAGTAAAGATTTAAGTGGTTAGGGTTTCCAAGTGAGGTCTACACTTGTCTCCTCTTCTTGAAGATGCTTGGGTGAGTATTTTTTAAGGTAGAGTGACCTTGGAATTAAAGTGTTCTTGAATTATGAGGTAAGATTTCATATTAGTTCCATGCTTATTAGTTTATTTGGTAATTATGTTAAGATTTGAGGAGAAGAAATTGGAGGAAAAGTTCAAATACGAATTTGATAATATTTTGAGTTGTAAATTAACTTGAGCTATAATTATTCGTATGTTATGAGTATAATCTTGCTATGAGGGATAATAATAATGATGAGGAAGTGTTGTATACAAGTGTATAAGGGATTGTGTTGAAGTTGTTATTATGGATTGATTATGAAAAGAAGTTTTGGGATTGAATTGAGCATAATTTGAATGTAACCTTTTGATTATGGTATTGTTGATGTTGTTAAGGAAGTTTGGGAGCTGTTTTGGAATTTGGTGGTAGTAAGTGATATAGGGGAGATGCTGCCCAAAATTCGTTAGCTCACCTAATAGTTTAGTTTGATCTTATAAGCGTTTTAACGACCTAAACTTTGTGCCTGGTTGGAAAGCCACCCAGGTAATTAGAATTGGGTGTAATTACACAGTTTGGTCTGTTTGTTTGACCAAGTAATTACACAGTTAGGTGAAAATTTGGTGTAATTAAGCGGGTGTAATTACACTCTCCATTTCTCGGGGGGGGGGGGGGGTGGAGGGAGGCGTGGGTGGGTGGGTTGAGAATTGGGTGTAATTAGACCCTGTAATTACAGGGTTACTTTTTAGTTTCTTTCTTTTTTGTTTATTTTTATTTTTAATTTATTTTTTATTTTAATTTCTTTTTATTTTTAATTTATTTTTTATTTCTATTTCTTTTTATTTTTAATTTATTTTTTATTTCTATTATTTTAATTTCTTTTTATTTTTACTTTTTAATTATTTTTATTTTTTAAAATGTATTTTTCTTTTTATATTGTTTATTTTTCATTTTCTTTCTTCTCATTCCCAACCTTTATTTCTTGTGGTTCCATGTAATTGCTCGTATTTTTTTTGTTTTTCTATTTATTCATTTGGCATAACCGTGTTATTATTCTAATTTTCGAAACTGCACCTCTTAATATTGAAAAGAATGAGTCATTAACAAACTTGTCATATAACGAGTGACGTTATTAAAGTAGAATTTCATTGTGAATGAGGTTATAGACTTATATTTTCCTTTTCTTTTGAATTATTTACTTAAATTACGTTGGATCTTACTTATGTAATGTTGGAATTTGACATAAGAGTATTATGTTAAACTTTTTCTTTTGGATTTTGAATTTAAGTTATATTCTCAATTTTAAGTTATTTGCTTTCACATTGCATGTTGATTATTTTTCACTAACATTTGATGGATTTTTTGTGTCAAACATTTGAATAATGTTATAGCATTATATTTATATATTTTTTTTTTGTTAAACATCCAATCCATGACTTTCTCACAAACAAAAAAAAAAATCTTCTTTTGAGTTTTATAATTAATTAAAATTAAATATTATTAATTTGAAAAATATATATCAATTATTTTTTACAATATTAGTTACAAATATATGATTACTAAATAATATATTTTCAAGAAACAATGTGTTATTAAATAACTAATTTAATATCATTTATAAAGGCAAATATTTTTTAAATATTAATTTTAATTTTGTTATAATTAAATTTTATTTTTAAATTAAACTAACAATGTAATTACATTTATGTGTGCAACCAAATAGCACGTTTGTAATTACCTTTGTAATTATGTTATGACAAACAAACGAGTCGTTGTAATTACACTACTGTGTAATTACTAGGTTGTGTAATTGCTACCCTAGTAATTTCACCAATTCCAATTACCAGGTGGCTTTCCAAATAGGCCCTTAGTGTGAATCATCTTGAGTGTAGATTTGCAAACTCAGGAGGATAGGCGAGGAGTAGTAAGGAGACGACGAGGTATGTTAAGGCTGTCCCTTTCTTTCTTACGGCATGATCTTTTGATACAAACCCATTCACATGATATCCATAATGTCCTTATTTTTGTAGAAATGCTAGAAGCTTAAGGTTCTTGAGACTCTCATGTATTGTTGATAATTGTCCCATGATTATTGATCTTATCTTATGATTATTTATCTTTGATGTTGATCTCATCTTATGATTTTTATTCTTTCAAGGTGAGATATGTTCATGATGATAGTTCCATAATGATAATCGGAGGTTTACCGGCCTTACGTCACTCCGATAGATTTATAGCTTTTATTTGGACTCTCATGCATGCTTTATATATATGTATGTATTTTCTCACACCACGCCACGCTATAGTTGGCCAGGCAGGCATGTAGATATGCACACCACTGCAGTGGGTAGGTTATGATGTTACCCCGGACGCGGGATGCCCCGGACGCAGGATGATGATAACACCGAGCCTAAATGGCCGGGCAGGATACTATATATATGTATGTATGAAAATGTTTTTTAAAAAAAAAGCTAAGCATGCATGACATCCGCCTTAAAAGGCATTCAGAGGTATAGGTTGATCTCTTTTATCTTATGTTATCTTCATACTTTCATTATGTTGTTACTCATGCCTTATATACTCGGTACATTATTCGTACTGACGTCCTTTTGCTTGTGGACGCTACGTTCATGCTCGCAGGTAAACATGGAGACAGTTCAGACTCATAGGCTGCCATCTCAGCATTGGTACAGGAGCACTCCACTTGTTCCAGAGTTGCAGTCTAGTTGGTATGGTTCTTTTGTGTACAGATGGGTATGGCAGGGTCCTGTCCCGTCCATGTTACGTTATGCATTCCAGTTGAGGCTCGTAGACAGATATGTACAGCTAGATGTCCTGTGGCCTTCTCGGTCCCTCTTGTGTTGTATCATTGTTTTGGTAGCCTTGTCGGCTTAAGTACTTGAGACCAGCTTGATGACATATATATGTAAATATCTATTGGGTTTGTGTTCCTTACATATTATGGCATTTAATAGTTAGCATCATGGCCCACTCATGTATGATGATGAAATGCATGTATGTCTTCAGGTGCTCGGTAGGTTAGCTTCGGGTGCCCGTCATGGCCCTCCGGTTGAGTCAGGACAGGTTGAAAGTAGAGGAGGAAAGATGTATGTGTTTGTGATTGTTGACGATTATACCCGATTCTCTCAGACCTTGTTCCTTGTTATGAAGGATGAAATATTTAACCTGTTTGCTATATTTGTGAGAAATTACAAAGGAAGATGAATGGTAAAGTAGCTAGTATTAGATCTAATGATGGCACTGAATTTGAGAATGCTAACTTTATTGAATATTGTGTGAATCATGAAATTGACCATAACTTTTCAATAAAATGGTGTTGTGGAGAGAAAAAATAGTACTTTGAAGGACATGGAAAGAACCATGTTAATTGCTAATGCATTCTTGGCTGAAGTTGTCAACATTGCATGTTACTTCACCAAATAGATGCATGGTCAGACAATTAGTAGAAAAGACTCCATGTAAGCTACTTAAGGGGCATAAACCAAACGGCACTCACCTAAGGGCTTTTGGTAGTAAATGTTTTGTGCACAATAATGGAAAGGAGGAACTAAGGAAGTTTGATGAAAAAAAGTGCTGAAGGTATCTTTCTTAGTTATTCTTCGCATAACAAGACTTACAAAGTATACAAATAAATTAAAAGGACACTGTGTGTTGAAGAAATGTCCATGTGATCGTTGATGAATCTAAAAGTCTAGAAAAGAAAGCTTGCAACATGATGATGGTAAGATTGCACTCACACAGATGTATGTGGATGGATCAATTTAAGAACTTTATGAGAACCAGTCGAGCAAGAAGTCATAGCACAAAAACCTAGTTTTCTAAAAGCTGTGCATGACTTACAACTAAGAGGGGGAACTGGACAGGTTAACGATGATAATGAACCTGGTCCCGCTATTAGTCCAGGAAGAAACTGGAAGTTATAAGGTTTCTCATCCAATCGAGAATGTCCTCACCATTATGGACATGGAAATGATGACAAGATCAAAGGCTAGAAACTTGTGTGTCTTTTTGTAACATCCCGTAAATTCGAGTTAGGCATGAGTATGTAAAAGTCTAGTGTTAACATGATATTATATCTATATGAATCCATTCTTGATGAATTCGGGTGGAAGATGGTCGTTTTGAAGTCAAACCAACAATTGGAGTTCTTAAGGGCTCTTAACTTCGCCTAAGTTTTGGTAGGTCTGTCTTCTGGGCTATTTTCATAAAAATGTGTTGCGCATTTGAAAAAACTTCCTTGATGAAAGTTGTATATATTTGAAATATCTTTCCAACGGTAGGTCACCCAGCCCAAGCAAAGCTATGTACAAAATGTTATGTCCGTTTTACTGAAGGGCACAGAAGCTGGAGAATTCGCCCAAAGTACGCCCAGAAAGTACGGGCCGTACTTTAAAGGACGGGACGTCCTTTTGGACGTACTTCTTCTATTATTCACTGGTATTGGCAGCCTAAGTACGGGCTACAAGTACGTCCCGTACTTGTAGGCCGTATTTTCTCCGTTTCTGGCAGAAAATTGGGTTTAAAATGGGTATGGTCTTATTTTGTTCCCATTTTTTTTCATCCTTCCAAACCCGAAGGACGAAAATCATCTCTCCAAGTCATCAAATCAAAGGTAAGAACACCTTTAACATTACTAATCTATTCTAACATCAAACCCATGATTCTTGTGATCAAAACCTAGGATTTGCAACATAATTCTTCCTAAAGTGATTCAAGGTAGGGTTTGGGTGTTCTTCATTAGGAAAGTGAATTGTTAAACTTTGTTTAACATATTAAGGTATGTCTCTTTAAAAAAAAAAAAATCATTTTTTGCTATAAGGATGATTTGTATGTCTCTCTTTTTTGGAAACTTATTTTGAATGAAAATCACTTATGAACCTATTGTTAGAAGTATAAATTTTATTCAAGATTCTTTGATGAATGAAAGGAAAAGTAATCTTTTCATGTTTCTTGAACTCTAATTCATGTCTAAATAGTGGTTAATGTGTGTGAGGGGACAAACCCACATTAAACCTAGATTGTAACAAGCCCTATATATGTATAAGATATTATGAATGTTTTCCTCTATGAGAGATGCTTAATAATGATGGTTAAGAGTTGGTAATGACATTCTTATTGATGAATTGAGATATGGAAATATTTTGTAACGGAGTTATACGTTTTCAAAACATTGACTGGAATGACTTAATCTTTCGATATGGCATGATGAGCTTTAATATTATTGATGGTGTGACTACTTTGAGATAAATTGTGAATCGGCTTCTATGCCATGGACCTTGATGTTGTGTTTGCCTTGCTATTCGGGAGGAAGAGTAGCCACTATGGATCCTATTGTATTAATTGCCTTGCCATTCGGGAGGAAGAGTGGCCACTTTCGGGTTCGCTACCTGGGGTGTATTAATGGCCTTGCTATTCGGGTGGAAGAGTAGCCACCGTAAATCCATATTCCGGTGTATTGCACAGTGTTTAGGGAACCTCTATGGTCATCCCTTCGATGTGATTGATTCTTGGGCCTGTATTGGCATGTGTGATATTCTTATTCTCTCATGGAACTATTGTTGACAATCATGATCAATTTGAAAAGCATAGTTAAAAGGAATTAGGCCTATGTGGGCGATTTTGATATCCACCTTTATCATGGAACTGGTATTTACGCCTGATGGATTTAAAGCATAATTGAAACTGGGATTTTGTAATGGCTTGTAAACCGTTTAACAAATGATATTAAGAATCACAAAGTGGAATAACTGTTTTTATACTATCTTTTCTTGACTGATTTCTTTATGTATTGTTATAATTTATTTTCATATTACTTGTTTTCCCCGAGACACTCACTGAGTACGAAGTACTCAGGCATACCATTGTTGTTTTTTATGGTATGTTAGGTAACGGAGAAGAGCAGGTTCTTGACACTTCAGGCGCTTAGGAAGGACTTGCTGTTGCTGCTGATTTGGTGAGCCCACACGTTCATTCGTGGGACACCCTATTTATTCGTTCATTTATTATTAGTTTTTGGGCTGCGTCCCGATGAGTCAAACTATTATCTCTTTATCCTAGAAGCTCCATAGTATACATTCTTGTGGGTAGTTGTTGAGTTATTGATTAACTCTCAGGCACGTTGTTATGTTGACAAATATTGACTACTAAAGACTTCCGCTGAATTAATTCATATATGCATGATTTGTTTACCTTTATTTTATAAATTGTTGGAGGCGAATGTTGAACCTGGCAGGTTCAAGTATTATTATCATGTTGTTTAGGTTCTTCCGATGTTGTTCATGATGTCAGATGCTAGTCACGTCTCGGGTGGGTTTTGGGGCGTGACAAGCTTGGTATCAGAGCTTAGTTTTAAATACGTCCTAGGATTATCGTCGGTGTCTGTGAAGCTGTGTCTAGTGGAGTTTTCCTTGTACAGGCTGATCACCTGCATGACTGAGAAACTCCCAGGACATTCATAGGTGTTTCCTACTCTTCTTGATTCTAGATTGTCTTTGTAGAGCTTGAAACCCTTTTAGGATCGTTCTAATGCGTTCATTAATTCATGCGTATTACAGAAATGGCTCTGAGGCGATCCAAGAACAGTAACCGAGCACAACCTATGAGAGCTAACCGAAATCTTGGGGGCGCGAATGCTTGTAATGGAAATGATGCTAGAAATCAAGAACCACCTCCAAAGACCTGGCACTTTGCTCGCTCCCTTATTCGTTGCGGGTTACACGAGATTGGTACTATGCAAATGGCTATTCAAATGTTGCTTGCATTTGGTTCTGTGCTCGCCGACGTGGAGTGTGGAACCTCACGGTGGAGGCAGACTTAAGCAATTCCTCGACTTGAAGTCACCAGAGTTCTTGGAGTCACGAGAGGTGGATGACCCCCAGCACTTTTTAGATAAGACCTTCAAGGCATTGAGGGCAATGGATGCCCGTGTCACGACCCGACTACGGGCCATGATAGGTATCCGGGGCTGACCACCGAACACCGCTCATTCTGTTACTTATCTGCTCTCATTCATACTATATACTCATAATCATAGAAAACTATCATCATTTGAAACATATTTACCTTTATAAACATAAGCCCTTCGGCTATCAAAATAATACATATATATACATACATACACATAAGAACTAGTGAGACCATATTGCCCACACATACGTATCTACGAGCCTCTACTAGAGTACTAGACATATGGACGGGACAGGACCCCGTCGTGCCCAAAATACATATACATATATATACCAAAAAAATAATCAATGGCACCTCCGGAAAAGTGGAGTGCTCTCAATTAGCTAATAGCTGCTATGGATCTGCACCATCTCCCTGCCTACCTGTGGGCATGAACACAGCATCCAAAGAAAACGGACGTCAGTACAAACATTGTACTGAGTATGTAAGGCAGGAATGAAATAAACATAATAAGAAAATCATAAGTCATGAGATGAGAATACAACCGGAGTACTCCTTTAAGTATAGATACATTTCACATACATACATCATACATAAGCATATCATGTGTATCATCATAGCGTATGCCTTATAATATCACATATACCTCATCATCGTTACATGTATATTACCCTCGTCAACCCGCATCCGGGTATTCATCGTATGCCGCCCACTAGTAGTGTCATGCCCAGCCCTCTAGGCTCGGTGTAAACATAGCAGCCCGCCTTAGCGGTGATATGCCCGGCCTTCTAGGCACGGTGTAATCATATGCAGCCCGCCGTAGCGATGACATGCCCGGCCAATTAGGCGCGGTGGAATCTCATCGTCATACATATCATATACTTGTCATCATACATATCATAGACTCATCATTATTAATCATCTCGTAAGCATATCATGGCTCTTTCATAATTTAATATCATCATACATATATCATCAAACATACATTAGAACTTAAAGGCAATTATAGCTGGGTCGGGGTGACGTAAGGTCGTGGACCCCCGATTACGTTATGGAGTAATCATAGTCGTTATATCTCACCTTGGAGGGACTACATTTTAAGGTGAGTGTACATGAGGAAAACATCAATGAATCATAGTCAACATCATTAGGCTTGAACTTAGCATTATCATTATCACACTCATAGCGTATCTCTTATCTCGTAAGACTATTCATGAACATAGGCTCTTAGTCTTTCGGAATGTAGGAAATTCATGAAGAAGGAGGAAAATCATGCATATGATTCATGCCTTAGGAAGAAAGGTTGAGTCTTACATACCTTTTCGTTTAACTATTCTATCGCTTGCTCGTTCTCCTTTAATGCACTCGTTTATACCTTCAAGAGAATTCGTATCGACATTAGCTAAGCAATCATGAGAACGTACTTACTAAAGCTAGAAAAAATTGGGCAGCATTTCCTTTCTTTATACTACTTTCCTCCATATTCCATATCAACCCTCAACATTCATAACAATACTCACAATACCATAAACAATAAGCATCATTTGATTACATTGCCCACATTTCACAATTCCACTCCAATTCTCCAGCACTATGACCAAAGTCCATTATCGCGTTCTTTCTCATACAATACTTATTCCATGTTCTAAACGTCATTTATAACGTATTTATAATCTCAACATATTCATTTTCATGATTCATTCCAACTACTACTCAATAATGATACTATTCACACATTTATGACCCATTTTCCATACTATTCTACAATCTAAGTGTTCCAACCTATCAATACTTCAAACAACATGAGAAGATCATGAAACTCACCTTAGATGATGGAGGAACAATCCTTGAATGGTAATACACTTCTTGCACCAAAACCCTATTTCACTTTTCTTGGAATTTCTTGACTTTAATGGGTTTCACACTCTTAATCCTTGTTGGTTTGATGAAGTTGATCATCAATTTCCTTGGTGTTCTTATGGATGAAGTGTATGGAGTGTTCTAGTGATTTCTTGAGTTGTGGAGATGAAAAATGAAATGAATTAAAATGAAGGAGAGGTCCCTTATATTATTTGAGTTCAGGCCCGACTGGAATATACGGACCAACATACGGTCCGTATAAATTTTCGGCCGTATGTTTGGGCCGTATATTTGGTCCAGTGAAGCATACCATTCTGGGCTGAATCTACGGCTGGACATACGGTCCGTAGATTTTATACGGCCAGTATGTCTGGCCGTATGTTGTCGACTCGTTCTCGTCGACTCGTTTGATCTCCGATCCTTATGGAACCTTCTTAACACTTTTTTAACACTTCATTACCATTCTAAGGGACGTTATAACTCTTCCTCAAGGCATCATTAAAACATTATTAACTCGATACTCGTAAACCATGTCCGACACGCGACATATGACTTACTTTCCTTAACTTCCTCTCCTTGTCCTGAATGTCTTTGGAAATCTTGATTTGGACCATTAAAGGCTATCTCTTACTTATCAAAACATCACGCGCGTCATGCCCCTCGTTAGCCTATTCACTATACGCTAAGGGGAAATTTCCCAGGTGTAACAGCCCGGGATTCCGAAGCTGTAAGGCTTGCTTCTTATCAGTTGAAGGACGTTGCTCATGTATGGTTTGAGATGTGGGAATGCGAGAGGGTATTGCTGCTTTAGCTCCGACATGGGCTGAATTTGAAGAGGTATTCATGGAAAGGTTCTTGTTTGATGAGGAAAGATTTGCTATGGCTATGAAGTTCGAAAAGCTGGAACAGGGTAACAAGTCGGTTCGCGAGTATAGTTTGGAATTCACCCGTTTGTCAAAGTATGCTTTATACATGATTCCGATTGAAAAACATAAGTTGACTCGTTTTGTGAAAGGCTTGGTACCACGTATCAGGTCTGCATGTCTTTGTTGTTGCTATGTCTCCTACTTGCACTTTCTCATCTTTGGTTGGGTTGGCTGAACAACAGGAGAGTTGGAAAAATGAAGAGACGGTGGATCGAGACCAGAACAAGAAGGCCCGAACGACGGGTGGTTTCAGTGGTAATAATTATGATGGAGGGCAACGGAAAGGAAATTCTACACCTCAACAGTTTATTTCTCAGCCTAATGTGGGCATTCCATCTAGTGGACAAGGTCAGAGGAACAATGATCAGAACGAATATTCGCAAGGTAGTAACTGACAAGCATTTAGGTGGGAGGATCGTATTTTTCACCATTGTGGGATTAGGGGTCATATCAAGAAAGAATGTAGGAAGTGGCTTCGTGAAATGGCTAACCTTTCTAGCCAGAGGAATAATCCGTCTGATGGCAATGCTAACAACACCCCTAATGATCGTGGCAATGGGGCTGGTAAAGCGGCTGCTAACACCGCTAATGGGGGACAAGCTCGACTTTATGGTTTGACTCGTAGGGAGGTGGCAGAAAACCCTGATGCCGTGGTCACAGGTATTCTAACTATATGTTCTTTTGAAGATTATTCGCTAATCGGTTCGAGTTTGACTCTTTCTTATATAACTTAGTATCTTGCCCTTGATTTTGGTGTGGAATTAAAGTGATTGTTAGAACCCTATACTATGAATACCCCTACTAGTATTCTTGTTATTGCTTCTAGGATCTATAAGACTATGTGGCGTAGTTAAGGGTCGTGAGACTACTGCCGGTTCGATTGAATTTGAAATAGCAAACTTTGATGTAATTTTGGGGATAGACTATCTTTCCAGGTGTTATGCAATTCTAGATAGCCAATAAGAAATGGTTGGGCTTGTAGTTCTAGATGAAACCGTTAATGATTGGAAGAATGATATCGTTAAATCTTGAGGTAGACTACAGGTGTAAATCCCTTATTACATGCTTAGGCTTGTCTGGTGTAGATGTGGGAGTCTCTGTGAAGACCATATGGTTATTGTTAGAGTATTATATGAGTTTTGTTTTAGATAGCTTGCAATACAAAGGAACACTAGCGAGAATTTTGAAGACTTGAGGTTTAGTGAAAATCTTGGGCCATAGCTTTCATTCGAGGACGAATGATCTTAAGGGGGGGATAATGTAACATCCCGTAAATCCGAGTTAGGTGTGAGTATGTAAAAATCTAGTGTTAACATGATATTATATCTATATGAATCCATTCTTGATGAATTCGGGTGGAAGATGGTCGTTTTGAAGTCAAACCAACAATTGGAGTTCTTAAGGGCTCTTAACTTCGCCAAAGTTTTGGTAGGTCTGTGTTTTGGGAAATTTTCATGGAAATTTGTTGCAAATTTGGAAACACTTCCTGATAAAAGTTGTAGAACTTTGAAATATCTTTTCAATGGTAGGTTACCCATCCCGAGCAAAGCTATGTACAAAACGTTATGTCCGTTTTACTGAAGGGCACAAAAGCTGGAGAATTCGCCCAAAGTATGCCCAGAAAGTACGGGACGTCCTTTTGGACGTACTTATTCTGTTATTCACTGGTCTTGGCATCCTAAGTACGGGCTACAAGTACGGGACGTACTTCAAAGTACGAGACGTACTTGTAGGCAGTATTTTCTCCGTTTCTGGCAGAAAATTGGGTTTAAAATGGGTATGGTCTTATTTTGTTCCCATTTTTTTTTTCATCCTTCCAAACACTAAGGACAAAAATCATCTCTCCAAGTCGTCAAATCAAAGGCAAGAACACCCTTAACATTACTAATCTATTCTAACATCAAACCCATGATTCTTATCATGATTCTTGTGATCAAAACCTAGGGTTTGCAGCATAATTCTTCCTAAAGTGATTCAAGCTAGGGTTTGGGTATTCTTCATTAGGAAAGTGAATTGTTAAACTTTGTTTAACATATTAAGGTATGTCTCTTTTAAAAAAAAAATCATTTTTTGCTATAAGGATGATTTGTATGTCTCTCTTTTTGGAAACTTATTTTGAATGAAAATCACTTATGAACCTATCGTTGGAAGTATAAATTTTATTCAAGATTCTTTGATGAATGAAAGGAAAAGTAATCTTTTCATGTTTCTTGAATTCTAATTCATGTCTAAATAGTGGTTAATGTGTGTGAGGGGACAAACCCACATTAAACCTAGATTGTAACAAGCCCTATATATGTATAAGATATTATGAATGTTTTCCTCTATAAGAGATGCTTAATAATGATGGTTAAGAGTTGGTAATGACATTCTTATTGATGAATTGAGACATGGAAATCTTTTGTAACGGAGTTATACGTTTTCAAAACATTGACTGGAATGACTTAATCTTTCGATATGACATGATGAACTTTAATATTATTGATGGTGTGACTACTTTGAGATAAATTGCGAATCGGGTTCTATGCCATGGACCTTGTTGTTGTGTTTGCCTTGCTATTCGGGAGGAAGAGTAACCACTATGGATCCTATTGTATTAATTGACTTGCCATTCGGGAGGAAGAGTGGCCACTTCCGGGTTCGCTACCTGGGGTGTATTAATGGCCTTGCTATTCGGGTGGAAGAGTAGCCACCGTGAATCCATGTTCCGGTGTATTGCACAGTGTTTAGGGAACCTCTACGGTCATCCCTTCGATGTGATTGATTCTTGGGCCTGTATTGGCATGTGTGATATTCTTATTCTCTCATGGAACTATTGTTGACAATCATGATCAATTTGAAAAGCATAATTGAAAGGAATTAGGCCTATGTGGGCGATTTTGATATCCACCTTTATTGTGGAACTGGTATTTACGCCTGATGGATTTAAAGCATAATTGAAACTGGGATTTTGTAATGGCTTGTAAACTGTTTAACAAATGATATTAAGAATCACAAAGTGGAATAACTGTTTTTATACTATCTTTTCTGGACTGATTTCTTTATGTATTGTTATAATTTATTTTCATATTACTTGTTGTCCCCGAGACACTCACTGAGTACGAAGTACTCAGGCATACCATTGTTGTTTTTTATGGTATGTTAGGTAACGGAGAAGAGCAGGTTCTTGACACTTGGTGCGCTTAGGAAGGACTTCGTTCTTCTTGATTTGGTGAGCCCACACGTTCATTCGTGGGACACCCTATTTATTCGTTCATTTATTATTAGTTTTTGGGCTGCGTCCCAATGAGTCAAACTATTACCTCTTTATCCTAGAAGCTCCATAGTATACATTCTTGTAGGTAGTTATTGAGTTATTGATTAACTCGCAGGCACGTTGTTATGTTGACAAATATTGACTACTGAAGACTTCCGCCGAATTAATTCATATATGCATGATTTGTTTACCTTTATTTTATAAACTGTTGGAGGCGAATGTTGAGCCTGGCGGGTTCAAGTATTATTATTGTGTTGTTTAGGTTCTTCCGATGTTGTTCATGACGACGGATGCCGGTCACGTCTCGGGTGCGTTTTGGGGAGTGACACTTTTCTGCGTATTTGTAAATGATTGAGCCTAAGTACATAAAAGAGGCTCTTCAAGATGTTGATTCGATTATTCCCATGCAAGAAGAATTTACCAATTCGAAAGGAACTAGGTATGAAACTTGAAACCTAGACCAAATGATAGAACTGTCATAGAAACCAGGTGAATTTTCAGTAACAAGTTTGATGATCAAGGCACTATCACAAGGAACAATGCAAGATTAGTAGTACAAGGCTATAATCAAGAAGAAAGGTATAGACTATGATGAGACCTTTGCTCTTGTGGTAATAATGTAGGCTATCTGTATGCCCATTGCTTTTATATTCTATATGCAATTCAAACTATATCAAAGGATGTCAAGTGTGCATTTCTAAATGGATATCTACACGAGTAAGTCTATGTGCAATAACCACTAGGTTTCGAGAGCCATGAGTTTCCCAATCATGTTATAAGATAGACAAAAAGCTGTCACGACCCAACCTAGGGCCGTGACAAGTGACCGGGCTTACCCTGTCTGAGGATTCAACATTTGCTACTCACACTCGAATATGGCGATCAATAGATTTTTTTTTGAAATTCTAGATGAAATACTAAAGTCGATACATAACTTAAAGCGTCTTAAAAAGTACTGACATATATACACATACACAAACATATACATGGTATAGGACAAGGCGGGCCGAAGAGGCTACCGCTACTTCTGTACAATAACATGGTGACTGACAAGACCAAACAGTACCCATAACACCCACGCTGTTCGCAGACGTCTAAAGGTGCAACTTGCAGAATATATACACAAAATTATACCAAAATAAGAACAAACTCTCCGAACGAGTGGAGTTGTCCGACTTCTAGCCGAATCCCCCCTAAGTAGCCGGATCGCCAAGTCGCGTCCCCGTACCGGCGGCATGAAACGCGACCCCGAAGAAAGGGGGTCAGTACGGAATATGTACTGAATATGTAAAGCGAGGATAGATAATAACCACCGCGCAATTTAGAAAGGAAGAAGTCATAATCAACCCAATACCTGCAGCCTTTACTAAAAGAAACATAAATAAGTACACAAGCCCTAAAATGAGCTTTGAATAAATAATCGCAATCTAACTAACATTTTCAAGGTAAATAATGTAACCTAGAACTCTTCTTTTCAAGGAGTAATACAATACATCACAGGCGCCGCTTCCGGCGAAATAATGATAGCCCCTTTGGGCAGCCGCCTCCGGCTCGATATCAATAATGGCCCCTTCGGGCAGCCGCTTCCGGCTCAATATCAACAATGGCCCCTTCGGGCATTGCCGCTTCCGGCATAATAATGATCACGGCCCCTTCGGGCGTATTAGTAATGATAATATAAACATAATTAGTGAATGAAATAAAATAGTATAACCTCGCACCCCTTGCGGAGTGGTTTTAGAAAAATAGCACACTCAGACATAAGCCAAGGCCATAGCGCGCCCGCACGTGGCGAGGCCATAGCACACCCGTTGATCGTTCGAGGCCATCGCTCGCTCGTATACAAACTAAGGCCATAGCACACTTAGGCATGGCATAAGCGGGGGCCATCGCACCCCCGGAGTGGTTTTAGAAAGTTTAAGTATTAAAATCTCACACCCCCTCGTCGGAGTGGTTTTAAAAGAAATCAATTTTATGTTTCTTGTACAAAACTAGTCCTTTAATTATTGTACCAAAAATAAGTCGAATGGAGCAATACAAGAGTCTCGGGATCGTGGCCCACCTCGGGTCAAGTCGAGGCGGCGAACATAAATTACAAAGATTAGGCTCCCTAAAGCCATCCATAAAGGTTCCGGAGCGATTCAGATACATTGGCCACCGTTGCAAAGGTTTAAGCATTCTTTTGACCAAAGATAAGGATTTCAGTTCAATTGCGCTGAATGAATAGTATGCAAAATCAAACTCGGATTTCCAAGAGCAGAACTATTCCCGAGGTTCCGATCTTCACCTAGTACGACTAGGACATGCCAAAGGAAGGAAAGGCAGGATTTACATACCTTGTTCGCGTCTTACGCTCGTCTGAGCTCCACTCCCGTTTCTACCAAAATCTACAATTGGTCATAGTTACCAAATGTGAGTTACAAGCTTTTAAGAACTCAAGTTTAAATCCATATTTGCCTACCGAAAT
>NC_081344.1:37958652-37972739 GCF_029784015.1 Lycium ferocissimum | reverse complement strand
TTTTAACCTTTGCTTGCAAGCTGGGCTTCGGATTGGATTAGATCGGGCGCGCAACCAAAACTCGGGGAAAACAAGAGGAAGAAATTGAAGATTTGATAGCTAGTGGACCGGACCAAATGGAAGACTTTGAAGATATTTCCATGACCGAATATGATGTGGGGGAATTAACGAAATGGTTCAAAATTGGTGATTTTATTATTCTACTATTTTTGTACAACTCATGTATTATTTGCAAGTTAAAAAAAAAAATACAACTTGCAAATAAATGTTATCCAAGAATGAATAAAAATATGGCTCATTGAGCTTACTTCTATTTACTTGTGTTCATATTTTTACTTTTATTAAGTTAGGAATATACCTAAAATATACTAAGAATATACTTATAAGTATATTAAGTTATATAGTATACTTAAACATATATAAGTATATATAGTATATACTATATATATATATATAGTAGTATATATAAGTATATATAGTATATGTAAGTTATACATATATTTAGTATATATATTAAGTATATATAGTATATATATATATATGTATATATAGTATATATATTAAGTTATACCTATATAAGTATATATATATATATAGTATATATATTAAGTTATCCACATATTTAGTATATATATTAAGTATATATATATATATAGTATATATATATTAAGTATATATATATATATATAGTATATATATATATAGTATATATATTATATATATACCTATATATAAGTATATATAGTATATATACTATATATATTAAGTTATCCACATATATATAAGTATATATATTAAGTTATACATATATATATATATATATATATATAAGTATATATAGTTATACACATATTTAGTATATATATTAAGTATATATAGTATATATAGTATATATGTATATATGTATATATATTAAGTTATACATATATATAGTATATATATTAAGTTATACATATATATAGTATATATATTAAGTTATACATATATATAAGTATATATAGTATATAAGTATATATATATATATAACATATATATATATATATGTAAGTTATACATATATATGTATATTAATATATATATATATATATATATTAATATATATATATATAGTATATATATAGTATATATAGTATATATGTATATATATTAAGTATATATATGTATATATATTAAGTTATACCTATATATATATATATATATATATAGTATATATATATACATATATATAGTATATATATTAAGTTATATAATATTATAGTATATATATTATATGTATATATAGTATATATGTATATATATATAGTTATATACATATATATAGTATATATATTAAGTTATACATATATATAGTATATATATTAAGTTATATATATATATATGTATATATATATATAAGTATATATACTATATATATTAAGTTATACATATATATATAGTATATGTAAGTTATACATATATATGTATACGAAAAACAATTATTGTCATACTTCTTTGTTAGGGAATCGTTAGTTGGTGAAGAATATTTAAACTTTAATTATAAAGTTGTATAACATATGTAAATATACCTACAATACACAAATAAATACTATAATATATATATATATAATACAAAAAACAAAAAAAAAACATATTTTAAACCTCCAAACCGGACGGTTAAGCTGAGTTTAAAACCGGTGATAGCCGGAACGTTAAACCGAACTCGTTAAACCCAGACAGTTAAGCGGTTCGATTTTTAACGAGAACCATCCGGGTTCCTTAACGGTTATAACCTCCGGTTGGAACCCTGTTGACACCCTTACTCACAAGCCTGGTAGATGCTACTATCCTATGTGAATAATCGTCGAGTAACAAGAACGCATTTAAAATCTCCGTATAAAATCGATGGGGCTAAAAGATATATCTCCATCCCTGATGAGATAATATCGAACAAGATATTTATTAACTTTCTTCGTGAACTTCACAAGTCCAATTCATAGCACCACGGATAGTGTCTAACTTATTGGCCAAATAATCAAACAATTAAGCACAAGAATAAATAAGCAACCCAAAAAATAGAAATTTAATAGATAGAAACGATAATTAAACGTCAACTGATCATATTTGTGATGTAAAAAACCCTTAAAAAAAAAAGTTTAGCTCCACAAAGACATGGAGGAAAAATAACAAATCATCCGAATAAGAACGTAAATAATAAGTGCTACGAGAAGAGAAGGTAAAATGCGTTTATACGGCCTCTCTTATATCCAAAAATCTCTCAGGTCCAAAGTTATGTCAAAGCGTAGGATATATATTTATGTAGCATCCAAAAAATCTGAACTTTTAAAAATCAAATCCAACTCGGGGATTATAATTTATGTTCGCGTTACGCGCACGCGGGTGCGGCCTTAAGATCAAAAATATTCAGAGACAGTAAAGTCTAGCGGTAATGCAGAGACGCGTGCGCACAGCACTGAAGTCAAAAGAATTCTTTCCCATTCTTCTTTTCATTCTTGGGATGTTTCTTTTATTCTTTGTGATTTTTATTTCAGAAGTGTAATACACTCCTCAACAATTTAAAAATGATTATGTCCCCTCCTTGTCTACCACTTGTCTCTTGTATTTCTTTCTTTGTGAAAGAACAAAGATAGTGGTGGCAGAACTTCCGCCAGTGACTCGACCGTGGCGGTGGCGGATCTCATCGCCGTCGCCACGATCTTCATTATTTCAAATTCGACTAACTTGTTTAGGGAACTTTCGAATTCAAACAATCCGGATCCCGTGAGAAGATCTATTTTCGATCTATTGTGTAAGGTGGAGAACTCGGTATTTCCAGATGCGAGAAGAAGCCATGAATTCGGCATCGCCTAACGGTATTGATCTTAACGCCTTAGCTGTTGTTAAATGCTAGGGACCAGCCACGTGTACGACGATGCCGGAAAGAGAGAGATTTTAATAATATATAATTAGGAGAGGGCGAAGAGAGAGAGTGGGGGATGAGGAAAACGCTTGATATTTGCAATAACCATAGTATTTGGTATAGCTACAATACGTAACGTAAATTGAAAATTCAATCGAGCTTGAAAGTAATTAAATTAAATAATGTACTCATAAATACCTCTTAGAGTTAATATGTCATGTAAAATTTTCTCCAAGTAAAGTACCTTCAATAACGAAATTTAATATATAAATCCCCAAGTAATTAATTAACTATAAACAAACGTATTATTTCTGCTGATACAGATCTATATCTAGAGTTATACCTCTTGACATATCTTGGAATCTAGTATGACTACAACAAGCTCAGTTCTCAAATGTAACATGAAATCTTTTGAATCTGCTACTCTCTTTCTTGCAAGAAGATGATTTTATCTTTGTCAACTCAATACCTTCTCCTATAGGCATAGTGACACACTCGATCCTTTCTTGCCTTTTATGATTTCACTAAAACAAACCTTTCTTGCACAAATTCCACCATTATTATTATTTCTCGTTACAACCACACACCCTTTTGGATTCATCACTTCAAGATTATTCTTCCACAACTTCAAATGGTCTCCAAATTTACAATCAATCACTAGAAAGTCAACTTTCTTGAACTCTTGATGACTTCATTAGGTTCCAACCACAAACTCAATCACATTTTTTGAGTTCTTCATGATGTGGTAATTTTTAAATCAACATTGTTGCTTTTATGGCAAGGAGGACGCAGATTTTGTTCTCCACCGCTAAGTTTGGCTCCTTGCCATAGACCGATAGTGAAGGGTGTTATGCATTCTGTGGTGATTTCTGATATTACTTTTGATCTGTTTCCAGCTGCTAAAGCTGATATGAGTTCCACACATTCTGGTTCTATGCTTTCTATCTCGATAATGAGAACTTTTAGACTGCAACAAAATAAAAAACATAAGATATTCATGAGTTACGTTGTAGAGAGAAAATAGAGGTCAAAATGAGTTTTTAACTTTTGTAAACATGCAGTGTGTAATGTTTCGGGACTATCGAGTTATAAATAACCAATAGCATATTGTAACTATCCATATAAATTTATTTTGATAATATAAAAGATAGGGTTAATTACGTGTTATATAGTAAGTTAAAATGCAATGATAATGTAAAAATCAATTATATCGTCAACAAAGATAAGTTAAATTAAAAAAATGACAAAATTAAAAGGGTTTAAGTTCGATCGGCGCATTAATTACGTGTATTGTACCGCATATACCATTAGGTTAAATTAAAGTTAATGATTTGTTCTAGTGAGTTAAACTGCAATGATAATACATAATCAAATTAGCATTATAAATATAAGTTAAATTCAATAAAAATATATAAATATTTTAAGTTCGATCTAAGTATTTAACTACGTGTATTATACACCCATATACCAATAAGCGTAACCTTTATCTAACCAATTAAACAATTGATAATCAAACTATCAGTGTACATGATTTAAATTCAAATAGAACAAATGAAAATCACAAGTGGGGAAAACGCCAAAGTGGACATGGGAACATAGATAACCTTCTCTGACCAGTTAAACTAATTGATAATATAAGATAATTTCACTATTTGTGTATATGACCTAAATTCAAAAAAACTAGAAAATAGAAATCACAAGAGGGAAAAACGCTAAAGTGAACATGGAAATAAAGAGATCGGACCTACCAATTGAAGAGTATTCAAGTAAGCTTCCATGGCTTGTTGAGGAGACCACTCCATTCTGTACGTATCTAATTGAAGAAAAACCAGCTTATCTAAGTGCCACGTGTTCTCTTTTCCTTATTTATTACTCTCCACTAAGGGTGTCAACCGGTTCCAACCGGAACCGGTTATGGAACCGGTTAAGGAACATGACGAGTTCCGTTAAAAAACGAAACGGAATCCTTTACCGGCTATTTAAACCTTCAAGCCCGAACAGTCCGGAACGGAGTGTTTAAAATATGTTTTTTGTTTTGTTTTGTATTATATATATATATATATTATAGTATTTATTTGTATATTGTAGGTATATTTACATATGTTATACAACTTTATAATTAAAGTTTAAATATTCTTGATCCAACGACCCTGAAGAAACAAGTAAAGAATACGGAATAGTGTTTTTAAGTATACATATATATGTATATAACTTACATATACTTATATATATGTTATAACTTAATATATATAAGTATATATACTTATATACTACATATATTATATATATATATAACTTAATATATATACTATGTATATACTTAATATATATATATAAATATATGTATAACTTATATATATACATATATACTACATATACTTAATATATATACTAAATATGTGGATAACTTAATATATATATACTATATATATGTATATATATGTACTATATACTATATATACTTATATATAGGTATAACTTAATATATATATACTATATATACATATATACTATATATACTATATATATACTTAATATATATACTAAATATATATATAACTTAATATATATATAGTATATATATTAAGTTATACATATATATATGTATAACTTACATATACTTATATATATGTATATGTTAATATATATATATTATATACTATATATACTTATATATATGTATAACTTAATATATATACTATATATATGTATAACTTAATATATATACTAAATATATGTATAACTTAATATATATACATATATACTATATATACTATATATACTTAATATATATACTAAATATGTGTATAACTATATATACTTAATATATATATAAATATATGTATAACTTAATATATATACTAAATATGTGGATAACTTAATATATATACTATATATACATATATATATGAAGGTATAACAATATATATACTATATATACATATATATATATATATATATATACTTAATATATATACTAAATATATGTATAACTTAATATATATACTAAATATGTGGATAACTTAATATATATACTATATATACTATATATACTTATATATACGTATATATAATATATATACTATATATACATATATACTATATATACTATATATATAATATATATACTAAATATATATATAATAATATATATACTATATATATATTAAGTTATACATATATATATCTATAACAATATATATATATATACTTACTATATATACTATATATACTTATATATGTTTAAGTATATATATAACTTAATATACTTATAAGTATATTCTTAGTATATTTTAGGTATATTCTAAGCAATAAAAGTAAAAATATGAACACAAGTAAATGATAAGCTCAATGAGCCATATTTTTATTCATTCTTGGATAACATTTTATTTGCAAGTTGTATTTTTTTTTAACTTGCAAATAATGCATGAGTTATTACAAAAATAGTAGAATAATAAAAAATCACCAATTTTGAACCATTTCGTTATTTCCCCCACATCATATTCGGTCATGGAAATATCTTCAAAGTCTTCCATTTTGGTCGGTCCACTTAGCTATCAAATCTTCAATTTCTTCCTCTTCGCCTTCCTCCGCCACCGGAGTTTTGGTTGCGCCATCGATCTAATCAATCGAATGCCTAGTGCTGCAAGCTAAAATAGGATAATGAATGTCTATGGTCTCCAATTTGCTGTCTTCCTTGGCTAAATGCGCTCTCACGAGCCACGGTTGATCTTGAACCGTAAGGATATCTCGAGCCATTCTTGAAAGTACCGGATAGCTTGCCTTGTACTTCTTCCACCATGCTAAGACGTCCACCTCATCAGTTGGTTGATATCTACATTTGGGTGCATCAAATAAAGTTATATTCATCAAAGTTTGAGTAGAAGAAAGTTGGTACACTCGAATGTAAAACTTTTTAAACCCGACAAGCCCTTTTTGCTACTTTGAGGAAGTAGTAGGGGCGTGGAGCAACGGGTCTTGCACGTTCTTCCAAACTAGAATAATGAGTAAAACTTTTCTAAACTCATCATCAATAGCGAGTTCGCTTAGCTAAAGATGGTTGAGTTCCCGCTTCAATTTCTAAAAATGTATAAATTCGACTAACCAAATTTTTAGTATACAAAGGAACCGATTTAAACAAGGATTTAAAAGGGAACCCAATATAAAATAAAGTTGGGATGGAGGAAAAAATACTTCTTAAATTTGATTATCATTTCAAAAATAGCCCTTGATAATCGGGTTCATGTTTATACTCTTGTAAAACTCTAGCTATTTAAACTAAGTAGGCTAAAATTCCGGTTACCGTGGGATAAAATTGTCTAGAAAAAGCAAGAGTTGCATTATTAAAATTTTCTACAAGTTCAATACATTCTTTAACATCTTCCCAATGCATAAAATTTAACCAATCTTTGACTATCGGTATTATATTTGTTGTGAACTTGTTGTATGGGAATCCTATACTTTATGTCTTGTTGTAGCATAATGTAAGTGTAGTTCCACCTAGTCTCAATTTCTATTTGAATTTTCCTAGGTCTAAGGTTATTTTCCACACAAGCATTCTTAAAATCTCTAATTCTTCCCCTATTAGCATTACAAAAAAGCATAGCAAACGGCATTTCTAACTTTTTGAAACAAATCATCAAAATGCTCAAGACCATATTCCCCAACAATTAAATTTAAAAATGTAATAGCTACATCTTACATAGAAAAATATTTTTTTAGAGGAGGGTTTATTTCTTTTTAAAAGACCAACTACCTTTGTATTATTAAAGCATTATCTAAAGCAATACAAAGTGTTTTTCTATAAATGTTAAAAAATCTCATAATAGTAGACATTGAATCGGCTAAAAAATTTTCCATCGTGACGACCTTTTCCTTCGTCATATAAAAAAGCTATAATTCTTTTTTGCATAACCCAGTTGTCATCAACCCAATGACATGTAATAGCAAAAAAATCTAAATGGTTAATACTAAGACCCAAATCGAGTAAGACAAACATTTACAATTTAAAGAATTAAATACGTAAACGCAAATAAAATCTATATTTTTTAAACAAATCTATAACATCGGCTCTACAAGTACTTCCTGGAATACCCTCAAATAACGGATTATAACAACGTTGAATGTAAGTAACAAACCCCAAACCCGAGGGGAAAGGAAAATGGTAAACAATCATAAGCTACCATTTTAGCTATTTCTACGCGTTCTTTTTTCTTGTCATACTTAAAATTTCTACTTAGGTTCGTGGGTCTATCGTCATTTGAATCCCCCCCACATTTGAACCCGTTTGCTCTCCCCAAGCATCCATATGTTTGGTTCTCATGAGAATTTAGTGTACCCGTTCCACCATCCTTACCGAGTTCCTTGCTTAAAACTAAATACTTGTCCACATATGTTACATGTAGCCGATTGGCTTTCCTATTCTTAGTCATAAATTTCCAAATTTTAGTACATGTTGGCTTACGAGTTCTAGGCGGTTTGTCTTGTGTATGTGATTGTGAGACATGTATCTCCTATGGGATTTTCGAGGGGTTGTGTTTCATCATCATCATTTAGTCTTCATTAAAAGTGTCGGTAAAATGTTGTTGCATTGCCTCATGACCTAAAAGTGGATTATTTCCACCAACATCAATACCTACATTAGGTGTTTCTTCCACAAATGTTTCCTCATTAAGCGCACCTTCTAACAATACGACTACTACTACCGGCACCACGTCTTAATCTCTTTGACATTATTAAATAGAATTAATTTAAATCACAATCAAATAAATCACAAGAAAATAAATTACAACAAATTAAATTGCGTAAATTAAATTGCGTAAATTAAATTGCGTAAATTAAATTGCTAGAATTAAATTGCGAAAAATAAAGATAGAGTTGGAACGAAGGTACCAAATTGCGGATTAATTTCAAAAAGTCAAGGCGGCTAGAATTGCAAATCCACCAAAGCTACTTCGGATTGTTGCAAAATCACCAACTCCCACCAACAATATTATAATTGCAAAATTAATAATTGAAAGTTGAAACTATAATAAGACTTTGTGGCTAGTTATTGCAAAATAATTATAATTGAGAGATTGAGATTTGAGAGAAAGATGAAGAAGAGTGAATTGGTGTGAATTAAAATGAAAATGAAGAAGGGTTTATATAGGGGTGGGGGGATGGGTTAAAGTGTTAAAAAAAAAAATTTGGGGGCCAAAAATTAACAAAATGGCCGTTTGGCAACGGCCATTTTGCAAATGGACCGTTGCCAACGGTCCATTAACGGCCGGCCCATTGCTATTTTTTTTTTTTTTTTTTTAATTTTCACCGTTCCTTGCCGGATTGCGCAGGTCGGTTCCGGTTTTACAATTTAACGGTTCCGGTTCTAAAATATTGGAACCAGGACCGGTATACAATTAAACGGTTAACGGAACCGATTGGCCGGTTCTACGGTTCGGTTTAACGGTCCAGTTACCGTTAAAACCGGTTAGCCCGAACCCAGTTGACACCCTTACTCTCCACTTCTCTTTTACCAATTGTTTATTTGTGATTGCTTAAGCTACCTAAAAAGGTATTGTAAATAGTTACAACCGAATACGAGAGGAAATCTTGTCTGAGAATCACTCAGGTAGACTGAATTATCTCATCCTATTTTATTTAATAACATAAAACATGTTTTACTCAATTGTGTTGCTATATATTTAAGTCCATAATTTTTAACAAAGGTTATTCTAAATATTAACCGCTGGGCTCACTCTGTCCTCAAAGATATTTTAGAATTGAGTCTGTAAAATAGAGAGTTAGATTTTTTCAAATGATCACTCAACTAATAGTTATTATCTCAAAAAATATTCTTTATTGAAATAAATTGCAATTAAAAAAAAAAAAAAAAGTGTGACAATCTGAGACCTCAACCTCGAAATAGAATTACATTATTTAGTATTACTGAACAAGTGATCAATTTCGAGTACCAAATAATTAATGAAAAGAAACCATCCTCTCTCGCATTTCGAATACCAATTTATCCGTTCGGTGAAAAATTGTAATAAGCCTTCGTGAAGAATTCCAACAAGCAGAATTGTAGTGACTTGAAGTGAATTAAAATTCCCTCTTTTGCCTCATTTTTATTTTAGAATTATTCATTCGTCCCTCATATTAGCTCATAGTCTTCTTCCTAGAATCAAGAACATGTATACTAGATGGGGTGAGTTTATGAAATCAGGAAGTGCGAAATTGGATTCCCTAAAACATACATACCACCATTAGGATTAAAGTCATTAAACAATGTAAGAGAAGATTGCATAAATAATCTAGGGCTGTGTAATAAGGAGAGAATAATATTTTAAAAACCTAGGTAACACTTACCCATTCTCGAAAGAAATGCAAATTGTCCAAATTGTCGTTTGTTATTTTAGCTACCATTTACTGAGTTGAAGAACCGGATTCTTCAGACACCAAATAAGAAATAAATTGCGGAATTTTAGAATACAAAAAAATTTACGGCGGAAAACTCATAAGTGAAAGAAAAATATCATGACCTACTTCTAGGATTTACCTCAAATATCACAAACCCGAGCGCTTTTAGATTACAAATCTATAACAAAAGGGACTATAAACTTAGTACATGTCACCCCTACAATCAACCTAATTGTAGTTGCCCCTTTCAAGACTAATCACCTAGTCTAGAAAGCTATAAATAACTTGAACAATGATCACCCTATTACAATACTTCTAAAAAGAATAGGTTACAATAAAAGATCAAACACTCAAACCTAGCCAACTCAAGAACTAAACAACAGCTTCTTCAGGAACGGGTTTTCTCATTTATCAGATTTAAATCACTCAAAGACTTCTCAGAATGACTGCTATTTGCCAAGAATAATTTTAAATCTGCGTGAATAGCGTAAGTCTCAATAACATCAATGTGGTGATATATATAGAGTAGTGATAGTCGAATTCTTCTACACCTTGTTCTCCAAAACCTAAATGATTTGGATTAAGGAATCGAATCTACTTGGACTTAGTTTTCTTATTTGTTTCGACCTCAACATATTTTCTCCTTATTCTAAAGCTCTTTCCTTTTATGAAAGTGCATCAATATTTCCATGTTGATTATGAATTTCTTGATGCACGTGTTTAACACATAAACCCAATTCCTCAAGGAATCCTTCTTGCACTTGAACTCTGCTTCGCTGCTTCTGATCAGTAGTCATCTAAGGACCGGATTCTTTCAATATATGTGTGATACTTTTACAACCCATTGGTCAGTATAACCAGTTCCTATAACCCACTAAGGACCTGGCTCTTTTGTACTTTTTGTTAATCATCAAAACTAATTTCAGCTCAACTCAATAATTTTCCCTTTTTTATGATGACAAACTCATCATGTGTATCTTCAACATAAGAACCAACTTGATCAACATCATTGACTTAGCAAGATGTCAGATCTTACATAAGTCTAGGGACTCACCTTCCATTTATTGCAACCCTATAAATGGCTAGGTGTAGGAACCTCATAGGTTCAATATATTTCCTGCAAATATCATCATCGATATAGCAATAGTATCACAAGACTAGGTTTTTTGATTAGTGTATGTGTGCACATCCTTAACTTCCTCCTTTTGGCATCATCAAAAGATAAGTCAAGTTAAATGACAGAATTAGACAACATCAAATTCATGGCCTCTGAGGCTACACTACAATCAATAAAACACAATAGTTCAAATGAAAATTTTAATGATATTAGTCATCTTAAAGAACTCATCATAACCAAAACATAGAAGTTTTATATAGACATGCACCAATTAAGCCACAAAGGGTCCAAACCAACAGACAATTACAAAAAGCCACTGTAACGCTGCCACAAAAAAAAAAAAAAAAAAAAAACCAGAAGAGTACAAAACAACACAATCGGACTGGTCTTAGATAGGACTGGTTTTGGACTTGACTTAAGAAAAGACTAGGGACCAGGTTAATTTGCTAGAGGAGGGTAGTGTTTTTATAAGCCCAAACAACTTGCCAAGGCGAGCAGTTACAGTGTCTTATTCTTTCTGTATCTTATCTTTCAGCTGCATTTTTTCTTTTCTAAGAGAATCACTCTCATCACTCAGCCTCATGTTCTCCTCCCTATTATCCTTCAAGTCATTGATCAACTGAGTGATTAGGCTATTGCACTTTGAACCTGGTGCTTTCTGCAAAAAGTGTTGCTCTATAAAACATGTCTTTCAGACTCCTCTCTTTTTCAATGAACCATCGTCTCAGCCAGAGTTAAGTTCTCCTCATTACTCTCCTTTTCTACTTCTTCCCTCACAGTTTCAGATGGACTGACACTCAAGGAACCTGGTTCTTTGTCAGTTATTTTAGCTTTCGCACTCTCTTCAATGCCTTCATTACCATCATTCAAAGAACCAAATTCTTTGTCAGTGTCAACTCTATCATTCACAGAGCTTACACCCACACTCCTGAACAGTAACTTCATTTTCTTCCTCGCGGATATCAGAAGAACATGATTGTTATCCAGGAATTTCTAGGTTGATATCAACAGAGGATTCTTCCTGCATATGTTTTGCATCATCGACCTCCTTTTCCTTCTTTCCTTCTATTTTCAACTACTAACCCCCTCTTTTTATTTTCATCCCTGGCCTGAGTGCCTTCCTGTTTATCATCCATGTTTTCCTTGAATCTCTACCTCATTTTCCACTGAGATCTTTGACATAGAACCTTCATCAATAGGTTTTGGAATTTCTTGTTTTTAGCGGGTTTAGGGCTTTGGGAAATTTCAATTTGTAGAGTTTGGTTTAAAGGAGTAGTATAACTAATGAGTTTGGTATGCTTAGACTCAATGGTAAGGTATTTGTGAGGTCAAAACGGGTTACAAGATGATATGGGATTGGTCCGTTCTTGAATTAGATATTTTAGTTTGTCTATGAGGTGTGCAACTCAAACGTATGTGGGAACCTATACCTTTGGTCTCAAGGATGATTGCAACTATGATGTGACTCAATTGCTCAGATAATATCAAGATGTGGCTTAGGAACTTGATTTGGCGAATATGGCAGCATAGATAGATTTAAGCAACAACTACTGGAAAGAGATGCATACCTGAATGTCAGAAGAACCAAGTTCTTTAACTGATTCAATGTTGCTGAGTGTTCTCCAAGAATAGGGGTAACATTATTAGACCTCATCTTAGCTTACTTTTTCATGCCATATGTTACAGTATAAGACTGAGTTAGACATATTGTTTAATACATTAACCCACTAAAACACTTTAATTTACCGTACCTAATCATTAAGAGAACTAAAGAGGTACTCAATTCATCTTGATCAAACCAAGCTCCAAGCGGTTCCTTTCAAATTGATACCTAGTTAAAGCTTTGGTAAAAATATCAGCAATCTGTTCTTCAGTCTTGCAGCACTCATAGAAATATGTCACTTCTCCACATTTTCTCTTAAGAAGTGGGGCCTAAAATCAATATGTTTTGTCCTCTTGTAGTAAACTGGTTATTTTCCATATTCACCTTACTTGTATTTTCATAAAATATTGGAACCCGTTCAATCATCACACCATAGTCTTCTTCAAGTTGTTGTTTAACCCACAATAGGTATGCACAGCATGAAGCGGCAACTACATACTGTTACACCTTGTAGTTTTATGCATTAAGATTCATCGTATGTTAGTTGTCTTAATTTTGGACACCGGGTTTTGCCTTCGAGGTTATATGAGGTTGGACGTGCTTAACTTGTGCTTATAAGTGTTTAAGTTCATGTTCAGTAAGTTATGGAAGGATTGGAGAATAAGTAAATCAAAGAGAATACGTTTGGTTGAAGTTCCATTTTAAGATTGAATTATGCGGATCGTATTTTGTGATATGGACTGTATTTAAGGATTTAAAATTTAACAGAGAAGGAAGATTTGGGGGTTGAGAAATACGGACCATTATATGGATGGCCAGTATATTATATGGCTATATATATATATATATATATATATATATATATATATATATATATATATATATATATATATATATATATATATGATGTTTTCACCTCGCAAATTTTCGCGTCGGTTCTATCAAAGGTAAACTAGCATAAGCCGGAGAGGCCATGGGACCCTTATAAGGTTAAGGAAGACTTTTAACAAGGGTTAAGCAAGTATCTAAAGGTTTCGGGATCAAGCGAATCGAAGAAATCTAGTTTGTCGAAA
>NC_081344.1:37933382-37958552 GCF_029784015.1 Lycium ferocissimum | reverse complement strand
AAAGAACCAGGTTCCTTGAGTGTCAGTCCATCTGAAACTGTGAGGGAAGAAGTAGAAAAGGAGAGTAATGAGGAGAACTTAACTCTGGCTGAGACGATGGTTCATTGAAAAAAGAGGGGAGTCTGAAAGACATGTTTTATAGAGCAACACTTTTTGCAGAAAGCACCAGGTTCAAAGTGCAATAGCCTAATCACTCAGTTGATCAATGACTTGAAGGATAATAGGGAGGAGAACATGAGGCTGAGTGATGAGAGTGATTCTCTTAGAAAAGAAAAAATGCAGCTGAAAGATAAGATACAGAAAGAATAAGACACTGTAACTGCTCTGCCTTGGCAAGTTGTTTGGGCTTATAAAAACACTACCCTCCTCTAGCAAATTAACCTGGTCCCTAGTCTTTTCTTAAGTCAAGTCCAAACCAGTCCTATCTAAGACCAGTCCGATTGTGTTGTTTTGTACTCTTCTGGTTTTTTTTTTTTTTTTTTTTTGGCAGCGTTACAGTGGCTTTTTGTAATTGTCTGTTGGTTTGGACCCTTTGTGGCTTAATTGGTGCATGTCTATATAAAACTTCTATGTTTTGGTTATGATGAGTTCTTTAAGATGACTAATATCATTAAAATTTTCATTTGAACTATTGTGTTTTATTGATTGTAGTGTAGCCTCAGAGGCCATGAATTTGATGTTGTCTAATTCTGTCATTTAACTTGACTTATCTTTTGATGATGCCAAAAGGAGGAAGTTAAGGATGTGCACACATACACTAATCAAAAAACCTAGTCTTGTGATACTATTGCTATATCGATGATGATATTTGCAGGAAATATATTGAACCTATGAGGTTCCTACACCTAGCCATTTATAGGGTTGCAATAAATGGAAGGTGAGTCCCTAGACTTATGTAAGATCTGACATCTTGCTAAGTCAATGATGTTGATCAAGTTGGTTCTTATGTTGAAGATACACATGATGAGTTTGTCATCATAAAAAAGGGAAAATTATTGAGTTGAGCTGAAATTAGTTTTGATGATTAACAAAAAGTACAAAAGAGCCAGGTCCTTAGTGGGTTATAGGAACTGGTTATACTGACCAATGGGTTGTAAAAGTATCACACATATATTGAAAGAATCCGGTCCTTAGATGACTACTGATCAGAAGCAGCGAAGCAGAGTTCAAGTGCAAGAAGGATTCCTTGAGGAATTGGGTTTATGTGTTAAACACGTGCATCAAGAAATTCATAATCAACATGGAAATATTGATGCACTTTCATAAAAGGAAAGAGCTTTAGAATAAGGAGAAAATATGTTGAGGTCGAAACAAATAGGAAAACTAAGTCCAAGTAGATTCGATTCCTTAATCCAAATCATTTAGGTTTTGGAGAACAAGGTGTAGAAGAATTCGACTATCACTACTCTATATATATCACCACATTGATGTTATTGAGACTTACGCTATTCACGCAGATTTAAAATTATTCTTGGCAAATAGCAACATTCTGAGAAGTCTTTGAGTGATTTAAATCTGATAAATGAGAAAACCCGTTCCTGAAGAAGCTGTTGTTTAGTTCTTGAGTTGGCTAGGTTTGAGTGTTTGATCTTTTATTGTAACCTATTCTTTTTAGAAGTATTGTAATAGGGTGATCATTGTTCAAGTTATTTATAGCTTTCTAGACTAGGTGATTAGTCTTGAAAGGGGCAACTACAATTAGGTTGATTGTAGGGGTGACATGTACTAAGTTTATAGTCCCTTTTGTTATAGATTTGTAATCTAAAACTGCTCGGGTTTGTGATATTTGAGGTAAATCCTACAGAAGTAGGTCATGATATTTTTACTCCCTTAAGCAAGGAGTTTTCCGCTGTAAATTTTTTGTATTCTAAAATTCCGCAATTTATTTCTTATTTGGTGTCTGAAGAATCCGGTTCTTCAACTCAGTAAATGGTAGCTAAAATAACAAACGACAATTTGGACAATTTGCATTTCTTTCGAGAATGGGTAAGTGTTACCTAGGTTTTTAAAATATTATTCTCTCCTTATTACACAGCCCTAGATTATTTATGCAATCTTCTCTTACATTGTTTAATGACTTTAATCCTAATGGTGGTATGTATGTTTTAGGGAATCCAATTTCGCACTTCCTGATTTCATAAACTCACCCCATCTAGTATACATGTTCTTGATTCTAGGAAGAAGACTATGAGCTAATATGAGGGACGAATGAATAATTCTAAAATAAAAATGAGGCAAAAGAGGGAATTTTAATTCACTTCAAGTCACTACAATTCTGCTTGTTGGAATTCTTCACGAAGGCTTATTACAATTTTTCACCGAACGGATAAATTGGTATTCGAAATGCGAGAGGATGGTTTCTTTTCATTAATTATTTGGTACTCGAAATTGATCACTTGTTCAGTAATACTAAATAATGTAATTCTATTTCGAGGTTGAGGTCTCAGATTGTCACACTTTTTTTTTTTTTTTTAATTGCAATTTATTTCAATGAAATATTTTTTTTGAGATAATAACTATTAGTTGAGTGATCATTTGAAAAATCTAACTCTCTATTTTACAGACTCAATTCTAAAATATCTTTGAGGACAGAGTGAGCCCAGCGGTTAATATTTAGAATAACCTTTGTTAAAAATTATGGACTTAAATATATAGCAACACAATTGAGTAAAACATGTTTTATGTTATTAAATAAAATAGGATGAGATAATTCAGTCTACCTGAGTGATTCTCAGACAAGATTTCCTCTCGTATTCGGTTGTAACTATTTACAATACCTTTTTAGGTAGCTTAAGCAATCACAAATAAACAATTGGTAAAAGAGAAGTGGAGAGTAAGGGTGTCAACGTTCGGACTAACAGTTTTAACTTGGTAACGGACCGGTTAAACCGGAACCGTGAAACGTTAACGGTTCGATTAACTTGAATTTAATTGTATACCGTCCTGGTTCCAATATTTTAGGACCGAATCGGTTAAACGTAAAAGCAGGAGCGGACCGGAATTAAAACGTTTCTGCCGGAAAATTAAAAAAAAAAAAAAATAGCCGTTGGGCGGTAGTTAATGGACCGTTGGCCGGTCCATTTGCAAAAATGGCGTTGCCAAACGGCCATTTTGTTAATTTTTGCCCCCAAATTTTTTTTTTTTAACACTTTAACCCATCCCCCACCCCTATATAAACCCTTCTTCATTTTCATTTTAATTCACACCAATTCACTCTTCTTCATCTTTCTCTCAAATCTCAATCTCTCAATTATAATTATTTTGCAATAACTAGCCACAAAGTCTTATTATAGTTTCAACTTTCAATTATTAATTTTGCAATTATAATATTGTTGGTGGAGTTGGTGATTTTGCAACAATCCGAAGTAGCTTTGGTGGATTTGCAATTCTAGCCGCCTTGACTTTCCGGAAATTAATCCGGCAATTTGGTACCTTCGTTCCAACTCTATCTTTATTTTTAATTTAATTCTAGCAATTTAATTTACGCAATTTAAATTTACGCAATTTAATTTGTTGTAATTTATTTTCTTGTGATTTATTTGATTGTGATTTAAATTAATTCTATTTAATAATGTCAAAGAGATTAAGACGTGGTGCCGGTAGTAGTAGTCGTATTGTTAGAGGTGCGCTTAATGAGGAAACATTTGTGGAAGAAACACCTAATGTAGGTATTGATGTTGGTGGAAATAATCCACTTTTAGGTCATGAGGCAATGCAACAACATTTTACCGACACTTTTAATGAAGACTTAAATGATGATGATGAAACACAACCCCCGAAAATCCCATAGGAGATACATGTCCCGCACAATCACATACATAAACAAACCGCCTAGAACTCGTAAGCCAACAGCTAAAATTTGGAAATTTATGACTAAGAATAGGGAAAGCCAATCGGCTACATGTAACATATGTGGACAAGTATTTAGTTTTAAGCAAGGAAGCTGGTAAGGATGGTGGAACGGGTACACTAAATTCTCATATGAGAACCAAACATATGGATGCTTGGGGAGAGCAAACGGGTTCAAATGTGGGGGGGGATTCAAATGACGATAGACCCACGAACCGGTAGAAATTTTAAGTATGACAAGAAAAAGAACGCGTAGAAATAGCTAAAATGGTAGCTTATGATTGTTTACCATTTTCCTTTCCCTCGGGTTTGGGGTTTGTTACTTACATTCAACGTTGTTATAATCCGTTATTTGAGGGTATTCCTAGAAGTACTTGTAGAGCCGATGTTATAGATTTGTTTAAAAAATATAGATTTTATTTGCGCCACGTATTTAATTCTTTAAATTGTAATGTTTGTCTTACCGCCGATTTGGGTCTTAGTATTAACCATTTAGATTTTTTTGCTATTACATGTCATTGGGTTGATGACAATCGGGTTATGCAAAAAAGAATTATAGCTTTTTTATATGACGAAGGAAAAGGTCGTCACGATGGAAAATTTTTAGCCGATTCAATGTCTACTATTATGAGATTTTTTAACATTTATAGAAAAACACTTTGTATTGCTTTAGATAATGCTTCTAATAATACAAAGGCAGTTGATCTTTTAAAAAAAGAAATAAACCCTCCTCTAAAAAATATTTTTCATGTAAGATGTAGTTGTCACATTTTAAATTTAATTGTTAAAGATGGTCTTGTGCATTTTGATGATTCTGTTCAAAAGTTAGAAATGCTGTTGCGTTTCTTTTTTGTAATGCTAATAGGGGAAGAATTAGAGATTTTAAGAATGCTTGTGTGGAAAATAACCTTAGACCTAGGAAAATTCAAATAGAAATTGAGACTAGGTGGAACTACACTTACATTATGCTACAACAAGCATATGAGTATAATTCCATACAACAAGTTCACAACAAATATAATACCGATAGTCGAGATTGGTTAAATTTTATGCATTGGGAAGATGTTAAAGAATGTATTGAACTCATAGAAAATTTTAATAATGCAACTCTTGCTTTTTCTAGACAATTTTATCCCACGGTAACCGGAATTTTAGCCTACTTAGCGGAAATAGCTAGAGTTTTACAAGAGTATAAACATAAACCCGATTATCAAGTGGCTATTTTTGAAATGATAATCAAATTTAAGAAGTATTTTTTTCCCATCCCAACTTTATTTATATTGGGTTCCCTTTTAAATCCTTGTTTAAAATCATCTTATACTAAAAATTTGGTTAGTCAAATTTATACATTTTTAGAAATTGAAGTGGAACTCAACCATCTTTAGTCGGCTTCTGAACTCGCTATTGATGATGAGTTTAGAAAAGTTTTTACTCATTATTCTAGTTTGGAAGAACGTGCAGCACCCGTTGCTCCACGCCCTACTACTTCTCAAAGTAGCAAAAAGGGCTTGTCGGGTTTAAAAGTTTTACATTCACAGCAACTTCTTCTTCTATCGCAAACTTTGATGAATATAACTTTTATTTGATGCACCCAAATGTAGATATCAACCAACTGGATGAGGTGGACGTCTTAGCATGGTGGAAGAAGTACAAGGCAAGCTATCCGATACTTTCAAGAATGGCTCGAGATATCCTTACGGTTCAAGTATCAACCGTGGCTTCGGAGAGCGCATTTAGCCAAGGAAGACAAGAAATTGGAGACCATAGACATTCATTATCCGGCTTTAGCTTGCAAGTACTAGTGTGCATTCGAGATTGGATTAGATCGGAGCGACGCAACCAAAACTCGAAGCGAGAGGAAGGCGAAGAGGAAGAAATCAAGATTTGATAGCTAGTGGACCGGACCAAATGGAAGACTTTGAAGATATTTCCATGACCGAATATGATGTGGGGGAAATTAACGAAATGGTTCAAAATTGGTGATTTTATTATTCTACTATTTTTGTACAACTCATGTATTATTTGCAAGTTAAAAAAAATACAACTTGCAAATAAATGTTATCCAAGAATGAATAAAAATATGGCTCATTGAGCTTACTTCTATTTACTTGTGTTCATATTTTTACTTTTATTAAGTTAGGAATATACCTAAAATATACTAAGAATATACTTATAAGTATATTAAGTTATATAGTATACTTAAACATATATAAGTATATATAGTATATACTATATATAAGTATATATAGTATATAAGTAAGTATATATAGTATATATGTAAGTATATATATATATGTATATATATTATATATATATATAGTATATATATTATTATATATATATATTATATATATATATAAGTATATATATATATATATATATATTAAGTATATATATATATATATATAAGTATATATATTAAGTTATACGTATATATAAGTATATATAGTATATATAGTATATATATATAAGTTATCCATATATTTAGTATATATATTAAGTTATACATATATTTAGTATATATATTAAGTATATATATATAAGTATATATAGTATATATGTATATATAGTATATATATTAAGTTATATATATATAAGTATATATAGTATATATATTAAGTTATCCACATATATATAGTATATATATTAAGTTATACATATATTTAGTATATATATTATATATATATAGTATATACACATATATTAGTATATATATTAAGTATATATAGTATATATATAGTATATATGTATATATATTAAGTTATACATATATTTAGTATATATATTAAGTTATACATATATATAGTATATATATTAAGTTATACATATATATATATATATATATATATATATATATATATATATAAGTTATACATATATATAAGTATATATAAGTTATACATATATATATATAACTTAATATATATACTATATATATATTATATATACATATATTTAGTATATATATTAATATATATAGTATATATAGTATATATGTATATATAGTATATATATTAAGTTATACCTATATATAAGTATATATAGTATATAGTACATATATATACATATATATATATATATATATTAAGTTATCCACATATTTAGTATATATATTAAGTATATGTAGTATATATGTATATATATTAAGTTATACATATATTTAGTATATATATTAAGTTATACATATATATAGTATATATATTAAGTTATACATATATATAAGTATATGTAGTATATAATATATATACTATATATATTAAGTTATACATATATATAAGTATATGTAAGTTATACATATATATGTATACGAAAAACACTATTCTTATTATTGACTGTTGATAAGTAGTCGATCAATATTTAAACTTTAATTATAAAGTTGTATAACATATGTAAATATACCTACAATATACAAATAAATACTATAATATATATATATATAATACAAAAACAAAACAAAAAACATATTTTAAACACTCCAAAATTAATATCGAACCGCTTAATTTTAATTTAAAGTTCCCAGTTAAGGAGTTGTAATAGTTATGGCTCCTTAAAAAATATTTGGTGATTAAACACCCAATTTATTGGAAAGTGGTTGACACCCTTAGTGGAGAGTAATAAATAAGGAAAAGAGAACACGTGGCACTTAGATAAGCTGGTTTTTCTTCAATTAGATACGTACAGAATGGAGTGGTCTCCTCAACAAGCCATGGAAGCTTACTTGAATACTCTTCAATTGGTAGGTCCGATCTCTTTATTTCCATGTTCACTTTAGCGTTTTTCCCTCTTGTGATTTCTATTTTCTAGTTTTTTTGAATTTAGGTCATATACACAAATAGTGAAATTATCTTATATTATCAATTGATTTAACTGGTCAGAGAAGGTTATCTATATTTCCATGTCCACTTTAGCGTTTTCCCCACTTGTGATTTCTGTTTACTATTCTATTTGAATTTAAATCATGTACACTGATAGTTTGATTATCAATTATTTAATTGGTTAGACAAGGTTACCTTGTGGTATATGGGTGTATAATACACGTAGTTAATGCGCAGATCGAACTTAAAACCTTTATATTTTTATTGAATTTAACTTATATTTACTAACAATATAATTGATTATGTATTATCATTGCAATTTAACTCACTAGAACAAATCATTAACTTTAATTTAACCTAATGGTATATGGGTACAATACACGTAATTAATGCGCCGATCGAACTTAAACCCTTTAATTTGTATTTTTTTTTTTTTTAATTTAACTTATCTTTGTTGACGATATAATTGATTTTTACATTATCATTGCATTTTAACTTACTATATAACACGTAATTAACCCTATCTTTTATATTATCAAAATAAATTTATATGGATAGTTACAATATGCTATTGGTTATTATAACTCGATAGTCCCGAAACATTACACACTGCATGTACATACAAAAGTTAAAAACTCATTTTGACCTCTATTTTCTCTACAACGTAACTCATGAATATCTTATGTTTTTTATTTTGTTGCAGTCTAAAAGTCTTCATTATCGAGATAGAAAGCATAGAACCAGAATGTGTGGAACTCATATCAGCTTTAGCAGCTGGAAACAGATCAAAAGTAATATCAGAAATCACCACAGAATGCATAACACCCTTCACTATCGCCCTTGCTATGGCAGCCAAACTTAGCGGTGGCCGGCTAATCTGCGTCCTCCCTTGCCATAAAAGCAACAATGTTGATTTAAAATTACCACATCATGAAGAACTCAAAAATGTGATTGAGTTTGTAGTTGGGAAGAACCCTAATGAAGTCATCAAGAAGTTCAAGAAAGTTGACTTTCTAGTGATTGATTGTAAATTTGGAGACCATTTGAAGTTGTGGAAGAATAATCTTGAAGTGATGAATCCAAAAGGGTGTGTGGTTGTAACGAGAAATAATAATAATGGTGGAATTTGTACAAGAAAGGTTTGTTTTAGTGAAATCATAAAAGGCAAGAAAGGGATCGAGTGTGTCACTATGCCTATAGGAGAAGGTATTGAGTTGACAAAGATAAAATCATCTTCTTGCAAGAAAGAGAGTAGCAGATTCAAAAGATTTCATGTTACATTTGAGAACTGAGCTTGTTGTAGTCATACTAGATTCCAAGATATGTCAAGAACATAACTCTAGATATAGATCTGTATCAGCAGAAATAATACGTTTGTTTATAGTTAATTAATTACTTGGGGATTTATATATTAAATTTCGTTATTGAAGTGTACTTTAACTTGTAGGAAATTTTACATGACATAACTAACTCTAAGAGGTATTTATGATTTGTAACTAATATTTAATTTAATTACTTTTCGTAGCTACATTGAATTTTCAATTTACGTTACGTATTGTAGCTATACCAAATACATATGGTTATTCCAATTTTAGACATCAAGCGTTTTCCTCATCCCCCACTCTCTCTCTCTTCGCCCTCTCCTCACTCTATCGGTTCCCACTCTCTCTCCCTCGGCTCCGGCATCGTCGTACACGTGGTGGTCCCTAGCACCGCCACAGCTAAGGCGGCAGTCCTAGCCGCCGGTGATGCCGGAATTCATGGCTTCTTCTCAGATCTGGACGGATACCGAGTTCTCCAACCTTACACAATAGATTGAGATTGAGATCTTCTCACGGGATCCGGATTGTTTGAGATCGAGTTCCCTTCAAACAAGTTAGTCGAATTTGAAATAATGAAGATCGTAACCGTAAAGCGACGGCGATGAGATCCGCCACCGCCACGGTCGAGTCACTGGCGGAAGTTCTGCCACCACTATCTTTGTTCTTTCACAAAGAAAGAAATACAAGAGACAAGTGGTAGACAAGGAGGGGACATAATCATTTTTAAATTGTTGAGGAGTGTATTACACTTTGAAATAAAAATCACAAAGAATAAAGAAACATACCTGGCAGAACGTGAAAAGAAGAATGGGAAAGAACTTTGACTTCAGTGCTGTGCGCACGCGTCTCTGCATTACCGCGAGACTTTACTGTCTCTGAATATTTTTTGATCTTCCGCGTTGCACCCGCGTCGCGGGTGTAACGCGAACCCGCTAAGTTTTCTCAGTCTGAGTTGGATTTGATTTTTAAAAGTTCAGATTTTTTGGTACTCTATAAATATATATCCTACACAGTTTTGACATAACTTTGGACCTAGAGAGAGCTTGGAGCCGCCGTAGAGGCCGTATAAGTTACAGATTTTACCTTCTCTTCTCTGTAGTACTTATTTTTACGTTCTTATTCGGATGATTTGTTATTTTTCCTCCATGTCTTTGTGGAGCTAAACTTTTTAGTTTTAGGGTTTTGACACAAATATGAAAGTTGACGTTTAATTATCGTTTCTATCTATTAAATTTCTATTTTTTGGGTTGCTTATTTATTCTTGTGCTTAATTGTTTGATTATTTGGCCAATAGTTAGACACTATCTGTGGTGCGTGAATTGGACTTGTGAAAGAGAATTCACGTACGCAATAAGAATAAATAGAGTTTGTTCGATATTATCGTTTCGCTACTGAGGATGGAGATATACCCTTTAGCCCTACTTAGTTGGATACGGAGAAGTAAATTATTTCTTGTTACTTCGACGATTATAGAGATATAGGCGTTATAGTAGCATCTACAACATTTGTGAGTAAGGGTGTCAAATTCATTCCAAAAATTTGTTTTCAACTTATTATGGAACCGGTTAAGGAACCAAATATTCGGTTAAAAAACTTGTGCTAACCGCTTAATGTCCCGGTTTAACGGGAGTTCCGGTTTAACCGTTCCGGCTATTTTAAACTCAAACCCAAACACCGGTCATTTGGAGTGTTTAAAATATGTTTTTTTTTTGTTTTTTGTATTATATATATATATATTATAGTATTTATTTGTGTATTGTAGGTATATTTACATATGTTATACAACTTTATAATTAAAGTTTAAATATTTGAAATTAATGACTAACGACCTAACATTTTAATCGAATACATAATAGTGTTTTTCGTATACATATATATGTATAACTTACATATACTTATATATATGTATAACTTAATATATATAGTATATATACTTATATACTACATATACTTATATATATGTATAACTTAATATATATACTATATATATGTATAACTTAATATATATACTAAATATATGTATAACTTAATATATATACATATATACTATATATACTTAATATATATACTAAATATGTGGATAACTTAATATATATACTATATATATGTATATATATATACTATATACTATATATACTTATATATAGGTATAACTTAATATATATACTATATATACATATATACTATATATACTATATATACTTAATATATATACTAAATATATATATAACTTAATATATATATAGTATATATATTAAGTTATATATATATATATGTATAACTTACATATACTTATATATATATATAACTTAATATATATATACTTATATACTATATATACTTATATATATGTATAACTTAATATATATACTATATATATGTATAACTTAATATATATACTAAATATATGTATAACTTAATATATATACATATATACTATATATACTATATATACTTAATATATATACTAATATATATGTATAACTATATATACTTAATATATATACTAAATATATATATAACTTAATATATATACTAATATATGTGGATAACTTAATATATATACTATATATACTATATATATATTATATATAGGTATAACTTAATATATATACTATATATACATATATACTATATATACTATATATACTTAATATATATACTAAATATATGTATAACTTAATATATATACTAAATATGTGGATAACTTAATATATATACTATATATATATATATATACTATATATAGGTATAACTTAATATATATACTATATATACATATATACTATATATACTATATATACTTAATATATATACTAAATATATGTATAACTTACATATACTATATATACTTACTTATATACTATATATACTTATATATATATATATACTATATATACTTATATATGTTTAAGTATACTATATAACTTAATATACTTATAAGTATATTCTTAGTATATTTTAGGTATATTCCTAACTTAATAAAAGTAAAAATATGAACACAAGTAAATAGAAGTAAGCTCAATGAGCCATATTTTTATTCATTCTTGGATAACATTTATTTGCAAGTTGTATTTTTTTTTAACTTGCAAATAATACATGAGTTGTACAAAAATAGTAGAATAATAAAATCACCAATTTTGAACCATTTCGTTAATTTCCCCACATCATATTCGGTCATGGAAATATCTTCAAAGTCTTCCATTTGGTCCGGTCCACTAGCTATCAAATCTTCAATTTCTTCCTCTTCGCCTTCCTCCGCTTCTGAGTTTTGGTTGCGTCGCTCCGATCTAATCCAATCTCGAATGCACACTAGTACTTGCAAGCTAAAGCCGGATAATGAATGTCTATGGTCTCCAATTTGCTGTCTTCCTTGGCTAAATGCGCTCTCCGAAGCCACGGTTGATACTTGAACCGTAAGGATATCTCGAGCCATTCTTGAAAGTACCGGATAGCTTGCCTTGTACTTCTTCCACCATGCTAAGACGTCCACCTCATCCAGCTTGGTTGATATCTACATTTGGGTGCATCAAATAAAAGTTATATTCATCAAAGTTTGCAGTACAAGAAGAAGTTGGCTGTGAATGTAAAACTTTTAAACCCGACAAGCCCTTTTTGCTACTCTGAGAAGTAGTAGGGCGTGGAGCAACGGGTGCAGTACGTTCTTCCAAACTAGAATAATGAGTAAAAACTTTTCTAAACTCATCATCAATAGCGAGTTCGGCTTCAAAAAAGATGGTTGAGTTCCCGCTTCAATTTCTAAAATGTATAAATTTGACTAACCAAATTTTTAGTATAAGACAGTTTTAAACAAGGATTTAAAAGGGAACCCAATATAAATAAAGTTGGGATGGGAAAAAAATACTTCTTAAATTTGATTATCATTTCAAAAATAGCCACTTGATAATCGGGTTTATGTTTATACTCTTGTAAAACTCTAGCTATTTCCGCTAAGTAGGCTAAAATTCCGGTTACCGTGGGATAAAATTGTCTAGAAAAAGCAAGAGTTGCATTATTAAAATTTTCTAAGAGTTCAATACATTCTTTAACATCTTCCCAATGCATAAAATTTAACCAATCCTGACTATCGGTATTATATTTGTTGTGAACTTGTTGTATGGAAATCCTATACTCATATGCTTGTTGTAGCATAATGTAAGTGTAGTTCCACCTAGTCTCAATTTCTATTTGAATTTTCCTAGGTCTAAGGTTATTTTCCACACAAGCATTCTTAAAATCTCTAATTCTTCCCTATTAGCATTACAAAAAAGAAACGCAACAAAGATTTCTAACTTTTTGAATGTAATCATCAAAATGCTCAAGACCATCTTTAACAATTAAATTTAAAATGTGACAACTACATCTTACATGAAAAATATTTTTAGAGGAGGGTTTATTTCTTTTTTTAAAAGACCAACGCCTTTGTATTATTAGAAGCATTATCTAAAGCAATACAAAGTGTTTTTCTATAAATGTTAAAAAATCTCATAATAGTAGACATTGAATCGGCTAAAAATTTTCCATCGTGACGACCTTTTCCTTCGTCATATAAAAAAGCTATAATTCTTTTTGCATAACCCAATTGTCATCAACCCAATGACATGTAATAGCAAAAAAATCTAAATGGTTAATACTAAGACCCAAATCGCAAAAGACAAACATTACAATTTAAAGAATTAAATACGTGGCGCAAATAAAATCTATATTTTTTAAACAAATCTATAACATCGGCTCTACAAGTACTTCTAGGAATACCCTCAAATAACGGATTATAACAACGTTGAATGTAAGTAACAAACCCCAAACCCGAGGGAAAGGAAAATGGTAAACAATCATAAGCTACCATTTTAGCTATTTCTACGCGTTCTTTTTTCTTGTCATACTTAAAATTTCTACCGGTTCGTGGGTCTATCGTCATTTGAATCCCCCCACATTTGAACCCGTTTGCTCTCCCCAAGCATCCATATGTTTGGTTCTCATATGAGAATTTAGTGTACCCGTTCCACCATCCTTACCAGCTTCTTTGCTTAAAACTAAATACTTGTCCACATATGTTACATGTAGCCGATTGGCTTTCCCTATTCTTAGTCATAAATTTCCAAATTTTAGTTGGCTTACGAGTTCTAGGCGGTTTGTCTTGTGTATGTGATTTGTGTGTGACATGTATCTCCTATGGGATTTTCTGTGGGGTTGTGTTTCATCATCATCATTTAAGTCTTCATTAAAAGTGTCGGTAAAATGTTGTTGCATTGCCTCATGACCTAAAAGTGGATTATTTCCACCAACATCAATACCTACATTAGGTGTTTCTTCCACAAATGTTTCCTCATTAAGCGCACCCCTAACAATACGACTACTACTACCGGCACCACGTCTTAATCTCTTTGACATTATTAAATAGAATTAATTTAAATCACAATCAAATAAATCACAAGAAAATAAATTGCAACAAATTAAATTGCGTAAATTAAATTAAATTAAATTGCTAGAATTAAATTGCGAAAAATAAAGATAGAGTTGGAACGAAGGTACCAAATTGCCGACAATTTCAAAGAAAGTCAAGGCGGCTAGAATTGCAAATCCACCAAAGCTACTTTGATTGTTGCAAAATCACCAACTCCACCAACAATATTATAATTGCAAAATTAATAATTGAAAGTTGAAACTATAATAAGACTTTGTGGCTAGTTATTGCAAAATAATTATAATTGAGAGATTGAGATTTGAGAGAAAGATGAAGAAGAGTGAATTGGTGTGAATTAAAATGAAAATGAAGAAGGGTTTATATAGGGTGGGGGATGGTTAAGAAGTGTTAAAAAAAATTTGGGGCCAAAAATTAACAAATGGTCTGCTTGGCAACGCCATTTTTGCAAATGGACTGCCAACGGTCCATTAACGGCCGGCCCAACGGCTATTTTTTTTTTTTTTTTTTTTTTTTTAATTTTCACCGTTAAAAACCGGTTTAACCGTCCTGTTCTGCTTAACCGTTCCGGTTCCTAAAATATTGAACCGACCGGTATACAATTAAACGGTTAACCGAACTGCTTAACCGTTCTACTGTTCCGCGTTTAACTGTCCGTTAATGTTAAAACCTATAGCCCGAACCGGTTGACACCCTTACTTGTGAGTAGTTCGAGAGAATATCATAAAGTTAAAATTAACCCATCAACTAATAACCCGTAGGTAGAATGATTTGAAGACCCAACTGGATTGTTAGTGGTCATAGCCCTAGATCTATCTCTTCTCCGATAAAAATCCGCTCTTTCTTGGTTAAAGTTCATTATTTATTTTATTTTACTTTTAGTTAGTCTATAAATATAATCTTGGGATTTTATTTCTTGTATGGATAATTAGGATTGTGTAATTTAATAAATAGTTAATCATAAGTCCCTGTGGGTACGATATTTGGACTTGAAAATCCTACATTACTTGTGCGCCCACGTATACTTGCGTGCGCATTTGGGAGCAACAAGTTTTTGACGCCTTTGCCGGGGACATAGAAATTAATTATTTATCCAGATTAGACTTTTCTTTTTGTCTATTCAAGTTTTTTTTTTTTTGTTTAATATTCTGGTATTCTTCTTGACATGGCATCTTGAGACGAAATTTTTTCGGATGTTGGGTATTTATGTTTTAATGATTTTTGTGCACTTTGTGGAGGACCCCACTTATGGGAAAATCGTTCTAAAATTTGGATCATACGGGATGTGTTATGTGACCCTTCTAAATCCTATGATTGGAACTTTTGTAAATGGTGTGGTGGTCAGCGGAAAGAGTGTCCTAAGTGTTGTTCTAGTCTCTCAAGTGATTTTCACAAAGTGGATGTTGTGAGTTATATTTGGCTATTGGTTCGAGCTCACCGATTAGAGATATGGGGTGATTATCTTGCTGAATTTACAAGTGACATGACATACTTCATGGAAGAAAGAATAAAACTCGGACAAGAGATAGACCAATTTGGCTCAGATATCCATGACCTGCCGGCTCAATTGAATAAAAAGGTTGAGGCGTCTGATGCCCAACTACATATTATCGTGGGTAGTGGCCAGTACATGGAGCAAATAGAGGAATTCCAACCATTCGATAAAATTATTGTTGATAATGCCAATGTTGAGGAAGTGTACAAAAGTAAGTATGTCAAAAATAATGCAGTTTTAGAGTTGGGGCGTGTTGGTCCTCATTCTAAACATTTTTCTACATTATGTTTGGTTGGTGACATGGAAATTGAACCTTCCACGTCGATGAAGAAGTGTATAGATGAAGAACAAGAGCCTTACATCCTGAAATTTGCCACACCAAAAAGACAAAACGACATTCCTCACTTAAGGGCCAAGAAGTGCAAAATGCGACACCTATTGTTTGGTTCCTTTATTTTTACACCACCGCCCCAGAAGCGTGATAGAAAATTTGATGCAAAATTGGGGGTACAATTCATAAGTTAGAGGTGGAGGAAAAAGTTGATTCACGTTGTGCCGCGACGTTAACTAAGACGCTTATTGGGAGGCAACCCAATGTGTAATAGTTTTAGATTTTTATTTTTATAGTGTCACGTTGTTTTTATTTTGCAGATTAGGGGATGTCTGAGTACTCGAAGTTGACGCTGAGGAGCATGTTTGGGCTTAAGTGTGGGGTCGTGCCGACCCTTGATGTTGAGGATTATGTTGCTAGCTAAGCCCTAGAGGGTCTCAGGGAGTATTTATCACCCCTGTTTTAATTTTTTTTCTCTACTATCCATGCATTGAGGACAACGCATATCTTTAAGTGTGGTGTGGGTACTTCTGATACTTTTGAGTTTGAGGATGATTATGTCATAGGATTTTATTTTTTTTAGTTCTTAGACTTATAAAAAAAAAAGAAAAAAAAAAACAGAAAACTAATAAAATTCAAAAAGCTTTTTTTTCTTTGTTCGTTCTTTTATTTTTCTTTTATAGCTTCTTTTTCTCTTTTAGTGGCATAGATCATCCACCCCTCGAGTTTTCTCATGGCCTCGATTCTTTCCCGAGGGGAGGGCCTTTGAACCGGGTATTTTTTATTTTTTTAGGATTAGTTTTTTTTAGGAGTAGTAAAGGAGAGAAGAAAGATCCTTTTTGACTTGTTTGATACTAAAAGATCCTTTTTGACTTGTTTGATACTAACATATTTAGGCCTGAGCTTGAGTAGTACTTTCCTGTGAGTGCTTGAGTAATGAAAAAGATAGCAGATTTTCTGACACCTAGCTCAAAGTTGTGACTCTGTGTATAGCTTATTCTTATTTTGTAGTTCGTCATGATCCTATCTGTCCTAGAGTAGAATTGATCCATCTTGATTGAGACGTGTGCCATGTGTGGTGAGGATTTCTTGCATATATTCTATGTTTTGCATCTTATTCTAGAACTTGCTCTGCATGTTATTGAAGCGAAATAAAAAGTGTTGCTCTATTTAGAAAATGATGATAGTCTTTCTTTGATATGTCTTGTAAATTTTTAGCCTTTTCAGAAATTATGCCACTAGTTAGCCCCTTTGAGCCTGTAGCCATTTGTTTGTTAGCCGTATTTTTGCCTTGACCCTTTTGTTTGAATCCCTAGTTTTTGTACCCTGCTTCCTTGAGCACTGTAGCTTAGACTGTGATATAATTGATAAATGTGAAGAAAAAGAATGGTCGAGTGAAAAATGGTGACCAATAATAGCTGTAAAGTGATGAAAAGACCCTCTTAGAAAGAATGTGACATGAAAAAAAATTGCTTGAGAAAAAAAAAATTGAATCGTTCTTGATATGATGAAAATTTCTTGCGAAATAAATGATGAAGAGAGGGCTGAAAAATAAAGTTAAGAGCTGAAAATAATGGGTGATGAAGTCTAAAATTGCAAAATGCTTAAGGAAGTGTAAGTCACTATCATATAGTTGTCCTACCTGTCCCCTAGTCAATATTATAACCCATTAAAGTCCTATTTGATTTTATTCGAGATCACTTAATTAGTAGAGATGTACATAATGGGCAAGCCTATGGTTCTTTGTGCATACATGTGAATTTCTTTGTGAGTGTGAGAGTTGTGCTTTGATGCTAAGTCCTTAAATTACATTCGATTCTTTGATTTGAGTGTGGACTATTTATTCTTGTGAAGGCACTTGTTTCATGATAGATAGGTGATATTATTAGATTTCTTTGACAGACTAGGTGAGTGAGCTTAAATTTGATGAGTTAAAGTCCATCTCTGGGGTAAGGAAGTTAGAAGTTTGTTGTTTGTTTGTTATCTTGCACGATGATTAGGAAGTGTATGTTTGATGATTTGAGTTGCTATAGGGCCTAATTGTTGGCATCAAGTAAAGTGGTGGTGTTCCTAGGCTTGATTTATTGAGAGAAGTTTTAATGCTTACTCGAGGACGAATAAGAGTTTAAGTGTGGGGTGGTGATATTCGGCAAAAAATGCATAAATTTACCAATCATTGCCTCACATTCTAGTACCTTTAATTGTCTTTTAAGTATAAATTATATTGCTTTATGCTTAATATTATATTTTATTGTGTAGGAATAAAATAGTGTGAAATTGAAGAGTTTTGGAGCAAAATTAAACAAAAAGTGGAAGACAAAGAAAGAAATACAAGAGACAAGTGGTAGACAAGGAGGGGACATAATCATTTTTCAATTGTTTAGGAGTGTTATTACACTTTGAAATAACAATTACAAAGAATGAAGAAACATACCTGGCAGAACGTGAAAAGAAGAATGGAAAAGAACTTTGGCTTCGATTGTCGTGCACACGCGTATTTTAGCACCGCGAGACTTTACTGTCTCTGAATATTTTCTGATCGACGCGGGTGCAACGCGAACCGCTAAGTTTTTCCTGTTCGAGTTGGATTTGATTTTTAAAAGTTCAGGCCTTTTGGTACCCTATAAATATATATCTTATACGATTTTGACATAACTTTGGACTTAGAGAAAGCTTGGAGCCGCCTTGGAGGCCGTATAAATTACAGGGTTTTACCTTCTCTTCTCTGTAGTACTTATTTTTACTTTCTTATTCGAATGATTTGTTGTTTTTCCTCCATGTCTATGTGGAGCTAAACTCTTTAATTCTAGGGTTTTGACACAAACATGAAAGTTGACGTTTGATTATCGTTTCTATCTATTATATTTTCATATTTTTGGGTTGCTTATTTATTCTTGTGCTTAATTGTTTGATTATTTGGCCAATAGTTAGACACTATCTGTGGTGCGTGAATTGGACTTGAGAAAGGAAATTCATGTACGTAATAAGAATAAATAGAGTTTGTTCGATATTATTTCGCTACTGAGGATAGAGATATACCCTTTAGCCCTACTTAATTAGATACGGAGAAGTAAATACGTTCTTGTTACCTCTGGCGACCATAGAGATATAGGCGTTATAATAGCATCTACAGGCTTGTGAGTAGTTCGAGAGAATATGATAAAGTTAAAATTAACCCGTCAACTAGTAACCCGTAGGTAGAACGATTTGAAGAATCAACTGGATTGTTAGTGGTCATAGTCCTAGATCTATCTCTTCTCCGATAAAAATTCGCTCTTTCTTGGTTAAAGTTCATTATTTATTTTCTTTTATTTTTAGTTAGTTTATAAATATAATCTTGGGATTTTATTTCTTGTATGGATAATTAGGATCGTTTAATTTAATAAATAGTTAATCATAAGTCCTTGTGGGTACGATATCTGGACTTAAAAATTCTATATTACCTGTACGATCACGTATACTTGTGTGTGCGTTTGGGAGCAACATTGCATGTATTCAAATACATTCAAATACATTCGACATCAAATAAGGTTGGATACAACTGAGCAATATATTCAATTACACTCAAATATACACGAATTGCCCTAAACTAGCTATGAACCGTAAATTTATAAAAGGTAGCTACGATTCGTTAATAGACTCCTAAAATATAATTATTTGTGTAAGTTACCCTAAGTTGTATAGGATATCTGATTAGCCACTACTCATTAATTAGGAAACTCTTTAAGCTAGACCATGCCGGATAGCATTAATCTGACACCTAAGTTGTGATAGGAACCCCTGATTAGCTGCTACTTATTAATTAGAGGAATCATTTAAGCTGGATCATGCGGATAACATAGAAAATGTAAATAGGAATACTACCAAAATTGTCTGATCATAAATAGATGTCTATATAATTATAGATATTGGAACAAAGTACACGCAAAAAGTCAACTCATAAATTCCAATAATACATCAGTCCTGAAGCACTAGAATTTAAGTGCAACTGGTTCAAGATATAGCTCAATAAACGAAATACAATATTTTTTTTTTTTTAACGAAATACAACTTGATAAAAGAAATTAAACAGATGGAAGTAAGTGACAAAAAATGGAACAGACTGAAAGCAAATGATAGGCGTTAAACTCGTCTCTATGATCTAGTGATGGCTCAATCTCAAGGGGAACGGACTGGCTTTAAGTCAGAGTCACTGATCTGCAATGGGATCTCGGCTTCTACACCTCACACATTGTATTGGGAAAAATTCGTAGGTTACAACTGGACAAATGCTATAGTGACACGTGTCAATAAGGATGAGTCAGATTTGAGTCAGCGTATGGATCCCCCGGAGGTATTCGCGATGTTCCGGAGGCATCGTAAAGTTTTTTGTCCCGGAGAACACAGAATCGAAGAGGTTTTTATACATAGTGACCCTGAGCCTTCCTCAGAACATTAATGAGCCTTATCACCTTTATTGCCCATCATTGCCACAACATGGATTTGCAATATTAATAGGGGCAAAATTCATGGAACGTGTATCCCTTAGTTCAAATATAAATAGGGATCCTCATTTCATTGTAACGACATCTGAAAATATATACAAGAAACACTTCGTACTTACTTCATTTCTTAATCTCTTATTATTTTAAATCGGCTTACCATGGTTTCAACTGCTAGCTTGCCCAGAGACTCTAGCTCAAAGTTTCTCCAAGGCCCAGGCCAATCTAACTCCTTATTTACGTTTACATTTCGTTAATATTAATTTCTAGTGCTAATTATTTCATTTTTTTTGTTCACATTGGTCCACGTGTCCTTGACCACGTGTACAAATTCAACTGTACGGATTTACATGTAAATAGTTTAGCGCCCACCTTGGGGCCTGGACAGTAGTGGTACCAATGTGACAGAGGAGATTCTCTTGGACCATCTTCAAGGGGTTCGGAGTATCCTAAACTATCCGAGTACAACTTTAGCAATGATGATGTTCAAATGGTGGCCGTCTGAAGGACTCATCCAGCGATGCGTTTCCTGAAGCCACTTCGATCTGCTCCAAACTCAAGGGGCCCGACCATATGGTACGACTTTCATGGCACGCACGGGCACAAGACGGCAGACTGCAAACACCTCCGTGAAGAAGTAGCAGGTTTACTTAGTAGGGGACACCTGTATGAGTTCTTGAGTGAAAGGGCTAAGAATAATTATGAGAGAAATAGGCTGGCAGAAGGGAAGGTCGCTCCGAACACCCCTCCGCACATAATAATTATGATTTTTGGGGTCTCAACGATTGCCGGAAGAAGATGCAATTACTTTCGACACGGATTACGTATGCGTCACTTTCCCGCACAACGATGCCTTGGTAATCATCGTATCCATCGACTGTTTCCAAGTAAAGCGTGTATTAGTCAATCCAGGAAGTTCAACCAACATAATTAGTTGGAATGTTGTGGAAAAAGTGGGAATGCTGGGGAAGATAGTGCTAGCTGCAAGGGTGCTTGCCCGATTTAATATGGTGTGTGAAACCTCTAAAGGTGAAATTGATCTCCCCGTTGAAGCAGGGGGAGTGGTTAAAGAGACCAAGTTCTATGTGATAGATAGTGATATGCAGTACAATAAAATATTTGGGAGGCCATGGCTCCACGATCTGAAGGCGATACCCTCAACATTGCACCTATTCGTGAAGTTTCCGGCTCTAGATGGTATTAAGCATATCTGAGGAGAGCAACAGACAGCAAAGGAGATGCTTTCCATGGAAGAGCCAAAGGGGGAGAAAACCGAGTCAGATGACAAATAACAATCACAGAAATCGAAGACCGTCCCCAGTTCAGATCAGTGAGCTCTTTCAGAAAATACGAAGCTATAGGACGAGCTTCTGGGTAAGCATCATGTCCCGAGATACTTTCAGGTGCCCAATGATTCAGACGCCATAAAATCAATGGCCGAGGGACTCGAGCAGATTGTTTTGTATGCCGAACTCCCGAAGGAAAGGTATACCTTGGCACAGGGTTGACCCCGGAGTTTAGGAATGTTATTCTTCAATATCTTAAAGCTAATAGTGGTTGTTTTGCTTGGTCTCATAAAATATGATAGGTATACCTCTGGAGGTTGTGACTCACAAGCAAGGCTGGACCTCAGCTTCCACCCGGTAATATAGAAAAAGTGGCCTAGAGCAGAGGTCCGCAACAGGTTTGTCAAAAAGGAGGTATCAAGTTTACTTAACATAGGCTCCATTCGGGAAGTCCAATACCTATATTGGCTAGCAAACATAATCGCAATATCTAAAAAAGGGAATAAATTTAGAATGTGCATTGATTTGAAAGATCTTAATAAGGCATGCCCGAAGCTTATTCCTGCTACCGAGCATAGATCAAATGATTGATGCTACGACCGAGCATGGGGTGATGAGTTTTCTCGACGGCTAATCTGGGTACAAACAAACTAGGATTCATCCGGATAACCAAGAGAAAATATCTTTCATCACAAACTTTGGAACTTATTGTTATAACGTGATGCTTTTTGGACATAAAAATGCCTGTGCCACCTATCAAAGGCCGGTGAACAAAATGTTTGAAAAACAAATTGGCAAGACCATGGAGGTCTATATAGGTGATATTCTTGTTAAGAGTCTTCATGCAGGAGAACACTTGAGTCATTTGTAGGAGACGTTCACTATTTTGAGAAAATTCAACATGAAGCTCAACCTGGAGAAGTGCACCTTCGGAGTCGGCTCCGGTATGTTCTTGGGTTTCCTTGTCTCTCAGAGAGGAATTGAGGTAAACCCGTATAAATCAAAGCAATCGAGGACATACCGAACAATTTGGAGAACATAAAGGCGGTGTAGTGGTTGACCAGACGGATAGCAGCTCTCAGTAGGTTCATTTCCTGATCATCTGAGAAATGCCACAAATTCTTCTCACTGCTCAAGAATAACAACGACTGTGAGTGGACGCCGGAGTGCCAGCAAGCACTGCGCGATCTAAAGGCATATTTATCCAGTCCTCCGCTCATGTCAAAACTAAAAGACAGAGAACAACTCTTTGTGTATCTGGCCGTCTCTGAGGTGGCGTTAAGTGCAGTTTTAGTGCGTGCAGCAAAAGGCAAGCAATTCTGTATCTGGCCTTCTTTGAGGTGGCGTTAAGTGCAGTTTTAGTGCGTGCAGAAAAAGGCAAGCAATTTTGTATCTGGCCGTCTTTGAGGTGGCGTTAAGTGCAGTTTTTGTGCTTGCAAAAAAGGTAAGCAATTTTTGATTTATTATTTAAGTATAATCATGTCGGGGGCCAAAACCTGGAACCCGCTTCTGGAAAGATTGGCCTTTTCTCTAGTGATGGCATCGGGAAAGCTCAGGCCTTACTTCGAGTGTCACCCCATTGCTGTAGTGACTACTTTTCCTTTGCGGAACATACTTCACAAGCCCAAACTATCGGGATGTTTGGATAAATGGGCTGTGGAAATAAGTGAATTCGAAATAGAATGTAAACCCCGAACTACGATTATGCCACAAGTCCTAACCGACTTCATCGCTAATTTTAGTCTGAGGGTGGATCTACAAACAGAGAAGGAAGCTGCCCTGGTCTCGAGGACTATCCCCGGGGTTTGGATGCTCTACACTGACGGGGCATCTAATGTTAAGGGAAAAGGTCTGAGAATAGTCTTGCACACTCCCACCAGTGAAAATTTTGAGACAAGCAATACATAATGTAACTTTAAATAACAATGAATCCGAGTATGAGGCTATGATTCAGGTCTTGAATTGGCCCGAGGATTGGGTTCTGAAATAATTGAGGTAAAGTGCGACTCCTTGTTGGTGGTAAACCAAGTCCACTGAGTATTTGAGGCAAAGGAGGAACGCATGCTACGATACCTCGAAAAGGTTATGAAGCTGCTCTCCAGGTTCCAGGAATAGACGATGGTTCATGTACCCAGGGAAGAAAATATAGAAGCAGATGCTCTTGCCAATTTGGGTTTGTCAATGGAAGCGGAAGGATCAAGTACCGGGTTAATGGTACAGCTGCTTCACTCAGCCTTAGATCCTACAGGTTACGATGAAGTGAATTCAACGAATTTGGTCTAGGATTGGCGGAATGAGTTCATAGATTACCTCAAACACGGAAAGCTACCCGAAGACCTAAAGGAGTCCAGGGCATTAAGGACAAAAGTGGCCCGGTATTGCATCGTAGATGGAGTATTGCATCCGAGGTGTTGACACCTAATTTTTGACCTCCCATAATTTATTTTAATTACCCAAAGTCCTTGGATATCAAACGAGTAACATGTGTATTTTCTACAAGTCAAAATGATTTTATAAAATGATTTAGATAATGTTTTGCCATTTCATTTGGCAAAATAACTTCAATAATATTATAAATAATTATTTAGTAATATTATAAATCATTTAGAAATCAATTTATACATCTTTTATAATTAATATGGAACATTTGCTAAACTCAACCAAGAAGGTAATTTAAAACAATTACTTACTTAATTGTTAAAATTATCAGGAAATCAATTAGCAAGCATTTACTCCATTTAATTCAAGAAATATGATTAATTAAATGAATTAATCATCTTACCTCAATTCTTAATTTTTCCATATCCAAGGTATTTATACAATTTATTAGAATTAATCATAATTTATCAAGTGTTTAATTGTGGTTAATTCCATAAATTGTTTATTATGTGGCTAATTATGGCTACAATTGAAATAATCAATGTGTAATTTTGGCCCTAATTGAAATAGGCTAATTTCTATGGTTTAAGTCAATTAAGCTCATTATTGTAAAATTAGCCTTTGATTGCCCGATTAGTTTAATCCTGGCCTTAATTGAAATAGCCAATTTCCTGGCTTAAGTTAATTGAGGTCATCATTGCAAAAACTAGTCTTTAATGGATGGATTAAGTCGATTATCGCCATAATTGAAATGACCAATTTCATGGTTTAAAGTCAATTGAGGCTATAT
>NC_081344.1:37904893-37933282 GCF_029784015.1 Lycium ferocissimum | reverse complement strand
GGATAGGAACCCCTGATTAGCTGCTACTTATTAATTAGAGGAATCATTTAAGCTGGATCATGTGATAACATAGAAAATGTAAATAGGAATACTACCAAAATTGTCTGATCATAAATAGATGTCTATATAATTATAGATATTGGAACAAAGTACACGCAAAAAGTCAACTCATAAATTCCAATAATACATCAGTCCTGAAGCACTAGAATTTAAGCGCAACTGGTTCAAGATATAGCTCAATAAACGAAATACAATATTTTTTTTTTTTTTTTAACGAAATACAACTTTGATAAAGAAATTAAACAGATGGAAGTAAGTGACAAAAAATGGAACAGACTGAAAGCAAATGATAGACGTTAACTCTGTCTCTATGATCTAGTGATGGCTCAATCTCAAAGGGAACGGACTGGCTTTAAGTCGTAGTCACTGATCTGCAATGGGATCTCGGCTTCTACACCTCACACATTGTATTGGGAAAAATTCGTAGGTTACAACTGGACAAATGCTATAGTGACACGTGTCAATAAGGATGAGTCGAGATTTGAGTCGACGTATGGATCCGGGAGGTATTCCGCGATGTTCGGAGGCATCGTAAGTTTTTGTCTAGGAGAACACGGAGATCGAAGAGGTTTTTATACATAGTGACCACCGAGCCTTCCTCGGAACATTGTAACGAGCCTTATCACCTTTATTGCCCATCATTGCCACAACATGGATTTGCAATATTAATAGGGGCAAAATTCATGGAACGTGTATCCCTTAGTTCAAATATAAATAGGGATCCTCATTTCATTGTAACGACATCTGAAAATATATACAAGAAACACTTCGTACTTACTTCATTTCTTAATCTCTTATTATTTTAAATCGGCTTACCATGGTTTCAGCGCAACTTGCCGCAGACTCTAGCTCAAAGTTTCTCCCAAGGCCGAGCCGATCTAACTCCTTATTTACGTTTACATTTCGTTAATATTAATTTCTAGTGCTAATTATTTCATTTTTTTTGTTCACATTGGTCCACGTGTCCTTGACCACGTGTACAAATTCAAGCTGCGCGGATTTACATGTAAATAGTTTAGCGCCCGCCTTGGGGCACAGACGGTAGTGGTACCCGATGTGACGAAGGAGATTCTCTTGGACCATCTTCAGGGTTCGTGAGTATCCTAAACTATCCGAGTACAACTTAACAATGATGATGTTCAAATGGTGGCCGTACGAAGGACTCCGATGCGTTTCCCAAGCCACGATCTGCTCCAAACTCGGGGGCCGACCATATGGTACGACTTTCATGGCACGCACGGGCACAAGGCAATTGCATCGCAACACCTCCGTGGAAGAAGTAGCAGGTTTACTTAGTAGGGACACTGTGAGTTCTTGAGTAGAAAAGGGCTAAGAATAATTATGAGAGAAATAAGTGCTGAGAAGGGAAGGTCGCCTCTGAACACCCTCGCGCATAATAATTATGATTTTTTGGGGTCCTCGACGATTCGGGAAGAAGATGCAATTGCTTTCAACGACACGGATGCGGTTGGCGTCACTTTCCCTTTCAACGATGCCTTGGTAATCATCGTATCCATCGTTTCCAAGCAAAGCGTGTATTAGTCAATCCGGAAGTTCCCAACATAATTAGTTGGAATGTTGTGGAAAAAGGTAGAATCCGGGGAAGATAGTGCTAGCGCAAGGGTGCTTGCCCGATTTAATATGGTGTGTGAAACTACTAAAGGTGAAATTGATCTCTCCCGGTTAAGCAGTGGTTAAAGAGACTAAGTTCTATGTGATAGATAGTGATGTCTTGCATAATAAAATATTTGGAGGCCATGGCTCGCGATGCGGCGATACCCCTACGACATTGCACCTATTCGTGAAGTTTCCGCTCTAGATGGTATTAAGCATATCGAGGAGAGCAACGAACAGCAAAGAAGGAGATTCTTTCCATGGAAGAGCCAAGGGAGAAAAGCGAGTCGGATGACAAATAACAATCACGAAATCGAAAGACGGCCCCCGATTCGGATCGGTGACAGCTGCTTTCGAAAAATACGAAGCTATAGGGACGGAAGCACGGGTGAGCATCGTGTCCGAGATGCTTTCGGGTGCCCAATGATTCGAACGCCATAAAATCAATGGCCGAGGACTCGACGATTGTTTTGTATGCCGAACTCCCGAAGGAAAGGTACCTTGGCACGGGGGTTGACCCGGAGTTTAGGAATGTTATTCTTGATATCTTAAAGGTAATAGTGGTTGTTTGCTTGGTCTCATAAAATATGATAGGTATACCTCGGAGGTTGTGACTCGGCAGGGTGGACCTCGGCTTCCACCCGGTAATATAGAAAAAGTGGCCTAGAGCGTAGGTCCGCAACGGGTTTGTCAAAAGGAGGTATCAAGGTTTCTTAACATAGGATCCGTCCGGGAAGTCAAATACCCAGATTGGCTAGCAAACATATTTGCAGTACCAAAAAAGGGGAATAAATTTAGAATGTGCATTTATTTCAAAGATCTTAATAAGGCATGCCCGGCTTATTCACCTGCAAGAAAGCATAGATCAAATGATTGATGCTACGACAAGAGCATGGGGTGATGAGTTTCTCGACGGCTAATACGGGTACAAACAAACTAGGATTCATCGGATAACCAAGAGAAAATATCTTTCATCACAAACTTTGGAACTTATTGTTATAACGTGATGCTTTTTGGACATAAAAATGCTCGTGCCACCTATCAAAGGCGGTGAACAAAATGTTTGAAAAACAAATTGGCAAGACCATGGAGGTCTATATAGGTGATATTCTTGTTAAAGAGTCTTAAATGCCGGAGAACACTTGAGTCATTTGTAGGAGACGTTCACTATTTTGAAAATTCAACATGAAGCTCAACACGGAGAAGTGCACCTTCGGAGTCGGCTCCAACATGTTCTTGGGTTTCCTTGTCTCTCGAGAGAGGAATTGAGGTAAACCCGTATAAATCAAAGCAATCGAGGACATACCGAACAATTTGGAGAACATAAAGGCGGTGTAGTGGTTGACCAGACGGATAGCAGCTCTCAGTAGGTTCATTTCCTGATCATCTGAGAAATGCCACAAATTCTTCTCACTTCGCTCAAGAATAACAACGACCGGTGAGTGGACGCCGGAGTGCCAAGCCGCGCGATCTAAAGGCATATTTATCCGGTCCTCCGCTCATGTCAAAACTAAAAAGAGAGAACAACTCTTTGTGTATACGGCCGTCTACGAGGTGGCGTTAAGTGCGGTTTTAGTGCGTGCGAAAAGGCAAGCAATTACGTATACGGCCTTCTTTGAGGTGGCGTTAGTGCAGTTTTAGTGCGTGCAGAAAAAGGCAAGCAATTTTGTATCTGGCCGTCTTTGAGGTGGCGTTAAGTGCAGTTTTTGTGCTTGCAAAAAAGGTAAGCAATTTTTGATTTATTATTTAAGTATAATCATGTCGGGGGGCCAAAACCGGAACCCGCACGGAAAGATTGGCCTTTTCTCTAGATGGCATCGGGAAAGCTCGAGGCCCCTTGCTTCGAGTGTCACCCATTCTTGTAGTGACTACTTTTCCTTTGCGGAACATACTTGCAAGCCCAAACTATCGGGATGTTTGGATAAATGGGCTGTGGAAATAAGTGAATTCGAAATAGAATGTAAACCCGAACTACGATTATGCCACAAGTCCTAACCGACTTCATCGCTAATTTTAGTACGAGGGTGGATCTCGAGAGAAGGAAAGTTCGCCGGTCTCGAGGACTATCCCGGGGTTTGGATGCTCTGCAACGACGGGGCATCTAATGTTAAGGAAAAGGTGCGAGAATAGTCTTGCACACTCCCACCGGTAAAGGAAAATTTTGAGACAAGCAATACGTAATGTAACTTTAAATAACAATGAATCCGAGTATGAGGCTATGATTGGTCTTGAATTGGCAGGGATTGGGTTCCGAAATAATTGAGGGTAGAATGCGACTCCTTGTTGGTGGTAAACCAAGTCCAGCGAGTATTTGAGGCAAAGGAGGAACGCATACTACGATACCTCGAAAAGGTTATGAAGCTGCTCTCCGGAGTTCCGGGGAATAGACGATGGTTCATGTACCCGGGGAAGAAATATATAGAAGCGGAGTTTCTGCCAATTTGGGTTTGTCAATGGAAGCGGAAGGATCAAGTACGGGTTAATGGTACAGGCCTTCCACTCGGCCTTAGATCCTACAAGGGTTACGATGAAGTGAATTCAACGAATTTGGTCTAGGATTGGCGGAATGAGTTCATAGATTACCTCGAAACACGAAGCTACCCGAAGACCTAAAGAGTCCAGGGCATTAAGGACAAAAGTGGCCGTATTGCATCGTAGATGGAGTATTGCATCCGAGGTGTTGACACCTAATTTTTGACCTCCCATAATTTATTTTAATTACCCAAAGTCCTTGGATATCAAACAGAGTAACATGTGTATTTTCTACAAGTCAAAATGATTTTATAAAATGATTTAGATAATGTTTTGCCATTTCATTTGGCAAAATAACTTCAATAATATTATAAATAATTATTTAGTAATATTATAAATCATTTAGAAATCAATTTATACATCTTTTATAATTAATATGGAACATTTGCTAAACTCGACCAAGAAGGTAATTTAAAACAATTACTTACTTAATTGTTAAAATTATCGAAATCAATTAGCAAGCATTTACTCCATTTAATTCAAGAAATATGATTAATTAAATGAATTAATCATCTTACCTCTCAATTCTTAATTTTTCCATATCCAAGGTGCATTTATACAATTTATTAGAATTAATCATAATTTATCAAGTGTTTAATTGTGGTTAATTCCATAAATTGTTTATTATGTGGCTAATTATGGCTACAATTGAAATAATCAACTGTTGGCCAATTTTGGCCCTAATTGAAATAGGCTAATTTCTATGGTTTAAGTCAATTAAGCTCATTATTGTAAAATTAGCCTTTGATTGCCTGATTAGTTTAATCCTGGCCTTAATTGAAATAGCCAATTTCCTGGCTTAAGTTAATTGAGGTCATCATTGCAAAACTAGTCTTTAATGGATGGATTAGGCTGATTATCGCCATAATTGAAATGACCAATTTCATGGTTTAAAGTCAATTGAGGCTATATTTGCAATTTAAGTCCATTCGCATATTAACCATGTTCATTAGTTTGGTTAATTAGTTAATTAAGTCGTATTTGGCCATTACTTAAAGGATTTAAGTCATTACCTGTCTTAGTTATGGCCATTTATTAAATTGAGCATTTGAGTCTTGTCATAGATACACACACATACGTATATATACATGTATATCATGTATATGAGTATGTGTATATATATATATATATGACTGCCCCCTAGCCTTTTAATTCAGCCGAGCCCAGTCCATTAAAGGATTGACCCCGCCCACTTCATGATTAAAGGGGTGAAGACCCTCTGCTTTTTTCATTTTTGTTCAAACCAAACGTACCCCTTAGCTGTTCCTCTCTCTTTGGAAACCCTACTGTGCCTCCCCGACCCTCTTTCCACCGTAGAACAGCCAAACATGGTAAAATCACCACCCTTTTCTTTGTTTTCTGCAAGTCAAATGTTCATTGACTGAATTTCTTCAATGAGTTTTGTTGTTACTCGAATTTGAACCCTAAATTGCCATTGGATCATGAGGAACCCCACGGATCGACCGGATTCGAGTCAAATCCGACCCTTTATTTAGTTGGTTACTCAATTCCCAACCGTTAGATGTGGTATTGAGCGATACAATTCTCAGAATTGTACAACTCCCATATCGAGTTCGAGTTAAGGTTTTTGAGAAATTGGGGTTCTATATAAAGAACCCCCAAATCACATTATTGAGGAGGCTGGCAACATCGAATATCACATACATATTCAAAAACACTCTAATTACCTAGGGTTTAGCAATTTTGCTGAAACCTTTACATATTAGAGTGAGTTTAAGTAATTTTTTTTTTGTAAATCTTCTTTGTGTTTGTGTGTGGCCGAGTCTTGAGGTTGAGGAGCAAAGGAATCTCCAAAGGTCCGATCTCGATCAAAGGCTGCACTCAAAAAAGGTAATTCGCTTTCCTTTAGTTAATTTTTAGCAACTTTTAGTAATTATTTGAGTGCTATAAATTCCTTAGATGATTTGTTGATTAGTTATGCTATAGTTCCTGTTTATAGTTGTTTTACTGGTATTATGCATGTTTAAACTTAGATTACTCCTGTTTTTAATTTAATTCTGTAATTGTTTTAGCTTTGTATGCAATTTAGGTTCATCATGAGCTTTAGGTCTACATTTGTTTACTTATGTGTCATTTGATTGGTCACATATTTAGTCTAGATTAGGTAGTTTGTTAATCATGTTTATGTGCACTAGCTTTCCTATGATTAGTCAGCCTGAACTAGTTTTATTTGGGTTCTGTTTTGATTAATCATATGTCTATGGTTGTTTAAGTATGGTTTGTATGCTCAGTAATGATTAACTACACATATCTTAGGTTTGTAGCTTGTAGCTATGTCACATATGTTCCTTTTGGCTAAGTTACGTATCAATTAACTAGCAATTCACTTAATTATGACTTTGAATGATGACCACATATCAGTTTAGGCCTATTATGTTCCACATGCTAGTTTATTTGAGGTCTTGTTGTCATTCAAGTTCAATGCAGTTATGTGTGCTTATTTAAATGCCTTCTAATCAAGATTTTTTTTGAAATGTCAGTTCTGTATAACCATGTGCAGTTTCAGTTTGAAGCCTCTTCCTTATACTCTAGTATGAGTATGTTTTTATGTCTTTGTTTTGGTTGAGGATTTGTTATTGGTATAAATTTGACACGAGCCTTATCACCCATTTAAGTCATGATAGCTTGACATAAATATGAGGTATGAGTATACTGTTTAAAGAAAATGAGTTTGGCATGTTAAGATTGGGCATATAAGCTTGTCTTATGTTCCCCCTACTTGCAACTGAACTATCAGCCTTGTCTATATTACTTGAACCCCCTCGGCATGAGTTCCCATCCATATATAGCTTGTTTGATTAAAATGGCATGACTAATGAATTTTAAGTGATAATGTTTGTCCATTCTAGCCTGATATGATTTCACTAAGGTCCCTGCTTGACTTATGAGTTAATTTTGACAAAATATTGGCATTAGCCTGAACTTTCCTGATCCACTTAGCTAAATTAAGTTCGAATGGCTTCCTAACAAGTCCAAATAGGGTTAATAAGGACCTGAATTTGGTTGCAATCACCTAAAAGCATGTAGTAACCTTAAGTAGGTGCCTTCTTTGCTCTGTTATGTCATAACCAGTTTAAGCTAAGGTTCATTTACTAATTGTGTTAGTCCTAGTATAGGATAAAAACACACTTACAATACACATATATGTCTATTTGAGTTATGTGGTTTGACCTGGATTGAGTGTACTGCTTACATGTCTTAAATTTTGCATATTGCCCTCCAGTTTTAAATCAAATACTTGACTTCCATGCTGCATAATGTGAATATCTGTATGTTTAATTAGTGTGTTCAATACATGCCCCTTGCTGTCAATCTGTGGTGAGAACTATTGCATGAATAAGGGTCTAAATATGACATACTAAGTCTGATATACACATTTTTTAAGGTTCTAGGTTGTTGGTCTAAGGCCAAGTGTCTAGTTGTGTGCAAATTTCCCTCTTTTTTCTTATTTGAGCATGACCCCTTTCCTGAATAGTGGTATGAACCTCAAAAGCACCATATGAACTGGCAGTGTACTATTTACTTTTTGGAATCTAGCCTGGACTTGAAAATGCTGATATCCTGTTTGCCTGTTGGTCATTTGTGTTGAAATTCCTATTTACACTCAGTTGATTATGTCAAATACGTATGCCCTCATGATTAAATGCTTGTGTGATGCATCTTTGTGAACCTGTTAGTATCTGTCTGAGCATGATTATCATCCCATTTGAGTAGGTTAAGGACCTGTATGATGCACATTTGATTTATAAGGCGATGTTGTAATCATAGTTTGTCACTTGGGGTTTGATCGACCATAGGTGTGACTTACCTAGGGCCAGAAGGAAAGAGGATAGGGCTTGGAGTATCTAGCCAAACTCAGCCTGGTCTTCTTCACTCTAGGCTACTGGCGTTCCCCTGTGTGAAACTCATGGGACCCTCTATGATTAAAATAGGCAGAGTCATATATAGCATACATGTTAAGACACCTTTGAAGTGCATAGGATGATATGGAATGTTTCAGTTTTGGCACATCATTGGATTTGTTTGACTCTGAATTCTGCATATTAGGCATACCATGTCTACTGCACTCTCTTGTGTTCCCTTTTTGAATCTTCCTTTGCTCTTTTAAATAAAGTCTTAAAACATCAAGTGGGACAAGATTTGTCTCCCTCTGAGTTCAAATATAGAATTATGTTGGTTTAAGTTGTAGTATACAAAAGATATACCCAAATATACAAAGTATATACAGTCTTTGCATACCTCTAGTATATATGAACTTGTATATATTTGGTATAGTTTGCAGTATATCACCCATATGTAAGCTCAGAACTGTTAAACTTTTGCCTTATAAAGAATGTTTTGATTTGGGTCTATTTCTTCACTTTTGCTATATTGGGTTTTCTTTTCAATCGTGGTTAATTGATTCTACTTGGGCTGTGTCTTTGGCCATCTGTTACTTCATCTAGGCTTGTTTTGTTTAAGCTTTCCTTTGTGTCTGTAATTCTAGATTGAGCCTTTTATACTCCATGTGTAAATTGTTTGAACGTGTTTCAACATGTGTGTTATTTGTATAATTATGATTAGTATATGTTAAGTGGATACTCTCTAACCCAATACATTCTTTCCCCCCTTTTTGTGTTGCATGTGAAAAAATGCCGAGGCCACTTGGGACATGTTACATCTCGGAGATTTCGGATTTTTGCATTGTGAGTAGACTAACATGAGCTTAAGGTGAACATGAAGTCCTTATGAGATTAAGGAGAGTATTTGATAACTTTAAGTGCGTATCATAAGATTTCGAAGTCATATGAATCGGTGGAACTAAGTTCTTCGAAGGAAGTGAAATGTAAGTCATGTTTGGGAAGGTTTTCGCAACAATCGAGCTATAATTTGTTTAGTAATGTCTTGAGAGGGAGCTATAGGGCCCCTTAGATGGTTAATGCAGTGTTATACGAGTGCCAATAAGGTTCCATAAGGGTTGGAGTTTGAACGAATCGACGAGGACAAGTTTCGGGAAAATATGGGTTGTACGGTCATTTGTACGGACCGTATAATTTATACGGCCCATATACTTGTCCGTAGAATACTTCCAGAAGAGGATGACCCCCTGGTGGAATTATACGGTCCAATTATACGGACCGCATAATTTATACGGCTCGTATAATTGGCCGTAGATTTCGGGTCGGGCCAAAATTCTTTTTGCTATATATGAACGACCCTTGTCTTATTTTTCATTTCCCACTTCTCCCAAAATCTTAAAAGCTTTAGAACCTTCTCCCAAGCATATTCCACTCAAACCCAAGAGAAATCAAAGATCAAATAGCAAGAATCAAGATATCCATGTGTTGGGAGACTCACTAGGGTTGGTAGACTTCAAGAATTTCTTTAGTATTGAAGCTAGGGTTTTCATACAAGTTGGTAACTTGATCCAAAGCTCATTCCTATGAGATAAAAGGTTAGTTTTCATGTCTATGTCATGTTTTTAAGTATGTTTGGTTGTTGAATAACTTGGGTGAGGGAAGAAAGTAGAAAATGAAGCTCAAATGTAGAATTAATGATATATTGAGTTGTAAATTAGCTTGAGATATGATTCTTAGAATGCTATAAGTATAATCTTGTTGTGAAGGGTGATAATAATGACAAGAAAGTGTGGTATGCAATTGCGCAAAGGGTTGGTGTAAAGTTGTTGATATAAGTTGAATATGAGAATGAATTTTGAGACTTAATGGAATATGACTACTTGATTATGATATTGTGGATGTTATTATAGTTGTTGGGGAGTTGTTTTGCGATATGGTGTAAGTCGATGAAATAGGGGAAATGCTGCCTAATTTTCGTCAACTCATGAATTATTCTAGTTTGAATTTAAGAGTGTCTTTAAGACTTAACATTGGTATGAATCCTTTTAAATGTAGATTCCTCAAGCTTTGGCGGTGAACATTAAGTAGTTAAGACGACATAAAGTTATGTAAGGCTAACCCTTCTTCTTATGGCATATTCCCCTTTTGTCGTATACCTTCACGAGAATTCCATAATGTCTTCCATGATGACTACATTCCTAGAATCACTAAAGCTCATAGTTCTTAACATTCTCATGATACCATTGGTTCCATCCTATGATAGATGAACCTCTAAGGAAAGATATAACAAAAGTGATGATGATGTTGACGATACTTATGTACTCCTATATATATATATATATATATATATATATATATATATATATATATATATATATATATATATATATATGTAAATGGCTATTAAGTAACACCGAGCTTATATGGCCAGGTATGATATCTATTGCGCGTGCACCACTACAGTTGGGTACGGATAACACTGAGCCTTGGTAGGGCCAGGTATGTATAACACCGAGCCTTGTCATGATCGGGTATGTGAAACACCGAACCTCTATGGTGGGGTATAGTACTACTATATATGTTAAGTGTATGTAATGGACGGTTCCCATTAGAAAAAGGGTAAGTAAATATGATGAACGTCGCTAGAGGTATAAAAGGCTCTATCATCCCATGACTCTTCTTTCTTATGTTATCGTTGATGCTTTCATTATGCTATTGATTATGTCTTACATACTCAGTACATTGTTCATACTTACGTCCTTTTATTTGTTTGTGTCATAGTGGACAGGAGATAGACTTGATCCTTAGGTCGCTTATCCCGAGATTGTGAGGAGCTCCATTTGATTCGTGATGCGCTGTACTATTCTTTGTGTATATACATATATGGGACGGGGTCCCGTCTATATGATGAGATAGAGGCTCGAGACGCTTTTTGTATCCTAGGTGTCTCTTAGCCTTGTGACTCACCTAGATATGATTGTGAAAGTATGACGTGAGGCTCGCGGGTTTGATTCGGATGGCCCTCCTGCACTGTGACAGCCATTTTTGTCCATTTGAAACCCGTTAAGCCGAAGGGCCAATCCCTTCTTTTTGATCGAGTCCGTGAAGAATGAATACATATATGGGCATAACGGGGCCACCGGCCTAACCCTTTACTTTATATATTCTAATAGTTGCTCAAATGACAACACTTAAATTATAATCGGTATAATGCAAGTGACCCCTCATTCTATTGCTTAACCTTGTCTTTAGGTGCATTCTCTCTTATCGTTTATAATCGTAAAAAAGCGACTTTCATATAGAACACACTACTTATATAACGTAGGCCCTTTGGGCTATCAAAATAATAATAATATACATAGGCTTTCATTTACATAATGACTATGGGACCATACTACCCACACATACGTATCTACGAGCCTCTATTAGAACACGAACATATGGACGGGACAGACCCCGCCGTGCCCAAAATACATGTACACAAAATCATGTCTCAAAATAGCACCTCCGGAATAAAGGAGGGCTTCCGCAACTACGAGCCTCGCTAGCTACCGAGGATACATGTACGCAAAACCGTCTCCTCGTCTACCTGTGGGCATGAACACAGCGTCCAAAGAGAAGGACGTCGCATACGAATATTGTACTGAGTATGTAAAGCATGAGCAGTAATGATGGAGAATATAACGGTAATATATGAAATAACATATGATGAGAGACATTAGCATTCTCTTCATAGTACTTACCTGCTTTCCGTAGGGACGTTCCATATTCTATTTCGTGCTCGTATACATACATTCATATCTTTTACTTACTTACCTTTCATATCCATTCTCTTGTCATACTCATGCTCGTATCACGTAATTTGCATATACATGGCCCTTATTCGGCACTTACATGGTATTAACATATCCGTACTCTAATCACTGTCATATACATAACATAAGCGTACTCGTAAAATATCATATACTTATCTCATTCGTACTCACATGGATGTGATGCATAAGGTATAATCATACAGGTAACACAATCATATTCATATAGTTATCATACGTGAAGCATAATCGTGCTCATATAAGCATCATGCGTATAGCATAGTCGTATTCATAACGGTATCATACATGTGGCATACTCGTATTCATATAGGTTGGCATCATTCGTACTCGGCCCCCTTTGGGCTCGATAGGATCGCTAGCATACGTACTCGGCCCTCTCGGCTCGATGGCATTGCTGGTATACGTACTCGGCCCTCTTGGGCTCGATGGGACCATTGGCATACGTACTCGGCCCTCTTGGGCTCGATAGGCTTGATGGCATTCGTACTCGGCCCTCTTGGGCTCGATACATACATAAATACATATACATCACATGGGGGTATCATGACCTTAACGTATCTAGTCATCATCTTGCATTCATCATACACATACATATACTTATCATAATGTCGCATCTATTTATACACATTTGATCATTATCCGTATTCGGCCTCATAGGCTCGACAGCATATCGTATTCGGCCACGAGGGCTCGATCACGTCACATATGTCTCATATCGTACATGCATCATCATATCGTCATAATACATATATTTGTGCATACATACCATATACATCGCATCGTACATCTTGTAGATTTATGATTATGAATTGTCTTATAAGCATATCACGGTTCTATCGTAACATAACATCACTATCATATATGCATAATCGTAATAATCGCCCGACCATATAGGTGCGGTATAATAATCAATAATATGCTCATCATAGTATGCTTATCATAATTCATCATAAAGACTCTTAGCTTACTATCATCATTTTCTCATTCAACTCATATCTCTTGTTTCGTATAGCTATTCATGAGTGAGGACTCTTGACTTTCTTGGAGATGGGACGTTCGTAGTACGGAGGGATTTCATGCCATAGAAGTCATGCCTTGAAAAGAAAGGGCTAAGCTTTACATACCTTTGTCGTTTAGCTTATTCTATCGCTTGCTCGTTCTCCTTTAATGCTCTCGTTTACCTTCAATGGAATTCGTATCAACATTAGCTATATCAATTACAAGAACGTACTTCTTAAGGCTAAAGAAAATCGGGCAGCGTTTCCTTTGTTTATACTACCTTCCGCCATATTCCATATCAACCCTCAACCATCCACAACAACAATCATAATACCATACTCAACAATCGTCACTCATTTATGTTATTCACATTTCCCAATTCTACTCTAATTCTTCAAAATCATGACTAAGCCCATTACCACATTCTTTCATGTCCAATGCTCATTTCATGCTCTAGATATCATTTATAACGCATTTATAATCTCTACATATCCATTTTCGTGATTCATTTCAACTACCAATTCAAGATGACATTATTCTTCCATATATAACCCATTTCATGTATTCTTTTGTAATCCAAGTGTTTCAACTTTATAATACTCTTAACATTATGAAAATACTATAAAACATACCTTGGATGATGGAGGAACAAGCCTTAGATGATAATACACCCTTTGCACAAAACCCTAGTTTCACCTCCCTTGGATTCTCTTGATTTAGATGATTTCCATGAGGTTTCCTTCACTTGATTCACTTGATTTCTTGTTGTTGATCTTTGATTTCTATGGTTTTCTTGTGGGTGAGATACTTGGAAGGTTCTAGAGGTGTGGAGAGGGTGGAAGTCGTGTATGGAAATGAATAAAATGAAGTGGGCATCACTTATATAAACTTAGAACATTTCAGCTTGTCGGGACTTCCACGGACGGTTCCACGGTCCGTGGAACCCGTGTTGGTCGTGGAACCGGTCGTGGTTCACGACCAGCCAGACCTCTCCTCTCGCTGCCCATTCCACGAACCATTCCACGGTCCGTGGAATATTATATGGGCCGTGGAAGTGGTCGTGGAAATCACTGCTTCCGCCAAAGTTGTTCCCGTCGTTTCGTTTGATCTCCAATCCTTATGGAACCTTCTCAACACTTGTTTATCACTTCATTAACAATCTAGGAGACGTTATAACTCTCCTCCACAACATACCTAAGGCATCATTAACTCAATACCCGTAGTTTCGTCCAACGCGCTAACTTATAACATCGATTCCCTTAACAACTTTCTCACTTTACTCGGATGTCTTTGGAAATCTTAATTAGGACTACCAATTTCTCTTCCTTGCTCATCTAACCTCGTATTCATCATGCCCTTCGAGTCTACTCACTTGTACGCCAAGGGAAATTTTCCAAGGTGTAACATTCTTCCCCCTTTTGGAACATTCGTCCTCGAATGTTAAATCGTCGGGGATTCTAAAAAATTTCGCCGAGTTTCCCCGTAATATGGCACTATCACCCCGTCACAACACCCATAATATCATTGCCTCACGTGGCCACAATACAATCAACAATGTAGATTGGCCATACACGACCCATACGCATAAAAGAAAAGCATACATACCTTATCATCCCAGTGTTCCCTCATATAACTCTTCCGGGCTGAAATAAGTGCAGATTATCTCGTGGGGTCCATTATTTTGTTACACAAATAGAGGGGACATAATATCTGAGTAATGATGGAAATAGGGGTATTCGGACATTCTAATTATTACACTTCATTTAATGCATTCCCCTTTCTTACCCCATAATGACATCAAATCTTACATGGTTTGCAACTCTATCTCGCTGGGTTTCCTTAGCGAAGTATAATTGCTTGCAATCACATCACCGCTCTTTGGTTGACTCGTGTGCGTATACACCTATACACATACGTATATCCACATCCTTACACATATTTGTGTTCATAGCCATATCTCTATTCATGATCACGTTCATTTACATACTCATATTCATCGCATTTCTATATTCGTAACACATTTGTAGTCAGATTCGTATCGTTCACATATCATATATATCACACATGCTTAACATATTCATACTCGTATTGATTTCGTATACATAGCATTTACATAGCATTCATATAACCTTTACATAACATACCCGACTATAAAGAATCGGTACTTTACATACTTGGCCCGGCCAAGGCCCATGGTCATCCGTACCTAACTATAGTGGTGCGTGCTCATCATCATGTACACATATACATATACATATATTATATTTTACCCGGTCATGTAAGCTCGGGTTTCTATAATAGCCTTACATAGGCACATATACATATAAGGTCATAGGCACATTTTATCATGTCTATCTGACACGTCTTGGGGTCTATTGTTAACTTTCTACACTTGCGTTTCTTTTTCTCGCTTCCCCCCTTTCAGGGCTTTGCCTATACCATCTATACCATTTTTAAGTTCAAAGTTTTGTCTGCAACTCCTTAATTCGTATACCTCTTACTATACTGCATCTTATTCATGTTGTTTCGATAATCCATAGCTACGATAATCTATATGTGGAGGCTTAACATACTCGTGTCTCTCCTCTTCTCTTTACCCTATACATAAGTAGCATCTTATAGTCATAACTCATCGTCATCACTATCTTGGAAGTTTTACTCTTCACATCTTACTTCCTTAAACTTGGGCATCATAATACCACATATCATTCTTTCCCCATTACCGTCGCTACATAATATAACTTCTCAATTTGTACTTGCTCATTACTACAATTATTTATTCTTCCTTAGCACATAATCAAAATGTAGATATACCTGTGATAGCATCGGGGGGTGACTCTGGATCTTGTCGCTCAGCCAATGCATACATACGATGTCGAGGACCACTCGAATTAGACGCTCTCCCCCTGCCTCTACCCCGCACTACTAGTGTCCGGGAGTCTTGTCCGCGGGGCGCATGGATGACGAAGATCCGCCGCGGATCCCGTAGGCCGGACCGCACGCCCGCCGCCTCGAAATGGGCACTCTCTCATAATATGACCTGACTGGCCACAACTATAGCAAACATCCGACCCCACTCGACATGGTCCCCAATGTCGCTTACCGCACTGGGTACATTGTGATATGGATGATCTCGTCTGGCCCGAATCACTTCTATACCGTAAGCCCGACTCTCTGAAACTCTGACTTGGTCCGGAATGAATGGAGTAATCGGACCCCTGGCCTGAGTGTCCAGAATATGACTTCCTCGATCTTCCTCTATAGCCGCTATCGGCACCCATGGATCTGGCCCTCTTACCTTGCCCCTGGTCAACTCCACGTTCATCCCTTTGCGGCTGTTGTTGCTCTTCTAAATTTTGGGCATGGGCTTGAATGCGGGAAATATCCATCCCGTCTTGCAATGAAGCCGTTAAACATTCTTGATATAAATGTGGCCCTAAGCCGCTCACAAACCGTACACTCGTCCCCCATGTCAGCCACCATGGTTGGAGCATATCTAGCCAACGAATTAAACTGAAGGCTATACTCTCGGGCACTCATATTGCCTTGCTTTAGATTTAGGAACCTATCCGCTCTAGCTCGGCGGACCTCGGGCGGCAAATAGTGGCGGGTGAAGGCATCTACAAATTCTAGCCAAACCGGAGGGGGCGCATTCTCTTTCCTTGACGATCTCCAATTGTTATACCATAGAACTGCCACATCCCGAGTCTATAAGATGCTAACTCCACCGATTCGGTTTCGAGGCATGAATAATCCTCAATGTTCTCAACATTTCATCAATAAAACTTTGAGGGTCTTCATCCGCTTCGACCCGAAAAACTCGGGGGATTCAAACTCATAAAATCACGGGCTCTAGTATTAGCCGAACAATCACTCGGGCCCACATTCGCGCTGCGCTTGGGCGGCAACTAACTGTGTCAATAAGTTAATGGCCTCGGCCACTTGTTGGCCTGAAGTAGATGGTGGAGGAACTGTAGGCATAGGAGCTGGAGCTGAAGCCCCTTCTTGCTCTTCCGTAATGGGCGGAGTGGTGGAGGCATTAGACGGAACCTCATCATGTGATTCGCCCTCATCTATATTCACAGGCGGCTCTATTTCTGCCCGCCTCTTCATCGTAGTCTCGCCCCTCTGGGCGGCTTTAGCTTTCCCTTTTGGCGGCATTTCTGAAATCACAACATATTCATTAGGGAGGAATTTCATCTTATACTTGGCTCTATCGCACGATCTCATATGAAGAAAGATGGTCATTTTTCCTAAATGCCCCGTAGCCTCTTGTTTATTAGCGTGGCGCGCAACACACCATAAACAAGACTCTACTAGACACGGCTCGTAGACACTTCCTAGGACCGAATCGCTCCGATACCACTTTGTCACGACCCGACCTACGGGCCGCGACGGGTACCCGAGGCTGACCACCGAGCACCCCTCATTCTATTGCTTAACCTGTCTTTATGTATTTCTCTTATCGTTTATAATCGTAAAAAAAAAATGACTTTCATATAGAACATACTACTTATATACCGTAGGCCCTTTGGGCTATCAAAATAATAATAATATACATAGGCTTTCATTTACATAATGACTATGGGACCATACTACCCACACATACGTATCTACGAGCCTCTATTAGAACACTGAACATATGGACGGGACAGGACCCCGCCGTGCCCAAAATACATGTACACAAAATCATGTCTCAAAATAGCACCTCCGGAATAAAGGAGGGCTTCCGCAACAACTCGTCGCTAGCTACTGAGAATCTGCACCGTCTCCTCGTCTACCTGTGGGCATGAACACAGCGTCAAAGAGAAGGACGTCGTACGAATATTGTACCGAGTATGTAAAGCATGAGCAAGTAATGATGGAGAAATATAACGGTAATATATGAAATAACATATGATGAGAGACATTAACATTCTCTTCATAGTACTTACCTGCTTTCCGTAGGGACGTTCCATATTCTATTTCGTGCTCGTATACATACATTCATATCTTTTACTTACTCACCTTTCGTATCTATTCTCTTGTCATACTCATGCTCGTATCACGTACTTTGCATATACATGGCCCTTATTCGGCACTTACATGGTATTAACATATCCGTACTCTAATCACTGTCATATACATAACATAAGCGTACTCGTAAAATATCATATACTTATCTCATTCGTACTCACATGGATGTGATGCATAAGGTATAATCATACAGTAACACAATCATATTCATATAGTTATCATACGTGAAGCATAATCGTGCTCATATAAGCATCATGCGTATAGCATAGTCGTATTCATAACGGTATCATACATGTGGCATACTCGTATTCATATAGGTTGGCATCATTCGTACTCGGCCCCCTTTGGGCTCGATAGGATCGCTAGCATACGTACTCGGCCCTCTCGGCTCGATGGCACGGGACCATTGGTATACGTACTCGGCCCTCTTGGGCTCGATGGGACCATTGGCATACGTACTCGGCCCTCTTGGGCTCGATAGGCTTGATGGCATTCGTACTCGGCCCTCTTGGGCTCGATACATACATAAATACATATACATCACATGGGGGTATCATGACCTTAACGTATCTAGTCATCATCTTGCATTCATCATACACATACATATACTTATCATAATGTCGCATCTATTTATACACATTTGATCATTATCCGTATTCGGCCTCATAGGCTCGACAGCATATCGTATTCGGCCACGAGGGCTCGATCACGTCACATATGTCTCATATCGTACATGCATCATCATATCGTCATAATACATATATTTGTGCATACATACCATATACATCAACATCGTACATCTTGTAGATTTATGATTATGAATTGTCTTATAAGCATATCACGGTTCTATCGTAACATAACATCACTATCATATATGCATAACTGTAATAACTGCCCGACCATATAGGTGCGGTATAATAATCAATAATATGCTCATCATAGTATGCTTATCATAATTCATCATAAAGACTCTTAGCTTACTATCATCATTTTCTCATTCAACTCATATCTCTTGTTTCGTATAGCTATTCATGAGTGAGGACTCTTGACTTTCTTGGAGATGGGACGTTCGTAGTACGGAGGGATTTCATGCCATAGAAGTCATGCCTTGAAAAGAAAGGGCTAAGCTTTACATACCTTTGTCGTTTAGCTTATTCTATCGCTTGCTCGTTCTCCTTTAATGCTCTCGTTTACCTTCAATGGAATTCGTATCAACATTAGCTATATCAATTACAAGAACGTACTTCTTAAGGCTAAAGAAAATCGGGCAGCGTTTCCTTTGTTTATACTACCTTCCGCCATATTCCATATCAACCCTCAACCATCCACAACAACAATCATAATACCATACTCAACAATCGTCACTCATTTATGTTATTCACATTTCCCAATTCTACTCTAATTCTTCAAAATCATGACTAAGCCCATTACCACATTCTTTCATGTCCAATGCTCATTTCATGCTCTAGATATCATTTATAACGCATTTATAATCTCTACATATCCATTTTCGTGATTCATTTCAACTACCAATTCAAGATGACATTATTCTTCCATATATAACCCATTTCATGTATTCTTTTGTAATCCAAGTGTTTCAACTTTATAATACTCTTAACATTATGAAAATACTATAAAACATACCTTGGATGATGGAGGAACAAGCCTTAGATGATAATACACCCTTTGCACAAAACCCTAGTTTCACCTCCCTTGGATTCTCTTGATTTAGATGATTTCCATGAGGTTTCCTTCACTTGATTCACTTGATTTCTTGTTGTTGATCTTTGATTTCTATGGTTTTCTTGTGGGTGAGATACTTGGAAGGTTCTAGAGGTGTGGAGAGGGTGGAAGTCGTGTATGGAAATGAATAAAATGAAGTGGGCATCACTTATATAAACTTAGAACATTTCGGTGTCGGGACTTCCACGGACTTCCACGGTCCGTGGAACCCAGTGTTGGTCGTGGAACTGGTCGTGGTTCACGACCAGCCAGACCTCTCCTCTGCTGCCCATTCCACGAACCATTCCACGGTCCGTGGAATATTATATGGGCCGTGGAAGTGGTCGTGGAAATCACTGCTTTCGCCAAAGTTGTTCCCGTCGTTTCGTTTGATCTCCAATCCTTATGGAACCTTCTCAACACTTGTTTATCACTTCATTAACAATCTAAGGGACGTTATAACTCTCCTCCACAACATCCCTAAGGCATCATTAACTCAATTTCAGAAAGAAAAGCTTTTGGTGCCAAAAGCCCAAAACTTAAAGGGACAAAGGCAAAAGAGATATACTCAGACCAAATTTGAGAACAAGATGGCTTTGGTGTAGAATACAACTTGACCTATTTTTCAGCTTCAATGGGACTTTATAAACTTTCCTTTTTTATACTTATATTATAAAATGGAGATATACTCCACCTATTTTTCTTATATATATATTTGTAATAAAAAATCTATTAGAAATAAACTCATATCATTAGGACCAAAGTAGTAGCGACTCTACTTGGGAGAAATCCCGAGTGTGTTTTGGTCCGGAAATGAAGTGAGTTGAACACTCATACGGATTTTGAACCCAAAAACCCCCTTTCCTAAGGGGACATTTTGCCGAAATTTTGAATTTATGATAAAGAATGACATTATTGCGATAAAGTAAACATTTTTAAGCAAATAATACAATAATCACACATTGAAGCTCGTAGGTCAACCGTATTCTATGGATCCTTAAGACTAGGGTGCTTAAAACCTTCCCTAGTGGATCACCAGAACCCTTACCTCGAAATCTGACCTTAAAAGGATTTTTCTCTTGCTTGATAAACCCTTTTTAACCCGATTTTCCTAATTTCTCTTTAATAAATTAGGTAGCGACTCTAAAAATATTAAAATCCAGTTGGAGCGCCAAGAACCTTTTAGTAGCTTTTATGCACCCGCGTAAAAGTGAACCGTAATAGGAGGTGTTACTATGGGACGCTGGCACGCTGCATGGGTCCCTAGGAAGCAGACTACGTGATGAGGGAGGTTCATGAAGGAATTTACGGTAATCATTTCGGGGTAAATTTATTGATGAAAAAGCTGATAAGAGCTGGATACTATTAAAAACCCCCAATTACACAAACTAAAAAAACGCTCTTAACCAAACCATAGTAACCCACCAAAATCCTAAAAAACCTTGCTCTTCACGACCAATCCGGCATTGGCTATGGTCACCGGCTGCTGGCCACTCCTTCCTGGGGGTGATAAGCATCGCCTACAGGAAGAACCACCACCAAATAAACAACTATATGCCAATATCGTAAACCCCATAATTGACAATATCACCACAAACCCTAACCCCATACTTGAGAAAACATTAACGTATGTGCATGGTGAACCAACAGTGCTATGGGATGAAGAGAAAATGAATGCAATGATCATACAAGAGAAACTTCAATATGAAGTGATAGGGAAATTCTCATATGGCTGGCGGAACTTAGAGAATTGCGCAAAATCATCCCATTGCAATGTTAGATTAAATCAGAATGCCTAATTAGATATCTGTGTGATAGACATCTACTTATTCGACTATCAACAATGGAGGACTATATTTATGTTATGTCAAAGCCTGCATATTATCTGAGAGCGAAAGATGGATATTATCAGATGAGAGTTTAAAAATGGGAACCATGGTTTAACCCTGAGTATGAAACCTCGACTGCCCTTGCATGGATATCATTTCCATCATTAGCTCCCAATTTCTTTGTTAAAGAGTCATTGTTTACAATGGCTAAGGCAGTTGGAAAGTCGTTACATGTTGACATGGCTACCAAAAACAAATCAAGACCTAGTTCTGCAAAAGTGAAGGTAGAGGTAGATTTATTAAAGGATTTCCCTAAGAGGATCAATGTTGGTATGAAGCAGATTAGTACTGGTGAAATCATCTCAACTTGGATTGATATCAAATACGACTACATGCCAAAATATTGTTAATCATGCAGACTGCAGGGACATAATGAGAAAGAACGTTTTGTGCTACATCCAGAACTGAGACCAGTATAAGGCTGGTGAATCAAGCATTACTGATATTAACACCATGCAAAGTGGGAAGGTTGTAGTTCCTCAACAAGTCAAGCCTGCTCCTGTCAAAAATCAGGTTATAAACAATGGGAATAAGGTAAACCAAAGTGATATACCAGTAAAGGCTAAAAATCAGCATCATACTGAGGGTGCTGAGAAATATACTGAAAAGCATAATGAAGCTGGTCAGGGTGAAAATATCCCAAATGTTGCCAGAAAAGATGGACATGCTATAGTGATTAATAGATGGGGAGTAGCTAAGGATAAGAGAGCCTTTAACCAACCACAAGAGACTGAAGATGGCGAAGAAAAGGTAGGAGCAATGTAGGTATTGTTGATGTCAATAATTCTTTTGCAGTCCTTGATGATTAGAATGAAGATCTACAAAATCTAAAAATAGAGGGGTAATCCTGAAAAGTCATTATAGAGAAGGAGGTATCAAATGAGACAACAAAACCTTGGGTGGAAAATTCCTTTAGCAAACAAGTAAAGACCAATACATTTGCAGAAAAGAAGGAACATAAACCTCCTGAATTGCAGTAGAAAGATGAAGGTGCAATTGTGAATGAGGTTCTCAATGTAATGACCCGTTTGGTCATTCTAGCCTTCTGGACCCTTTTACCCCCATTGACCCTTCCTTTAGCCCTATGAGTATGATTTGGATCCACAGGGATGGGTGGTACAATTCCCGAGATGATCGGGCAAGGTTTATGATGACTTGTGCGAATTAGAGCTTTAAAGTGAAAAATGTTTGACCAATAGTTGACTTTTGAAAAACGGACCTTTTTCGGGAATTCCTCAATTCCAAGATGTTGGGATGGTTAATTGTGACTTGGTAGGATGTTCGGTTCAGTTCCCAAAGCATTTGGGAGCATTTTCAGTTATTGGTTGGAAAGTTGGTCTTTGGCCATTGGGTGTTGACCCGGTCAAATAGACCTTCGCTGGGAATTTCGAGACCACGAGTGAGTTTGTAGCTTGTTTTTATGTGTGAATGCATATTTGATTTGTATCTGAGTGGTCTCGGGTGATTATCGGATTTCAGGATTGGACTTGTGAAAAACCAGAATTTTTTTGGCTGTTACAACGGGGTCTTGGCCGCTATAACAGGCGATCGATGTTTTATTGGGGCGCCACAGCGAATCGGAATACGCTGTGGCGGATGCGCTGTAGCGAGTGGGCCCGCTGTAGCGAACTATTGACCGCTGCAGCGGGATTACGTGTTTCTAGGATCATTAAATGTTAGGATAAAATCCTTAAAGCCCTATCATTTCATTCACTACTTTCTAACCATTCTTGAGGCAAATTTTAGAGTTCTTGGCTGATTCTTCCTTGTGATATCTCCTAACATAGCATTCATTATTTAAACCTTCCTAATCTTGAATCCATGCTAGAAATCCATTAGAATCTAAGAGGAAAAATGGGATTTGATGATAACTTCTTGAAATGAGTTCTAATCTTTCTAAATGGAAATTGTTGATTGGTTTGACTAACTTAATCATAGAATCTGATGATTTCATAGCTAATAGGCTTGAATCTTCCATTTGTGTTGATTAATTTGAAGGTTGAAAAATTATGGTTCATACCCAAATTGGGGGTGTTCACTTGAATCTCAAAATTGACCCATTCTTGAGTTATTTTAGCAATTGGTTAGTAGGATTGAACTCCTAGAACATTGAATTACATATTTCACTTTTGAAATGACCATTTTACCCTTATTGTGGCGTTTCCCCCTTTCGCCATAGTTGAATTTGATTCAAAATATAAGTATAGCAATATGGGTGTTGTTCTTCATTATTTCTAATCTAGAATTCGAATATGATTAGACTTTGAGTATTTGGAGGCGCTACGAAAGGACAAAGCTAAGGTGTGATTGTTCGTGGCTCCTGCTCAGATACCAGGTAGGTTACGATTTACCATATGGTTAGACTTCGGTTAGCGAGGCATATGTAGAGTTAGTGATTGTTGGAGAAAGCATGTTATGCCTTCGGGCATGAAGTTGGGATGGATTTCTTAGGTTGGTACAGTTTGATTGTGGCTTATTGCCTTGTTGTAATCTATTGGCTTGCTACCACGTGTGTGATGCTTGACTTGATGATTAGTCATTTATTCATGATTGCGAAATCGTATCTCTCATTTTTTGTGTTTTGTCTTGTAAAGAGGAAGGAATTGATATTGAGATTGTTATTGTGATATGTGTCCATGTGTGGCACAATTTGGCATTGATATACTCTTGTTGAAATTGATATCATGGATGCATTCATACTTATATATGTCACGACCCAACCAGTGGGCCATGACGGGTACCCGAAGCTGACTATCGAGCACCACTATTTAGGCTAACCATCATACCTAGCCTGTACACATATACTCCCCAGGGCAACACATATCTGTAAACATAAGCCCTCACGGCTGCAAAAATGATATACAAAATATACACTGATGTATTCATGAGACAACTACTACCCACGCATACGTATCTACGAGCCTCTACTGGAGTACTGAGACATAAGGACGGGACAGGACCCCATCATACCCAATATGAACACAAAAGAATGCATCAATAAGCTGCACCTCCGGAGTAGTGGGGTGCTCCTGTGTAAGCTAGTATAACTCCTAAGGATCTGGGCCGCCTCCCTGTTTACCTGTGGGCATGAACACAGTGTCTATAAAAAAAAGGATGTCAGTACGAATAATGTACTGAGTATGTAAGACATACACGATAACATGATAAAAAGATGTAACAATATGAGATAAAGTGATAACCTGTAACTGGTTTCCTCTTAAGGCGAAGTCATGCATGCTAACTTATATAATAAATAACATCATATCATATAAGCATATATATAACTGCCCGACCATATAGGTACGGTGTGATCATCATTAGCCCGCGTCCGGGGTAACGTCTCATGCCGCCCACTAGTGGTGTCTTCCCATGCTATCTAGACATGGTGTAATCATCATCATAGCTGCCCACTGCGCCTATCGTAATGGTGTCTGCCCGGCCAACTAGGCACGGTGTAGTCTTACATATACATAATCTAAAGCATGCATGAGAGCTCAAGTAAAACTGTAACTCTATTAGAGTGACGTAAGGTCGGGAACCTCCGATTACATTATGGAATAATCCTCATCACTATATCTCACCTTGAAGGAACTAATATCATGAGGTGAGATAACAACAAGAAGTAACGTCAATGAAATCATAAAGATAAGAATATCGGGCTTATTATAGCATCATTATCAACATCATTATCATGGCGCATATCTCATCTCTATCTCATAAGGGCCCTTAAGAATCTTTAGCTTTCATTCTTTGGGATGTAAGAAGGTCATGGAAATATAGAAAAAAAATCACAACATAGGAGTAAAGCCTTTGAAAGAAGGGGACTAGCCTTACATACCTTACGTCTCTTAACCTTGCCGACTAAACGCTTCCCTCCAAGTTCACGATTCTACATTCAAGGGAATTCGTACTAAGGTTAGATAACCGGAACATACTTAAAGCTAAGCTAAGGCTACTAAGGGCTAATGAAAATTGGGCAGCACTTCCTTTGTTTCTACAACTTTCTCCATATGATACAACAACTCTCAAACATCAATAACAACACCCATAATATCATAATCAATAACTTCTTCAAGTTAAATATTGTTTACTTCGTAAATCCACCTTCAAAATCATCCATAACCATACCTATTTTACAAATTCATATTCCTTCTCATATAATACTCCTTTAACATCATTTGTATTATTTAACACAAGATTGTACTCATAACATGTCAAGAACTATTATTCAAGTTAAGTCATCATTCAAGAATATCACTATCTCCATATTGCACTCCATATTCTCCTCCCTTCCATAATCCAAGTCTTTTAACCTCTCAATATTCTTAATAACATGAATTGAACATAAAACTTACCTTTGATGATGTAGGAATGGACTTTGGATGTAAATACTTCACTTGGAGAAAACCCCACTTCAACACCAAAGAGATGCTTGGTTTCCACAAACCCTAGGGAGTACTCTTGCACTTGATTCTACTAATTCTTAGTGTTTATTCCTTGATTTCCCTTGGATATATGTTAAAATGGTATGGAGAAGGTTCTAGAGGTTTGGAGAGAGTTGGAGAATGAGTGAAATGAAAAATGAGGACTTAGGGTCTCTTTTTATAAAAAATCAAAAGCTGCCCGAAGAGGATTATACGGTACGAACGACGAAGCGTCGATCAGATTGATGGAGTATCGATCTGACCGTCGAAGTCATGAAATTTCCAGTGAGCAACCTTTCATTTCCTTTCATTCTACGGTGAGAAAGATGGTCCGTCAAACTGATCGACGGAGCATCGATCTGCTCCGTCGAATGGTCTTTGTGCTAAATCAATTCTACGACACAATCGATGAGGCGTCGACCGTCAGAACGGTACAAAGAACGGACAGATCGAACCCCTCTTTCCGGAGAACTACAATGAAGTTTCATTTGACGAACTTTCCTCCCTTGCCTCAAACGTCTTTGGAATCTTATTTAGAATCATTAAGCATCCTTTCTTACTTGTAGGGACATCATGTACACCTTAAATTATGTTAGTCCATTCACCGCTCAACAACCCAAAATTTCAAAGTGTAACAATATATTGGGATAGGGTTGCGCGCCGCAACACATATATTGGATCGGGTTGCACGTTCCTCAATATATATTAGATCGGATTGCACATTTCGCAATAGATATTGGATCGGGCTATGTGCCATAGCAGGTACATGCAGATATTGGATCGGGCTATGCGCCACAACAGGTACATGGACTTCGCTAATCCCCCATGGGTCACGACTATCAAGGCGTAGAGGTATTCCACTGTTGCATCTTGGAGATTTCGGATCACTACATTATGAGTAGACTAATGCGAGCTTAAGGTGAACATGAAGTCCTTATGAGATTAAGGAGAGTATTTGATAACTTTAAGCGCGTACCATAAGATTTCGAAGTCATATGAATCGGTGAAACTAAGTTCATCGAAGAAAGTGAAATGTAAGTCATATTTGGAAGGTTTCGCAACAATCGAGCTATAATTTGTTTAGTAATGTCTTCAGGGGGAGCTATAGGGTCCCTTAGATGACTAATGAAATGTTTTACAAGTTCCAATAAAGTTCTATAAGGATTGGGGTTGAACGAATCAACGAGGATAAGTTTCGAAAAAAATGGATTGTACAGTCATTTATATGGACTGTATAATTTATACGGCCTGTATAATTATCTGTAGAATACTTCCGGAGAGGGTGAACCTACGAAGGGTGGGATTATACGGTCAATTATACGGGCCATTATAATTATACGGCCGTATAATTGGCCGTATATATACGATTGAGCTTGATTTTCTAAATTATATATATATATATACATATATATATCCAACCCTTACACTTTTATTTCATTTTTCACCATTCCCAAACTATTGAGAGATTTAGAACCTTCCCATACATATATTGGACCAAACCCAAGTGAAATCAAAGATCAAGAGGCAAGAATCAAGATATCCAAGTGTTGGGAAACTCACTAGGGTTTGTAGGATTCAAGAATTCCTTGGGTGTTGAAGTTAAGTTTCGTTCAAGTTTGGTAACTTGATGCGCTCATTCCTATGTGATAAGGTTATTTTTATATCTATTCCATGTTATTAAGTATGCTTGGTTGTTGAACAACTTTAGTAAGGGGATAAAGTGGAAGCTGAAGTTCAAATATAGATTTAATGATATTTTGAGTAGTAAATTAACTTGAGTTATGATTCTTAGTATGCTGTTATATCCCGCATTTTCAAAGCATGAGCGTGACACGTGCTTCCTCAAAAAAAAAAATTGAATTGACAATCATGTTGTTGCTACATAATATAAACTCAAGTTGATAGTGTTGTATCCCGTATTTTTGAACGTCGGATTATTTGTAAGGTGAGGTGGGGCCCACACATCGAGATTTTTTTGGAGCATTCTGAAAGGGTAAAACATGAGATCACATATGTGAAGTTAAACACAACTCACGAAGGACCCTTGGGCCAAATCAAAGTAGAAGCCCTCACGAATATTTTAAGAAAATGTTTTGGGTGTGACCTGACTTGAGGGGCAAAAATGGCATTATAAGTTTGGAATTTGGAAAAATATCAAGAAATATAAGTTGTAGATAATTGAATTAGCTTTCCAACCATAGGTCGTGGGATCCAAGTTGACATCTGGACAAGGAGATATGAACGTTTTAAGCCTGAAAGGTCAGTGGGCTAGGCCCAACTCGGGCCCAACCGGGTTAGGCCCATGACCCATGTTATATAAGTGATATTTTAGCACTTCCCTCCTCATTTTCAGACCTGGAACAACCAGAAAATTCTGGAGATAGAGAGAAAAAAAAGCCTTGGAAAAGAAAAATCAATTTTTCCCTCAAAACCCCAGAAC
>NC_081344.1:37896015-37904793 GCF_029784015.1 Lycium ferocissimum | reverse complement strand
TTTGCTTCCTTCCCAAACTAAGATTCACACACTCATATTACTTCAAAATCTTATGGTATTCACTTTAAGCCATCTAATACTTTCTTTAATCCCGTAAGGGTTTCATAATCACCTTAAGCTCACATTAGCCTACTCACAAGGCAACAAATCCGTAATTTTTGAGATGTAACAATTGTTGACACTACTCATGTACTCCTATGAGTATATGTATGTATATATATGTATGGCCATTATGTAACACCGAGCTTGTATAGCTGGGTATGATGTTCATTGCGCGCACACCACTGCGGTTGGATATGGAAAACAACGAGCCTTATAATGGTTGGGTATGTGAAACACCGAACCTCTATGGTTGGGTATGGTACCACTATGTATGTATGTGTATGTAATGAAAGGTTTCCAATAGGAAAAGGGTAAGTAAATACAATAAACGTTGCTAGATGTATGAATGGATCCACTATCTCATGACTCTTCCATCGCATGTTATCTTTCAGGCTATTATTATGTTATTGCTTATGTCTTACATACTCAGTACATTGTTCGTACTGACGTCCTTTTATTTGTGGACACTGCGTCATGCCTGTAGGTATACAGGGAGATAGACTTGATCCTTAGGCTGCTTATTTAGAGACTGCTTAGAAGAGCTCCATTTGATTCGGAGCTGCAGCTGTTAGTACAATTCTTTTGGGTATATATATATATATATATATGGGCATGGCGGGGCCCTGTCCTATCTTTATGATGTTACATACTCTTTCTAGAGGCTCGTAGACAGTCATGTATAGCTGGATGTCTCTTAGCCTTGTCGGCTCATATTTTGTATATCATTTTTTAACGTATATATATATATATATATATATATATATATATATATATATAGGCATAGTTGTTGATATTGTTATACAAGTACTATAGCCAGATGAAAAATGTATTATTGATGTATAGAGATCATGAGTAGGCCATGTGGCTCATATGATTATGGAAGTATGACGAGGGGTGCCCTGTGGGTTAGCTCCGGGTGCTCGTCATGACCCTCTGGTTGGGTCGTGACAAAAGTGGTATCAGAGCAGTTCCATCCTAGGGTGTGTATACGAGCCGCGTCCGGTAGAGTCTTGTTTATGAGTTTGTTGCGCGCCACACTTATAAACAGGGGGCTGCGGGCATTTAGGGATTAATAACCTTCTTTCTTTATAGATCGTGCGAAAGAGACATGATATAAGGGTTTGTTTCTCCTTAACTGTGTGTTATATATTTCAGAGATGCCTATAAAGAAAAAAGCTACAGCAGCCCAAAAGGGCAAGACAGTGGCAGGGAGGCAGACTCAGAGAGCACCGCCGACAGATATAGAGGAGGGTGAGTCCCAGAATGAGGTTCCATCTCGGTCCTCTCACTCGTTGCCTATTTCAGATGAGCATGAGGGAGCCTCAGCCCCAGCTCCAGCACCCCCAGTTTCCCCACCAGATGCCACAGACAAAGAGATGAAAGAGGCCATTCAATTGCTCACTCAGTTAGTCACCGCTCAGGCCCAGCGGTAGGGTTTGGGTCATGGTGATAGGGCGGTTAGTGCAAGATCCTGTGATTTTATTAGCTTGAACCCTCCGAAATTCTTCAGGTCAAAGCCGAATGAGGACCCTCAAAGCTTTGTTGATGGAATGCTGAGGACACTTCGGTTAATGCATGCCTCAAACGTTGAATCAGTAGAGTTAGCATCCATAGATTGTGAGATATTGCGGTTCATTGGTATACGGTTTGGATGTCTTCAAGGGGAGTCAATGCACCTCTCCCGGTATGGAAAGAGTTTGTTGATGCTTTCCTTCGACACTACTTGCCCCTAGAGGTTCGGCGGGCTAGAGCCGACAAGTTCTTGAATCTTAGGCAAGGAAGCATGAGTGCCTTAGAGTATAGTCTCCGCTTCAATTCCTTGGCTAGGTATGCTCCGGCCATGGTAGCAGATATGGGTGATCGAGTGCACCGGTTTGTGAGTGGCTTAGGGCCACATTTGATGGATAAGTGCTTGACTGCATCATTTCAGGACAATATGGACATTTCTCGCATTCAAGCCCATGCCCATAATTTGGAGGAAAACCAACAACAGCAAAGAAGTGAGCGTGAGCATGATAGAGGTTATAGCAAGAGGGCTAGATCTTTGGGTCCAACTAGTGAGTTTAGAGGAGGGCAAAGATATCAGTTTTCTAGGCATTCAGGCCATTCCATGACTAGTGCGCCTCCGAGGTTTACGGGCAAGAGATTTGATAGATCTATTCACTCCGGGCTGAGTCAGAGTTTTAGAGCTTCAAGTTCCCATTACAGGGGCGACTCGGGCCAGGCAGTGCCACCTATGCCACGATGATCTCGGTGCAGGAAGTTACATTGGGGCTAGTGTCGATTAGGCACATATGTTTGCTATGCATGTGGTTGACTAGGCCATATCATGGGTGATTGGCCCTCGAGAGGTACTAGAGGTATGGTTTGGGCCTAGGGTCGACAGCCCCGGGTCTTCAATCTGTCGGCCTCCCGAGCAAGGCTCACAGACACCAGTTAGTCGTGGTAGAGGTAGAAGAGGAGCTCCCAGTTCGAGTGGTCCTCAGCACCGTATTTAGGCCTTTGGTTGGACAGTAGGATCTTGAGTCCTTCCCTGATGTTGTCACAGGTATATTATCGGTGTTTTCTCTTGATGTATATGCATTGATAGATCCGGGATCCACATTGTCATATGTTACTCCTTATATTCTGGTCGATTTGGGGTGAAACCGGAATCAATCAAACCTTTCGAGGTATCGACACCTGTTGGTGATCCGGTAATAGCTAGCCGAGTATATAGAAATTGTGTAGTGGTGATTTGTGATCATCGTACTATGGTTGATTTACATGAGTTGAAAGTGGTATATTTTGATATTATCATGGGCATGGATTGGTTAGCTTCTTGCTATGCCAATGTTGATTGTAGAACAAAAATGGTTTGCTTCCAGTTTCTGGGAGAACTAGTTTTGGAATGGAAGGGAAACACAGCATATCCGAGAGGTAGGTTTATTTCCTATCTCAGGGTAAGGAAAATGATTACTAAAGGTTATATTTATCATTTAGTCCGGGTTCAAAATATAGAAGCCAAGTCGCCGATTCTTCAATCTGTCCCCGTAGTGATTGAGTTTCTGGATGTGTTCCCGGATGAGCTTCCAGGCCTTCCCCCAGAGCGGGAGATTGATTTTGCTATTGATGTGCTACTAGATACTAAACCTATGTCTATTCCCCCTTATAGAATAGCGCCAGCAGAATTAAAATAGTTGAAAGAGCAATTGAAGGACTTGCTTGAAAAAAGCTTTATTAGCCCTAGTTCATCCCCGTGGAAAGCACCCATGTTGTTTGTAAGAAAGAAAGATGGCTCCATGCGAATGCGTATTGATTACAGACAACTGAATAAGGTGACGATTAATAAATATTCGCTTTCAAGGATTGATGATTTATTTGATCAATTGCAGAGTGCCAAATGGTTTTCAAAGATAGGTATGAGATCCGAGTATCATCAGGTGAGAGTTAGGGAGGAAGATATTCCTAAGACGGCCTTCAGAACAAGATATGGTCATTTTGAGTTCCGGGTAATGTCATTTGAGCTAACTAATGCACCGGCAGTATTCATGGATTTGATGAACAATGTGTTCAGGCCTTTCCTAGATTCATTCGTGATTGTGTTCATTGACGATATTCTGGCATATTCTCAGTCCGAGGCAGAACATGCAGATCATTTATGTACCGTTCTTAGAGTTCTTCAGACTCGAGAGCTATTTGCAAAAATTTTAAAGTGTGAGTTTTGGTTGAATTCGGTGACCTTTTTGGGGCATATTATCTCAATCGATGGCATTCAGGTGGATACCCAGAAGATTGAGGCCGTGAAGACTTGGCCAAGACCTACGACACCTACGGAGGTTCGTAGTTTTCTGGGCTTGGCAATTTATTATAGAAGGTTTGTAGAAGGCTTTTCTTCTGTGTCTACACCATTGACAAAGCTAACTCAGAAATTAGCTAAATTTTAATGGACGGATGCTTGTGAACGCAGTTTTCAGGAGTTAAAGAATAAATTAACTTCGGCCCCGGTTCAGACACTTCTGGAAGGATTGGAAGGCTATGTTGTCTATTGTGATGCGTCAGGCATCAGGTTAGGATGTGTACTGATGCAGCACGGTAAGGTGATTTCTTATGCTTTAAGGCAATTACGGAAACATGAGAATAGTTATCCAACCCATGATCTCGAGTTAGCTGCGGTGATCCATGCATTGAAGATGTGGAGACATTATTTGTATGGTGTCCATGTTGATATTTATATGGATCACAATAGCCTTCAGTATATTTTCAAGTAGAAAGAATTGAATTTACGGCAAAGGCGATGGTTGAAGCTGTTGAAAGATTATGATGTTAGTATTCTATATCATCCCGGGAAGGCGAACGTCTTAGCTGATGCTCTTAGCCGTAGATCTATAGGTAGCTTATGTGATATTCAGCCAGAGAAAAAAGAGTTAGCTCGTGAACTCCAGCAGTTAGCTAGCCTAGGAGTTCGGGTAATGGACTCGAGCAATATGGGACCTACCATTCAGAATTCAGCTATCTCGTCACTAGTAGTTGAGGTGAAAGAGTGCCAGTACGAGGATCCCATGCTAGTTCATTACAGAAATACACTTCCTCATAAGAAAAAGTTATTATTTGAGATTTCTGGAGATGAAGTTCTCCGATGTCAAGGCAGGTTGTGTGTTCCCGATGTTGCAGAATTACGTCATCAGATTTTGAAAGAAGCCCCTTTTTCCCGTTATTCTGTTCACCCCGGAGCAATGAAAATGTATCATGATCTTAAATTCATATATTGGTAGAGTGGAATGAAGAAGGACATTGCAGAATTCGTGGCCCAATGTCCTAATTGTCAGCAAGTGAAAATTGAGCATCAAAAGCCCGGCGGGTTGTTGCAAGCTATAGAAATTCCAACTTGGAAATGGGAAGTGATCAATATGGATTTCATCGTAGGCTTACCTCGTTCTCAACGTAAGTATAATTCTATATGGGTAATTTTGGATAGACTTACGGAGTCAGCTCATTTCCTACCGGTCAGAACTACTACGCAACAGAAGATTATGCAAAACTTTATGTCAAAGAGATAGTACGACTCCATGGTGTTCTAGTATCTATTATTTCCGATAGAGGGACACAGTTTACCGCCAATTTTTGGAAGTCTTTTCAAGAAGGTTTGGGGACTCAGGTGAGTCTTAGTACAGCATTTCATCCACAGACTGATGGGCAAGCTGAATGTACCATCCAAACTCTTGAGGATATGCTACGGGCATGTGTGTTGGATTTTGGAGGTAGTTGGGTTGATCACTTACCGCTTATTGAATTTGCTTATAACAACAGTTAGCATTCTAGCATCCAAGAGGCCCCGTATGAGGCTTTATATGGGTGCAAGTGCAGATCGTCAATTGGGTGGTTTGAAATGGGAGAAACTAAACTGATAGGGCCAGACTTGGTCCAGCAATCTATAGAGAAGGTCAAGCTTATACAAGATCGATAATTAACAGCTCAGAGTTGTCAGAAATCCTGTGCAAATAATCGTCGATGAGACTGGGAGTTCCAAGTAAAGGACTGGGTATTCTTGAAGGTGTCGCCAATGAAGGGTGTCATGAGATTTGGCAAAAAGGGAAAGCTTAGTCCTCGGTACATTAGACCTTATGAGATTGCACGCAAGGTAGGCCAAGTGGCTTATGAATTAGATCTACTTTCGGATTTGGAGTCAGTCCATCCGGTTTTTCATGTATCGATACTTCGTAAGTGCATTGGAGATCTTTCCAGAATTGTACCTGTAGATGATGTTCAAGTTCCCGAGCAACTGTCCTACGAAAAAGTTCCCATTGTCATTCTAGATAGGCAAGTACGGAGACTCAGAACCAAAGATGTAGCTTCAGTTAAAGTCTTATGGAGAAATAATAATAGAGAGGAAATGACCTAGGATGCGGAAGAAGACATGAAGTTCAAGTGTCCACATTTATTTCCACCTCCAGAGGAGATTCAGGCAGAGACGCTATTGTCCCCAGGTACGTAATGCTTTCTTTGATGCTTTCTTGGTCATGTGTGGCCATGGTTGTTGATTTTGTTGTCGTAGCCCTGTGAGGCTATATATTTTGGGTTCTTTGTGACAGGATGGTAGTCCCATATTACCGGGGAAACTCTGGTAAAATTTTTATAGAATCCCCAAGAGCCTAACATTTGAGGACGAATGTTCCTAAGGAGGGAAGAATGTTACATCTCGGAGATTTTGGATTATTGCATTGTGAGTAGACTAACGCGAGCTTAAGGTGAACATGAATTCCTTGGGTGTTGAAGTTATGGTTTTATTCAAGTTGGTAACTTGATCCAAAGCTCATTCCGATGTGATAAAAGGCTAGTTTTTATGTCTATTCAATGTTATTAAGTATGCTTGGTTGTTGAACAAGTTGAGTAAGGGGAGAAAGTGGAAGATTAAATTCAAATATAGATTTAATGATATTTTGAGTAGTAAATTAACTTGAGTTATGATTCTTAGTATGCTATGAGTATAATCTTGTTATGGGTGGTACTAATGATGTTGAAGAAGTATTGTATGTAAGTGAATATGGTGTTGTGTTGTAGCTATTGTTATGAATGACCTTGAAAAGGAGTTGGGTTGGTTGATCTTTGAAATTAAATGAAGCCTTTTAATTATGGTATTGTCGATAATTTCATTATTGTTTGGTAGTTGTTTTGGAATTTGGTAGAAGTAGATGAAATAGGGGAAATCTTTGCCCAATTTTCGCTAGCTCATCAATTATTTTAGTTTGAATTTAAGAGTGTCGCTAAGACTTAACCTTGGTATGAACCCTCTTGAATGTAGATTTCTCAAACTTTGGAGGTGAACGTTACGTAGTTAAGAAGATGTAAAGGTATGTTGTAACGACCCTTCTGGTCGTTATGGGAAATGTAAGATCACCCACCAAGTATAGCCTTTCCAAGGGTAGAACGAACTAGTAGAAACTCAATTGTGTAAGCTTATGAGATGAAATTTTACTTGTTTGTGGTTGTTGCTTGATTTGCTTGAGTCCGTCAGGGGTGATGTAGAAAATTTGAACTCCGTTAGGAATTCCGAGGCCATGGGTGAATTCGTAGGGCGTCTTTAAGTGTATGTACATGTTTGTTTTGTGTTTTTGAGGCCCCAGATGAAATATTGGGTGATAGAGGGAAAAACTGGACAAAAGGTCGAGCTCACGGCCCAAAATAGACCGCTGTGGCGGTGGGAGTACCGCTGCGCTGTAGCGGTGGGTGGACCGCTTCTAGCGACCTGCCATTTGTCGTGTGGCCGCTGTAGCGGACGATTGAGTGCTATGGCGGTACCGCTATAGCGGTGAGTCGATCGACATAGCGGTGAGCAGATTTCCATGGTGTTCGCTATAGCGGTCACTTAGCCGCTATAGCTAGACCACTGTAGCGGCGTGATGACCGCTCTAGCGATCGACGAAAAATAATAGCCGAAATTTTTATACTTAGTCTTATATTCTCTATTCACAAAACACCAACACACTTCCCAACAAGCACCTAGGGTGAATTTCCAAACTAGGGCAAGAAACTTTGAGAGGTAAGTTCCATTGATTTCCATTCTATCATTCTATTCTCCTTCATTATTGTTATCCTCTTCATGGGTCTTTAATGGTGAAATTGAAATAGAAACCCTAGAATGTTGATAAACCTTCTAAACTTGATGGGTTATGGGTATTATCGCTTAGTTATCATCTAAATGCTTTGGTTAGTTTCTCTTTTCATGAATTGAACATTTAGAGTCATTAAACTAAGTGATTGGAGACCTAGGGTTCTATAAAAATGGCGTCCTGATCCTAAAAACTGCTTGTAGTGGGAATATTGATAGAATGTTGTTATAAATCGATGTTTAATGATTATTAAAGGCTTTGATAGGTTGTTTATCACCCAGACACTCTTCCACCCCTTGGAATGGGGTAAGGGGAAGGGTATTCTTGTATTGGTACTTGTGATTTGAGTAACTATGACTCATTGAGCCTTTTATTTCTAGACTTTGAGCGTTCCGAGGCTTTAAGGAGAGGAAAGGCTGTAGCGGACTGACTTGCGTGTTCCAGCTCTACATTGAGGTGGGTTATGGTCTACTTGAGTTAGACTTTGGTTAGTTGATTGTATGTTTGTGAATTCTTTAGGAGAAAACATGTCTAGTTTTCATGCATAATATTATGTGGCTAAACTCCTATGTGAATGTGATTGAGTGATTGCGTAGGCTTCGTGCCACTATTCCTGTGTGTTATATCTACAATGGATGTGTTGTGATGAGAAGCTAATATGATCTTCTCGACGGTATTGTTACATAAAATGATGATTTGGGTATTGATAATGAGAAGGTAGGAAACACTATTCTGTGAAGAGGTATGGAAAGGCACACATGTGACCTAATTTATGGGCTCGTGGTCCTAGGTTAGTTGTAAAAATGAAAGGTACGTTGATATTTCCTGCGTCCGAGGTTCGTTCGGGAGCGGAGGTTTATGCTCGGATCTGAGGAGTATTCCGGAACGAGTGGTACATGGATGCCATGGGTCCCCTGCAGGTCATGACTGCTGAGCAATGACATCAGTTAGCCTGTGTGTACAGTGAGTATGGTTATTGTGGGAAACTTATTTTCGTTGTCACTTACGTGATTGTGATTCTTGACATCTTGGTGATTTGAGCGCGTGATTGTCCTTGGTTGACTTGCTTTGTGATTTATTGATATTC
>NC_081344.1:37874343-37895915 GCF_029784015.1 Lycium ferocissimum | reverse complement strand
TTTTCTGGTTTTTAACCTTTGGATCTGCTAACACTGTTAAGTATTCATTAACCTTATAAGGGTTCCATGGCCTCTCTGAGCTTACGTTAGTTTAGTTACAACGCAAACGAAAAATTTTGAGGTGTAACATTCCTCCCCCCTTAAGAACATTCGTCCTCGAATGTTAAGCTCTTAGGGATTTCTACAAAAATTTTGCCAGAGTTTCCCCTATAATTGCACCACTACCATCCTGTCACAACAATCCAAAATAATGCCACACAGGGCAGCCACATCATACAACTATAACAGGGCCTTAAACGATCAACTAGAACTACTACTAATATCTGACATATTTGGGAATAATAATATCCTATTTGGCGTCTCTAATCGTTCCCTAGACACTCTTTGTTCTTCAAACACACGCAATAGCCTCCATATGGTGTTATTGCACTCATTCTCAACACAACAACGTACTACCTTTCCTCTTTACCCTTTAATAGCCATTACACGTAGTTCTCTAAGGTTAACTTGATCACCCTAATCAGCTACTTTTAAATGTCGGGGCATTACCTTTTCTATTTACTTACAGGTTGGGACTCACAATCAGTTCTAAGATAACATAAAACTTATCGACGCCTCTAGTCCTGTGGGTCCACTAGGTCACAATACTCTTTCTCATAATCTTTGTATACCTTGTCAACTATTACGAAGTCATCTATAGGGGTAACTACCTCTAAGATTTTGTTTACTAACTCGGATTTCCTACCAAACTTGTAGCCATTAAAAATAATAATTCAGCATCCAATATATATATATATATATATATCATCAGAACCTAAAAAGGCAATGTACCTATGGCTACGTTGGGTGGTGACTCTAGATCTGGCCTCCCTACTAAAGCATAGATACGATTCAGGCCACTACTGGAGATAGATGCTCCACCCCTGCCTCTACCTCGAGTAGAAGAGGTTTGAAGTCCTCGCCCTGGAGTACGCACCGAAGGTGATGATGCGGCAATTGATCTCTCTATTTGTGTCATACCGTCCCTAACCCTCATCGGACACTCCCTTGCAAAATGTCCAGGATCTTCACAAGTATAACATGCATCATGAAGACACGGTCCTGAGTGGTTCTCACCACAAATAGGGCACCGCGGGGGAGGTAGCATCTCTTGTCTTAAGCCCCTCTGCTGTTGTGAACCTGTAGCATGGGAATCTCTCCCTTGTCCAGTATAAGTAACTCTATCATACTGAGGTCCTTGAAACTGTGAAAACGCACTAGCCATAGGATAAGCTGGATATCTAGGATACTATTGCCTCTGACCTCCCCTAAACTCAACAGCAACATCTAAAGATCTAGCCCTCTTACCATGGCCTTGGGCACGCTCACACTCTGTGTTGCGCTGATGCTTACGGTCCTCCAGGTTCTGTGCATATGCCTGTATGCGAGAAATGTCCATACTCGGCTGTAACGCGACTGTCGTACACTCATCAATCAAATGCGGGCCTAGACCAACCACCAAACGGTGAACTCGGTCCTCCACCTCAACCACCATAGCCGGGGCATACCTAGCCAATGAATCAAAATGTACACAGTCCTCCTGAACACTCATGCTACCCTTCTTAATACGTAAGAACCTATCTGCTCGAGCCCGTTAGACTTCTGGTGGTAAATAGTGGCAAATAAAAGCATCTAAAAACTCTCGCCAAATAGCTGGAGGAGCATTCTCTCACCTAGATAGCTCCCATGTCTGATACACTGTACTGCAATATCACGAAGCCTATAAAAAGCCAACTCTACTGACTCAACCTCATCAGCGTGCATAACCCTCAAAGTCCTTTGCATTCCATCAATAAAATCCTGGGGATCTATATTTTGCTTCAATACGGAGAACTTCGGGGGATCCAAACCAAGAAAAGTCTTAACCCTTAAACTACGAGCTCGGTCGGTCTGGTCAACACCCACTCCCTGCCGTTGAGCCTGAGCGACAACTAATTTGGTTAATAGCTGTATAGCATCCCCGTCTGCGGCCCGGTGCGTACGTCCGCTTTCGAGGAAGTGGGGGCACCAGGCGAGCCGGAGGTGGGTATCCTTAAGTCCGAGGAAGACTCTTCCGAGACCCTCGCCCGAACACGGGTACCGCTAAATATGGCTAGTGGCCTCGCCCACTCCTTGCCTTTGCGGGCGCTATAGCTTTGTACAGGGATCACCGAAATCGAACAAAATCGTTAGAAAGAAATTTCTCACCTGGGACGCCTTATCGCACGATGCTAAGAGAGAAAGAATGAGCCAAATGTCCCTGTAGCCTGCCGTTTATGCTTGTGGTGTACAACACACCCATAAATAAGAACTGCACTAGACATGGTCTATAGACAACCCTAAATCGGCTTCCTGCTACCACTTTTGTCACGACCCAACAATGAGCCGTGACGAGTGCCCGACTACGGCCCGACTGGCCCCTAGACTCGTACCGAACATTCTACCGAATAGCGGGTGGCCCATAAAATTCATAGCAGAACCATGGTGACTCATACAAGAACATCATCAAAACTATCAACAATCTGCACATGTGTTGTATATATGTGTGTGTATATATATATATATATATATATATATATATATATATATATATATATATATAAAAGAACAGTGTGAGCCGACAAGGCCACTACATATGTTTTGCTACAAAAGAATGAAAGCTGACAAGGCTTCATTGCACACAAACTACATACCACTGTCTACAGACCTCTAATGGGACAGAAAACTGTAGAAAGGACGGGACAGGACCCCGCCATACCCATGAGTAATATACATGCATATACATCTTTATAAAATGTTAAAAGACTCCCTTCGGAGCAACCTTCAGTTCAAAACGGCAACTTCTTCCCCTTTTCATTTGCCTCCTTCGAAACTCAAAAATCAAATATGAAATGCATGTGAATAAAGAAACCTTATGAATATCCCCTTCGGGTTTTTGACATCATTATGGAAGCGTACAACTTATGGATGCCCCTTCGGGACTTAAGAAGCTAAAGGATTCAGGATATGAATAATACTAATATAAGCATAGGGACATGAGCTCCTACAGCTAGGAGTGGCTTCATTATGGATATCACTACGCTTCGCACTTGTCATAGATCATGCCAAAATGAAAGAAAGGATAACCTTAACATACCTTTTTGGTCTCCTGCTACTTACGTTTATTCTCCCGAGCTCGTAAATCTACATTCAAGAGAAATCATACTACTGTTAAGCTTATCATCACATGCTTGTCTCAAGCCTTTAAGTAAAATCCTTTTAGAATCTGCCAAAATTCGAGCAGCATCTCCCCTGTTTATATGCCTAGCCCGAAATCACAATCCAGGAACCAACAACAACAACAACAACAATACCAACATCAACAACAATATTATCAATGCCAGTATATTCCATAAATATCTCACACGATGTTCTATCCAATTTCTCAACACATAAATTCATTATATGATCATTTAATAACTTTTCTTCCGTAAGTAAGCTTAAATCAATATTTATAAGGGAAGATTCATACCTCACGTCCACTAGAACTGAAATCTCCTCAATATTCACCTTGAATCCAAGCCAATCTTCGCCACAATACGATATTCTAATCACAACTATACGCTGTTCGGACCTAGATCCGGAGATTTCACTTAATTTGCGCTAAAATTCTATGGAGGAAGTTGGGAGAATGTTCTAGGGAGTTTGGGATATTTTGAGAGGTGTTTGGATGAAAAAGGAGGGGTAAAACCCCTTTTTTTAAGGTTCTAGAGTCGGTTCGGGTCTTTGTACGGTAGCATTCTTTGTAGCGATCGTTTACGCTCGTCGACCTAACTTATAACGTCCATAATTCTCTACTCCGATGTTGTATCGATGAGCGATTTGTTGCGTTGGAAACTAGACTCGACGAACTTCTTTTTAGGCTTTTGAAACACCTTAAAACTCCTAATATACTAAGAGATATACCCCTCCAAAGTTGACCCAATATTTTATCCAAAATTCTACCAATTTTTCTAAACTTTTGACAACTTATTTTCTTCGATTTGTTTGGTCCCGGAACCTTTAGATACTTGCTTAACACTTGTTAAGAGTATTCATTAACCTTATAAGGGTTCCATGGCCTCTCCGAGCTTACCTTAGTTTATTTACAACGCAAATGACGCAAAAAATCTTCGTGTAACAGAAAGGCTTTATTAGGCCTAGTTCATCGCCGTGGGGAGCCCTGTATTGTTTGTAAGAAAGAAATATAGCTATTTGCGAATGTGTATTGATTACAGGCAGTTGAATAAGGTGACGATCAAGAATAAATATCCGCTCCCAAGGATTGATGATTTGTTTTATCAGTTGCAGGGTGCCAAATGGTTGTCAAACATAGATTTAAGATCCGGGTATCATCAGGTGAGTGTTAGGGGGAAGGATATTCCAAAGACAGCCTTCAAAACTAGATATGATTTTTTTGAGTTTCGGGTAATGTCATTTGGACTAACTAATGCACCGGCGGTGTTCATGAATTTAATGAATAATGTGTTTAGGCCTTTTTTAGATTCATTTGTGATTGTGTTCATTGATGATATCCTGGTATATTCTCGGTCTGAGGCAGAATATGTAGATCATTTACGTACTGTCCTTAGAGCTCTTCAGGCTCGGGAGCTATATGCAAAATTTTTAAAATGTGAGTTTTGGTTAAATTCTGTGACTTTTCTGGTGCATATTATTTCAGCTAATGGCATTCGGGTGGATACCCAGATGATTAAAGCTGTAAAGACTTGGCCGAGACCTATAACACCTACGAAAGTTTATAGTTTTCTGGGCTTAGTAGGTTATTATAGAAGATTTGTAGAAGGTTTTTCTTCTATTTCTGCACCATTGACAAAACTGACTTAGAAATCAGCTAAATTTTAATGAATGGATGCTTGTGAGCGTAGTTTTCAGGAGCTGAAGGATAGGCTGACTTCGGCCCCGGTTTTGACACTTCCAGAAGGACTGGAGGGCTATGTGGTATATTGTGATGCTTTAGGTGTGGGTTTAGGTTGTGTGTTGATACAGCATGGTAAAGTTATTGCTTATGCTTCTAGGCAGCTGTGAAAACACGAGAAAAACTATTCAACCCATGATCTTGAGTTAGCTGCGGTGATTTATGCATTGAAGATGTGGAGATATTATTTGTATGGTGTTCACGTTGATATTTATACAGATCACAAGAGTCTCCAGTATATTTTCAAGTAGAAAGAGTTGAATTTACGGCAAAGGTGATAGTTGGAGTTGTTGAAAGATTATGATGTTAGCATTTTATATCATCCCGGGAAGGCGAACGTCGTAGCTGATGCTCTTAGCTGTAGATTTATGGGACGCTTATGTGATGTTCAGCCAGAGAAGAGAGAGTTACCTCGTGAGCTTCAGCAGTTAGCAGCCTAGGAGTTCGGGTAATGGACTAGGCAATATGTGAGTTACCATTCAGAATTTAGCTGTTTCATCACTAGTAGTTGAGGTGAAAGAACCCCAGTATAAGGATCCCATATTAGTTCATTACAGAAATACACTTCCTCAGAAGAAGAAATCATCCTTTGAAATTTCTGCAGATGGAGTTCTCAGGTGTCGAGGCAGATTATGTGTTCCTGATGTAGCAGGATTACGTCACCAAATTTTGGAAGAAGCCCATTGTTCTCGTTATTCTGTTCATCCGGGAGCGACGAAAATGTATCATGATCTTAAATCCATATATTGGTGGGACGGAATGAAGAAAGACATAGCAGAATTTGTAGCTCAATGTCCTAACTGTCAGCAGGTAAAGATTGAGCATTAAAAGATCGGTGGATTATTGCAAGCTATGGAAATTCTGACTTGGAAATGGAAAGTGATTAATATGGATTTTATTACAGGCTTGCTTGGTTCTTAGCAAAAGCATGATTCCATTGGGTAATTGTGGATAGACTTGCGAAGTCAGCTTATTTTCTACCAGTCAGAACTACATATGCGGTGGAGGATTATGCAAAGCTTTAGATCAAAGAGATAGTACGACTCCATGGTGTTCCAGTAGTTAGTATTTCTGATAGAGGAACCCAGTTCACGAATAATTTTTGGAAGTCCTTCTAAAAAGGTTTGGGGACCCAGGTGAGTCTTAGTATAGCATTTCATCCACAGACTGATGGACAAGCTGACCGCACTATTCAGACTCTTGAGGATATGTTACGGGCATGTGTGTTAGATTTTAGAGGTAGTTGGGATGATCACTTACCGCTTATAGAGTTCGCGTATAACAATAACTATCATTCCAGCATCCAAATGGCCCCGTATGCGGCTTTATATGGGCGCAAGTGCAGATCACCAGTTGGGTGGTTCGAAGTGGGAGAAACTAAGCTAATAGGGCCATATTTGATCCAGCAAGCCATGGAAAAGGTCAAGCTTATTCAGGATCGATTATTAACAGCTTAGAGTCGTCAGAAATCTTATGCAGATAATCGTCGATGAGACTTAGAGTTCCAAGTGAATGACTGGGTATTCTTGAAGGTGTCACCGATGAAAGGCGTCATGAGATTTGGTAAAAAAAGAAAGCTTAGCCCTCGGTATATTGGGCCTTACAAGATTGTATGCAAGGTAGGCCAAGTGGCTTATGAGTTAGATCTACCTTTGAATTTGGAGTCAGTCCACCCGATTTTTCATGTATCGATGCTTCGTAAGTGCATTAGAGATCCTTTCAAAATTGTACCTGTAGATGATATCCAGGTCACCGAGCAACTATCCTATGAAGAAGGTCCCATTGCTATTTTAGATAGGCAAGTTCGAAGATTCAGAACCAAAGATGTAGCTTTAGTTAAAGTTTTATGGAGAATAAATAATAGGGAAGAAATGACTTGGGAAGATGAGGAATATATGAAGTTCAGGTATCCACATTTATTTCCACCCCCAGAAGAGAATCAGACAGAGGCACCATTGTCCTCAGGTATGTAATGCCTTCTTTCGAGGATTTCTTGATCGTGTGTGGCCATTATTGTTGTTGTTGTTGTAGCCCTGTGAGACGATATATATATTTTGGGTTGCTGTGATAGGATAGTAGTGACATGTTATAAGGGAAACTCTGGCAAAATATTTGTAGAATCCCTAATAGCCTAACATTCGAGGACGGATGTTCCTAAGGAGGGAGGAATGTTACATCTTGGAAATTTTGTGTCATTCGCATTATGAGTAGAATAATACAATCCTAAAGTGGATATGAGTTCCTTATAAGGTTAAAGAGGGTATATGACAACTTTAAGTGCGTACCTTACGGTTTTGGAGTCATATGAATTGGTGGAAGTAAGCTCGTCAAAGGAATTGGAATTCGAGTCATGTTTTGGGAAGATTTCATATCATTAAGTTATACATTATTTAGTAATGCCTTAAGGGGGGAGCTATAGGGTCCCTTAGATGGTTAATGAAGTTTTACACAAGTGCCAAGAAGGTTCCATAAGGATTGGAGGTCAAACGAATTGAAAAGAGCACATTTTCGTGAAATCAGGGAAAGAGGAGCAATATGCGGCCGCATACTCAGTATACTGGGTCGTATATTGGCTTCCAACTCCCCATTTTGGCTGAGATTTCTTCCAAAAACCAACCCCATGTTGTGGAGGGAGTACAAGCAATATGTTGAGCCGCATTAAACCCCAAAGGACCCCATTCTTCACATTAACTTTCCATACTTATTTCCCCACACTTCTAGAGATTTATTGAAGGATCCATAATACTCCAAACCTTTCCATGTCATCAAGAGAGAAGATCAACATCAAGACCCAAAGAGAATCCATGGAAGGTGATTGTTCTTGCTTCTCTTCAAAGTTGTGATAAACTTGGTCTTGAAAGGGGTTGGGGAAGGTGAAGTTCTTCTATAATAAGGTATGTTCTTCCTATTATTTACATTATTGAGTTGATATAAAGGTTTAGTAACTCTTGGAAAGGAAAAGAATTAAAGTGGAGAAGTGGTGAAGTGTTGGAGTGAAGAAGATGACTATGAGATGAATTTGAAAAGATATTTTGGACAAATTTGAGATTAAATTGCATCAAAAAATTTTATCATGATATTTTGGATGTTGTTATTATTGTTTGTGAGTTTTTTTCGTGATATGGTGGAAGTTGACAAAATAGGGGAAATGCTGCCCAAATTTCGTTAGCTCTTTAATTGCACTAGTTTGAACTTAGAAGTGTTTTCAAGGCTTAACCTTAGTGTGAATCCTGTTAAATGTAGATTTTGTGGACTTTGGAGGAGAACGTTAGGTAGTTAAGAAGACCTAAAGGTATGTAAGGCTAACCCTTCTTTCTAAAGGCATGATTTACTTATTGTAAATCCATCTATGATATCCGTAATGTCCTATTCCTAGAATTGCTAGAAGTTCGTGACTTTCAAGATTCTTAAGATATTATTGATAAAAGCTCTCCATAGTGATGATGGTAACGATGATGATGATGATGGTGATTCCATAATGGTAATCGAGGATTTACCGACTTTATGTCACCCCGATAGAGTTGTAATGTTTCCCTTGGATACTCATGTATGTCATATACGTTTATAGCTATTTTGTGACACTGAGCTTATATGGCCGGGTATGATATCTATTACGCGCACACCAGTGCAGTTGGGTACGGACAATACCGAGTCTTGTTATGGCCAGGTATGGATGACACCGAACCTACATGGTCGGGTATGGTATCATTATATGTATATGTATGGAATGTTTTCTTTAGAGAAAGGTTAAGTAAGCATAATGAATGTCGCAAGAGGTATAAATGGTCCTTCTATCTTATGTTATCCTTCATGTTTTTATCATGTTAGTACCTATGCCTTACATACTCAGTACATTATCCGTACTGACGTCCTTTTATTTGTGGACGCTGCGTTCATGCTTGCAGGTAGATAGGGAGACAGACTAGACCTTTAGGCTGCTTCATCAGTGATTGCATAGGGTGCTTCATTTGATCCGGAGCCGCAATAGTTGGTATTATTCTTTTTGTGTACATATATGAGCATGGCGGGGTCCTGTCCCGTCTTTATGATTATATATACTCTTCGTAGAGGCTCGTAGACAGATGTGTATAACTAGATATCCCTCAGTTTCGTCGGCTCATATTTTGTATATCATTTCGATAGCCTTGTCAGCTTGTGTATATATGGGCATAGTTAATGATGTTTGTATAAAAGCGCCTACATCCGATGAAATTTGTGTTATTTGGTGCATGGTAATTATGAGTTAGCCATGTTGCTCACCTAGATATGATTATGAGAGTATGATGAGAGGTGCTCGGTAGGTTAGCTCCGGGTGCCCGTCATGGCCCTTCGATTGGGTCGTGACAAATACATTGTGGCGGATGCACTGCAGCGAGTGGTAGAGGACTCGTGACCGCTGCAGCGGGATTACGTGTTTCCAAAATCATTAAATGCTAGGATAAAACCCTTAAATCCTATCATTTCATCTAAATATTCTTGAGGAAAATTGGATAGTTCTTGGCTAATTCTTCCTTGTGGTAAGTCTCCTAACCTCGCATTCATTATTTTAACCTTCCTAAGCTTGAATCCATGCTAGAAATCCATTAGAATCTAAGAGGAAAAATGGGTTTTGATGATAACTTCTTGAAATGAGTTCTAATCTTTCTAAATGGAAATTGTTGATGGGTTTGACTAACTACTCATAGAATCTGATGATTTCATAGCTAATAGGCTTGAATCTTCCATTTGTGTTGATTAATTTAAAGGTTGAAAAATTAGGGTTCATACCCAAAGTAGGGGTTTTCACTTGAGCATTGATATACTCTTGTTGACATTGATATCATGCATGCATTCATACTTGTATATTGGGATCGGGTTACGCGCCATAACATATATATTGAACCGGGTTGCACATTCCGCAACATATTTTGGACCGGGTTGCACGTTCCGCATAGATATTGGATTGGGTTGTGCACCACAGTAGGTACATGGACTTTGCGAGTCCTCCATGGGTCATGATTATCGTGACGTTCGGACTTGGTATTTAGTGATTGTCATTTCGTTCTTGGACAGTGTTTGTTGTACTTATTGTGAGCATGTCTAACTTTCAGTCTCTTACTTATATATATGTTAGCTAGCTATTGTTGACCTATGATGCCTACTCAATACGTGTTGTTGTGCTGATTCTACCTTGCTGTATTCTTTTATGAGTGCAGAGTACGTGGGTGGATCGACTTCTTCCCCTCGAGACTGACTCCCGAGGCATTACTGACAAGCATCTAGGGTGAGCACATAGCCAAATCCGTAGCCCGGAGGACTCCTTCTATTTTACTTGTCTTATTCACTACTTCTGAGACAGTATTTCATTTTAAGACTATGTATTCAGACTATTAATTATGTAGTGGCTCTTGTACGAGCTAGACCAGATTTTGGGATTGACGTATATTTCCGCACTTATTTACTTATCTATTTCAGACTTGTTAGCTATTTATGTTGGTTGGGTTATTCTATTATTGTTTGAATGTGGATAAAGGATGTATATGTAGGACCTCATGCATGCATGCAAATTATTTATGCATATCTTCAGTCCTCAGAAGCAGTTCAGATGGATAGAAATTATATACGTGACTTACTCTCAAGGATAGTTCAGACATATAGGTTGCATTCGCTTACATTATAGCTTTCTTATATCTCTCTTATGTTACTCTTATGCCTTACATACTTACTACTTTGTCCGTACTGATTTTTTTTTGTCTGTGGACGCTGCGTTCATGCCCGCAGGTAGACGACATAGATCCTTAGGCTACCCCCGCAGCTTTAGTCCAGGAGCACTCCATTGTTCCGAGGTTGCAATTCATAGTGGTATTATTCTTTTGTGTATATATATGGGCATGGCGGGGTCCTGTCCCGTCCTTATTGTGTCATATGGCCCATGTAGAGACTCGTAGACAGATGTGTACAACTAGATGTTTTATGACCTCCTCGGTCTATATTTTTGATATATCCTTTTTCAGCCATGTCGACTCGTATATATGGGTACAGTTTGATGATATATATATATATATATATATATATATATATCTTTTGGGCATGTGCCTCTTTCCGGATATGATATTTATGAATTGGCTTTATGCCCACTCACGTATGATTAGGAGATGTACGTTTTGAGGTACTTGGCAGGCTAGCTCTATGTGTCCGTCATGGCCCTCTGGTTGGGTCGTGACAAATGGGTTCTTGTGCCAAAAGTAAAATGAAAAATAAAAATCGTAAATATAAAATACGGCTTGTGCCTTGTGGCATAAAGGTTTTTCACAATAGTCCTAACATTATTGTATGGAGATATATTGTTCTATGGTGGATGCAATGAGGTTGTTTTGCAGTCAAGCAATACATGAAAATTTTGAATGCATATAATTAATTGTTAACGAAAGAAAATCCATAGGGATTTAAATTGATCTAAAGCATATAAGGTTTACGAAAATAAAGCTTCAGCAAATCTTTATATGGTGCGATTCCATTGAGTACCCCAATGGTAGTGATATCGCTAGATATAATAAATATGAAAATGACGGGTATATTGAATCATGATCGATTATATACTACAAAAGAAATTATTGATATAGATTTGTTTATTCTAACAAATATTATAGAGGTTTTGTTGGTTATGTAAAATGCAAGGCATTATTTTTATTATTACATGAAGTTTGTTCTTCAAGCAAGTTACCAATTTGCATGTGAGGACACTGTCATATTATGACGTTCTACATGGAAGTCAATTATTGATACTTATTCCAGTCCTGCCAAGGTGATAGCTACTTACAAAGCAAGTCAGGAATGCGTGTCTGCCTGAGATCAATAATTCAGCACATTTTGTAATGGTATGATGTTTATTTGGAAATGAAGATTTCAACAATACTGTACGAAGCTGGCATAACTCAACTGAAATAAGGATAAAACCAAGGAGACATAATACAACATTTGTCAAAGTTCTTTTCCAGATATGATCTTCAACAGAAAGGTGAAATAGATGTTCCACAAATACGCTCGACTGATAATAAGCATTACCAACCTCGACATTTGAGAAGCTGATATACAAGATTTGGATGCGTCGTCTCCAAGAATTAAGTGATATTTTAATCAGGGGGAGTATAATACGCGCTGTACTCTTTTTTCCTTAGCCGAGGTTTTGTTCCACGGTGTTTTCCTGGCAAGGTTTTTAATGAGGCAGCTAGCAATGAGTATTACTAGATATATGTACTCTTTTTCCTTGGATTTTTTCTCATTGGGTTTTCCCTAGTAAGGTTTTAACAAGACACATCATCTATCAAGACATGGACATCCAAGGGGGAGTGTTATGAAATAATAAATGTGGATGTCCACTACTCTAGATATAAATCCCCGCCTCTTCCATGATCTCAAAGGTTTAATGTAATGTCTCCTACTTCACCCATAATCTTCCCTACATTCTCATATGTTGAATGTCATATTTATAGCTATCCTTTTATATGTCTCTATGCACCACTATAACTAGAGGCATAGGAATTCATATTGTACACACTTGTAAACACTTGAAACACATTGGGATGAATAAGAAAGCCCTCCTCTCTTGTCTCTCTATTTCTATTGTTTCATTCTTTAATATTGTTACTCTTTTAGCTTAGTTTTACAACAATTTTAATAATAGTAATATTATTTTATAAGATCGGGACAACATGAGTAATTGGCGCACACGTGCAACGCACGTGCCGAAAAGCTAGTATTTTAATAGGCTTAGATGTTTTTAGTTTACCTTTTACCTTTTATGTTTGATTTTAAAAATAAAATAAGACTCATTATTAAAGTATTTATGTTAAGACAATGAGCAAAATAAATATAACAATCTTGGATAAAGTTATGATCTTAAATATTTTATCCAATATCTAGAACTTTGAATTCCTAGTTAAGTCTAACATTTTCTTGTGATGATTGGGATTGACTGGAAATAATGTGCAATGCACATTCATAGAGACTAGTCTATATATATTATTGTAAAAGCATGAATATAAATGTTGATTGACCATGATATCCCTTAAATATTGAACGACTTTTATACCCTTACTATTACTATTAACATTTAATTACTGATAATCCTAATTCTATTAAACTCCCAATCATCAGCTGTTACTAAACTCATTGCGAATTCTATTTCAACTAACCCACCTTAATTATAGCAGACTTTTACCTTTACTATTTACTAATCCCTTTTTCCCTGAAAACTCATTACCTATCCTGTTTCAACTAATAATCCTTTTTAATTACTAGTAGTCATATTTCAATCGACTTATCTAATAGCCGACTTTTACAACGTCCACTATACGAACCTCCTAATCCAACTTCGGTTAATCTCCTTCTCTTTTTCTATTTGGATTGTACTCCCGATTTAGTTTGACATGGGAGCCAAATACTTCTATATAAAACTCATTGTTTCACACATTCTCCATCATAATTTTTGGGCATACTCCTCGAAAGGTATTATTTCTTTTCATTATTATACTTTTAGGCCTTGTCAGTTGTCAATAGCTATTGCCAGCACAAGTTGTCTCACCTCATTAAAAAAAAAAATACATATTTTATTAGATAATAAAAGTTAATTTGTATTTAGAGTAGATATTGCTTTGTATTTGAATGGCATTAGCAGTACAAGGAATATTCTTATTCGAGCGCACATTAAGCAAACCCTTGCTAACTTACGTTGAAGACTGAAAAAATGCCTTCCCGTCAAAAAACCACCACTGTTTCGTCGATTACGACACTGCCTATGGTCACTCCGGCTAGTGATATTAATATACCATTACACCTTCTCACATTTGGTAGTTTCCTTCCACAGAAATTTCAGTCGATTCTTGAGGAGCCTGGATGTGAGAACGAGATGATGTTACAAAAAAACCCTGCGCAGAAGGGTCGAATTGATACAAGGAAGGAGATTGCACAGCCGCACAGGTAGCAATTCTCCGACGTCAGTGCAACTTTGACTCAAAACCCTAAGGAAATTGTGGCTTTTCCACCTACGATGACCACACCGGAGGATGATGCGAGCCCTACCATAGCACAATTTGACTCTCCGGTTGAAAAGAAGGTGGAACCGCGTATGCATTCATCTCAATGGGTAATTCTCTGACCTATATTCCTCCCCCCCCCCCCCCCCACCTTTCAAAATGGTACTTTTGGGGTGGAAATAGTTGAAGAGGACATACTGTAATCGTTCGCATTTTCGCGGGCGGGGTTAGCGCTCGAAAAAGCTACTTCGATATCGTTGGTGCTCTTTAGGACTTTGTTTTAAAAGAGTCGCCACCTAATTTTTAGGAAATTAAGAAAATCAGTTTTGAAGGGTTTATTCATACACCGTGAAAAATCCTTCTTGATCCAAAGTTCTAGGTAAGGGTTCTGGTGATCCTCTAGGAAAAGTGTTAGGCACCCTAGTATTAAGGATCCGTACTATACGGTTGACCTTCAAATTCCAATGTGTGAGTATTTGCGTGAACTGTTTATTTGGTGTTTATTTCTCGAAAAAAGTCTGTCATTTTGCATATCATTCTTTGAAAAGAATTAAATATATTCCCTTTACATATAGGGTATTTAGGTTTGGATTTATAATATCCGGATATAACTAGTTCCTTTCATATATAAGGATAATGTTAATTTTGGTAAAGGCAAAAGTCTTTTAAAAGTTTGGGATAAATGAATTTGTTTATGCTTAGACTCATACATGGTCCGGGTTATTCCTTTTAGTACATTTTTTAGAACAGCTTTATTTAAGACTTTACTCATTTTAAAAGATAGTTTGCGCGGGTTTAATTTACAAGAGTTTGATTCATATAATCCACATTTATTTCTTTAATCCTGGAAATTTTTTTTTAGCAAAAAAAAAAACCAATTTGTTTATAAGAATAACATTTGTCACGGACTTAGGCCCAAGTTACACCCTCTTTTTCTACAAAATGATTAAGGTTTGTCGGGCTTTGGCCCAAAAATCTGTCATTTTTTCTTCATGTTACTGGGCTAAGCCCAAAACATATTTGCCTATATCTTTTTGAAAAAATTTGGTTAAGTGGGGCCTAAAATATGATCTTTTTGGGTTGGGCCTTAGCCCTCAATACTCTATTGTTTGCCTCAGTTATTTCCAGAAAATAATGTGTATGTTTCAATACAAGTGGATTACATATACATATGCCTAAAAATGATTTTTTGTATGATTTTTAGTTTAAGAAGGACAAAACTCTTATTTTTGCAAAGCATAGTATTTACACACAGTTGTGAAGCCCATTTTTCGCCTGGACTAAAAATAGAAATTTTGAAAACTGAACCCATAACTGGAAAAGGCACTCTTCTTATTTTTAAAAAGATGAAGTCTGATTCGAGGAAAAGATTATAGCAAAACATTTTTTGGTAAAGACAGAACTGATCGCTTTTTTTCCCTTACTACACTAGCCATTTTTATTCTTTTGAAAAATGTTTATACTAATCCGGGTTTTGAAAATCGCGTTTGTCACGACCCAACCGGAGGGCCATGACGGGCACCCAGAGCTAACCCACCGGGCACCTCTCATCATACTTCAAAAATAATAACTAGGTGAGCCACACGGCCTACTCGTAATTCCTGTGCATCAATAATACAAATCTTATCGGGAAAGGGCACTTTTATAACAGCATCAACAACTTTGCCCATATATACATACGCAAGCCGACAAGGCTATCAAAATGATATACAAAATATGAGCCGACAAGGCTATAAGACATCTAACTATACACAACTGTCTACGGGCCTCTAGAAAGAGTATGTAACATCATAAAGATGGGACAGGGCCCCGCCATGCCCATATATGTACACAAAAAGGATAGTACCAACAACTGCAGCTCCGAATCAAATGGAGCTCCTCTAAGCAGTCTCTGAATAAGCAACCTAAGGATCAAGTCTGTCTCCCTGTCCACCTGCGGGCATGACGTAGCGTCCACAAATAAAAGGACGTCAGTACGAACAATGTACTGAGTATGCAAGGCATAAGCAATATCGTAATAAAAACATGAAGGATAACATGAGATAGAAGATTCATTAGATAGAAAAGCCATTTGTACCTCTTGGAATGTTCATCGTATTTACTTACCCTTTTCTTTGAAGAAGGCTTTCCATACATATACATATACATACATATATACTTAGCATCATCATTATAACATACCTGGCCTCAATAGACTCGGTGTGTAACATACCCGGTCATAATAGGACTCGGTGTTATTCATACCCAACTGCAGTGGTGTGCACACAATAGATATCATACCCGGCCATATAGGACTAGGTGTGAAGCATACCCAGCCACGAAGGGACTCGGTGTTAGAACATAGCTTTATATATATATATATATATATATATATATATAGAATTACATAAGTAAAAGCAACATCATCATCATCATTTCCACTATATCTTTCCTTTAGAAAATCAATTATCATAGGATGGAATCAATGGCATCATGAGAGTATCAAGAGCGATGAGCTTTTGTGATTCTAGGAGTGAAGTCATCATAGAAGACATTATGGATTACACGTAGAGGTATACAACAATGGGGTCATGCCTTAAGAAAGAAGGGTTAGCCTTACATACCTTTTATGACTTCTTAGCTACTTAACGTTCTCCTCCGAAGCCCGCAGGATCTACATTTAAGAAGGTTAATAGCAAGGTTAGGTCTTAAAGATACTCTTAAGTTCAAACTAGTATAGTTCATGAGCTAGCGAAAATTCGGGCAGTATTTCTCCTATTTCATCGACTACCACCATGTTACGAAACAACTTCCAAACAACCATAACAACATCCACAATATCATAATCAAGTAATTACATTTCATTAAGTCTCCAAATTCATTCTCATAATCAATTTATATCAACAACTTCACAACAACCCTTTACACACTTGTATGAAACACTTCCTTGTCACCATTATTACCCTTCATAACAAGATTACACTCATAGCATTCTAACAATGATAGCTCAAGTTAATTTACTACTCAAAATATCATTAAGTCTATATTCGAACTTCATCTTCCACTTTCTCCCCTCACTCAAGTTGTTCAACAACCAAGCATACTTAATAACATGAAATAGACATGAAAACTAACCTTTTATCGTATAGGAATGAGCTTTGGATCAAGCTACCAACTTGAATGAAACCCGAACTTCAACACCAAAGAAATTCTTGAATCCTACAAACCCTAGTGAGTCTTCCAACACTTGAATCTCTTGATTCTTGCTATTTGATCTTTGATTTCTCTTGGGTTTGTGTGGATATGCTTGGAGCAAGGTTCTAGAGCTTTCAAGACTTTGGGGGAAGTGGGAAATGAAAACAAAGAACAAGGGTCATTCATATATAGCAAAAGAAATCTGGCCCGACCCGGAATCTACGGCCAATTATATGGGTCATATAAATTATACGGTCTGCAAAATTGGATGGCATAATCCCACCAGAGGTTCACCCTCTTCTGGAAGTATTCTACGGACAATTATATGGGCCGTATAAATTATACGGCCTCTATAAATTTCCGTACAATCCATTTTTTTCCGAAACTTACTCTCGTCGATTCGTCAACCCCTAATCCTTATGGAACCTTATTGGCACTTGAATAACACTTCATTAACCATCTAAGTGGCCCTATAGCTCCCCCATCAAGACATTACTAAACAAATATTAGATCGATTGTTGCGAAACCTTTCCAAACAGGACTTATATTTCACTTCCTTTGACGAACTTAGTTTCACCGATTTATATGACTTCAAAATCTTATGGTAGGCACTTAAAGTTATCAAATACTCTCCTTTATCTCATAAGGACTTCATGTTCACCTTAAGCTCACATTGGTCTACTCACAATGTGACAATCTAAAATCTCTGAGATGTAACATTCTACCCCCCCCCCCAGGAACATTCGTCCTCAAATGTTAGACTCTTGGGGATTCTACTAAAATTTCGCCAGAGTTTTCCCTGTAATATGGCACTACCATCCTTTGACAACAACCCAAAATAAATCGCCTCACAGGGCTACAACAACAACATCAACAACCATGGCCACACACGACCAAGAAAGCATCAAAGAAGGCATTACATACCTGGGGACAATGGCGTCTCTGCCTGAGTCTCCTCTGGAGGTGAAAATAAATGTGGGTATCTGAACTTCATGTCTTCTTCCGCTTCCCAGGTCTTTTCCTCTCTATTATTATTTCTCCATAAGACTTTAACTGAAACTACATCTTTGGTTCTAAGTCTCCGCACTTGCCTATTTAGAATGGCAATGGGAACTTCTTCATAAGACAATTTTTCGGTGACTTGGACATCATCTACTGGTACAATTCTAGAAGGATCTCTGATGCACTTGCGAAACATCGATACATGGAAAACCGGATAGACTGACTCCAAATTCGAAGGTAGATCTAATTCATAAGCCACTTGGCCTACCTTGCGTACAATCTCATAAGGTCCAATGTACCGAGGACTAAGCTTTTCCTTTTTGCCAAATCTCATGACGCCCTTCATTGGCGACACCTTCAAGAATACCTAGTCCTTTACTTGGAACTCCAAGTCTCGTCGATGATTATCTGCATAGGATTTCTGATGACTCTGGGCTATTAATAATTGATCCTACATAATCTTAACCTTTTCTATAGCTTACTGGACCAAGTCTGGCCCTATCAGTTTAGTTTCTCCCACTTTGAACCGCCCAATTGGCGATCTACACTTGCGCCCATATAAAGCCTCGTACAAGGCCATTTGGATGTTAGAATGATAATTGTTGTTATAAGCAAATTCAATAAGAGGTAAGTGATCATCCCAACTACCTCCAAAATCCAACACACATGCCCGTAGCATATCCTCAAGAGTCTGGATGGTACGCTCAGCTTGCCCATCAGTCTGTGGATGAAATGCTGTACTAAGACTCACCTGAGTCCCCAAACCTTCTTGGAAAGATTTCTAGAAATTGGCTGTAAACTGTGTCCCTCTATCGAAAATGATAGACACCGGGACACCATAGAGTCGCACTATCTCTTTGACATAAAGCTTTGCATAATCTTCAGCTACATATGTAGTTCTGACTGGTACGAAATGGGCTGACTTCATAAGCCTATCCACAATTACCCATATAGAATTATATTTATGCTTAGAACGAGGTAAGCCTGCAATGAAATCCATATTAATCACTTCCCATTTTCAAGTTGGAATTTTCATAGCTTGCAACAACCCGCCGGGCTTTTGATGCTCAATTTTCACTTGCAGACAATTAGGACATTGAGCCACAAATCCCGCTATATCCTTCTTCATTCCATTCTACCAATATTAAATATATATAGATTTAATATCATGGTACATTTTCGTTGCTCCGGGATGAACAGAATAACAGGAACAATGGGCTTCTTTCAAAATCTGGTGACGTAATCCTGCAATATCGGGAACACTCAACCTGCCTCGACATCGTAGAACTCCATCTCCAGAAATCTCAAAGAATGACTTTTTCTTCTGAGGAAGTGTATTTCTGTGATGAACTAGTATAGGATCCTCATACTGGCACTCCTTCACTTCAACCATTAGCGACGAGATGGCTGAATTCTGAATGGTAGCTCCTATACTGCCTGAGTTCGTTACCCGAACTCCTAGGCTAGCTAACTGTTGGAGCTCACGAGCTAACTCTCTCTTTTCTGGCTGAACATTGCATAAGCTACCCATAGATCTACGGCTAAGAGCATCAACTACGACGTTCGCCTTTGCGGGATAATATAGAATATTAACATCATAATCTTTCACCAGCTTCAACCATCGCCTTTACCGTAAATTCAATTCTTTCTGCTTGAAAATATACTGAAGGCTCTTGTGATCCATATAAATATCAACATGGACATCATACAAATAATTTCTCCACATTTTCAATGCATGGATCATGTGACTAACTTGAGATCATGGGTTGGATAATTTTTCTCATGTTTCAATCGCCTTGAAGCATAAGCGATCGCCTTACCACGCCGCATTTCATATCCTAACCCAACGCCTCGACGCATCACAATAGACAACATAGCCTTCCGATCCCAGAAGTGTCGTGGACCGGGGGCAAGTTAATCTATTCTTTAACTTTGAAAACTGTGTTCACAAACATCCATCCATTGAAATTTAGCTGCCTTCTGAGTTAGCTACATCAATGATGCAGAAATAGAAGAAAAGCCTTCTACAAACCTTCTGTAATTACCTGCCAAATCCAGAAAACTACGAACCTCCGTAGGTGTTATAAACCCCACACACACACACCACACACACAAGTCTTTACTGTACTCAATCTTCTGGGTATCCACCTGAATACCATCGGCTGAGATAATAAACCCCAAAAAGGTCACCGAATTCAACCAAAACTCACACTTCGAAAATTTTGCAAATAGCTCTTGAGTCTGAAGAACTCTAAGAACGGTACGTAAATGATGTGCATTTTCTGCCTCGGACCGAGAATATACCAGGATATCGTCAATAAACACAATCACAAACAAGTCTAGAAAAGGCCTGAACACATTGTTCATCAAATTCATGAATACTGTCGGTGCATTAGTTAGCCCAAATGACATTACCCGGAACTCGAAATGACCATATCTTGTTTTGAAGGCTGTCTTAGAAATATCTTCTGTTATATCCCGCATTTTGCACGTTGGGACATTCCGAGCTAGTCGTGGAAAGTTAGGGACAAGGTTATTTTTTCGGTTTTGTTAAGAATGTATGAGTTGTGTATTCATCTTTTATTGGTATGGAGCATTAAAGGTAAATTTGGAATAAGGAAAATTAGAGGCTAAGAGTTGGAAAAAAAAATTCATGAAATGGCCAAAAGGCCAAGGTGGCCATGGGCCCCACCCATATGTTGGCCAATTGTTTCAAGCCATCAAGGGGGACATGTGTTCATCTCATATTTGTAGGGGGCATGGAGTGTATATATGTGTAAGTCATGACCATGCAAGACTTATTCATCTTTGGAGACTCTAGAAAATCTAGAAAATTGGAGAGAAAATGAGAGGCACATGGCCGGCCATGTGCCTATACTTATATATATATATATATATATGAGTGATGCTAACTGTCACACCCTAACCTTATTAGGGTGTGATGGGCACCCGACCCCACATCCGGAGCCGAGCGAACCTTACGTACTCTCATTACGCACATAAATTTTTTTTTCAAGTAAAGATAAATGCAAAATATAACTTTCGTAAACAATCTTTTCGTTGCTTTCAAATTACATAAATTTCGTAGTCAAACAAAACCAATCACATATGACGTATCGCTGATGGAGCCTCTGTTGCATCGACAACCAACACCCACGACGATGTCCGCAAAGTCTCTAACACAGTATCCGTAAATCATACAGATAAACTTCCTGACTCGGCAAAGACTCCGGGAAGATGGAGCCTTGCCATCTCCGCCGGAACATCTTCTATAATGACTCACCATCCTTTGGGAGTACCGCGCGGTATGAAACGCAGCCCTCAGTTACTGTGAGCCGGACGTGAAAATGTACCGAGTATGTAAGGCATGCAATACGTAAAATCGAACCAAACGAAACAAACAGGACTAA